>NW_026020049.1:2265381-2744516 GCF_900185275.1 Solanum verrucosum
TTTGGCTATGCGGTAAGGTCCAATATACCGGGGACTAAGTTTCCCCTTCTTACCAAACCTCATAACGCCTTTCATGGGTGAAACCTTCAAATATACCCAATCGTCTATTTCAAATTCTAACGCCCTTCTCCTAACATCGTGTAGGATTTCTGACGACTCTGTGCCGTTTTCAACCTCTCTTGAATCACTTTCACCTTCTCCATAGCTTGGTGAACTAAATCTGGTCCTATCAACTGTGCTTCACCAACTTCAAACCATCCAATAGGAGATCTACATCTTCTCCCATAAAGAGCTTCATATGGAGCCATCTGGATGCTAGAGTGATAACTGTTGTTGTAGGCAAACTCAATGAGAGGTAGGTGATCATCCCAACTCCCTTTGAAATCGATCACACAAGCCCTCAACATATCCTCTAAGGTCTGAATAGTGCGCTCTGCTTGCCCATCCGTCTGAGGGTGAAAGGCAGTACTTAAGTTCACCTTTGAACCCAAGCCCTTCTGAAAAGATTTCCAGAACTGTGCAGTAAACTGTGCACCTCTATCTGAAATAATGGAGATTGGGACTCCATGAAGTCTCACTATCTCTTGAACATACAACTTGGCATAATCTTCTGTGTATTGGTAGTCTTTACCGGTAGAAAAATGAGCTGACTTTGTCATTCTGTCGACAATCACCCCAAATAGAATCATGTTGTCTGCGAGACCTTGGCAACCCTGTGATGAAATCCATATTGATCATCTCCCACTTCCACTCTGGAAGTTCTATCCTCTGAGCCAAACCACCGGGCCTTTGGTGTTCAACTTTCACTTTGTTGGCAATTTGGACACTTAGCAACAAACTCAGCAATGCCCTTCTTCATGCCATTCCACCAATAAACTTCACGCAAATCACGATACATCTTGGTGGAACCCGGATGAATAGAATATCTGGAGCTGTGAGCTTCATCCATAATCTTCTCTTGGAGTCCATCTACCATAGGTACGCACAATCTACCTTGAAATCTCAAAACCACCATCTCCCCCTTGTTCAAAAGCTAATACTCTTTGCTTTTGAACATTTTCCTTCAACTCGAGCAAAATGGGATCTTGATCTTGCTTCTCTTTCACTTCTGACATTAATGATGACTCGGCCCTGCTCGTCACCGCTATTCCTCCTTCTATGGAATCTGTAAATCTGACTCCCAGGCATGCCAGTCTGTGCACATCTTTGCTAACTCTTTCCTTCCTTCTTCAATATGGGCCGGTGCTACCCATAGACAACCTGCTCAAAGAATCAGCAACAACATTAGCCTTACCTGGGTGGTAAAGAATACTCAGGTCATAATCCTTGAGTAACTCTAACCACCTCCTCTGTCTGAGATTAAGCTCTTTCTGAGTAAGCACATATTGAAGGCTCTTGTGATCAGTGAATATGTCGACATGCACACCATACAAGTAATGACGCCATATCTTCAAAGCAAATACTACAGCAGCTAGCTCTAAGTCATGGGTTGGGTAGTTCTTCTCATGAACCTTTAACTGTCTGGAGGCATAAGCTATAACCTTGCCATTCTGCATTAAGACACAACCCAAACCAACTCTAGATGCATCACAATACACCACAAAACCTTGAGTACCTTCTGGTAGCGTCAAAACTGGAGCTGTAGTCAATCTCTTTTTCAATTCTTGAAAGCTTTTCTCACAAGCTTCAGACCATTGAAATTTCACTGTCTTCTGAGTCAACTTTGTCAAAGGAGATGCAATAGTCGAGAACCCTTCAACAAACCTTCTATAATAGCCAGCTAATCCCAAGAAACTCCTAATTTCAGTTGGAGATGTGGGTCTAGGCCAATTCTGCACTGCCTCAATTTTCCGAGTATCAACTTTAATTCCATCACCGGACACAATGTGGCCTAGGAATGCCACAGACTTAAGCCAAAACTCACACTTAGAGAACTTAGCATACAACTCCTTGTCTTTCAAAGTCTGAAGAACTGTTCTGAGATGACTAGCATGATCTTCTTCATTCCTTGAATAGACTAGTATATCATCAATAAAGACAATAACAAACATATCTAAATAAGGTTTGAAGACTCTATTCATCAAATCCATGAAAGCTGCAGGCGCATTAGTCAAACCAAAGGACATGACCAAAAACTCATAATGACCATACCTGGTTCTGAAAGCTGTCTTTGGGATATCACTTTCCTTTACCCTTAACTGATGATAGCCGGATCGGAGGTCAATCTTTGAAAAACAAGTGGCACCCTGAAGCTGATCGAAAAGATCATCAATCCTCGGAAGAGGGTACTTGTTCTTGATGGTAACCTTGTTCAACTGGCGGTAATCTATACACATTCTAAGGGAACCATCTTTCTTCTTCACAAACAAAACCGGAGCACCCCAAGGTGAGACACTCGATCGAATGAAACCCTTTTCTAGGAGATCTTTCAACTGCTCTTTCAACTCTTTCAACTCTGCTGGTGCCATTCTATATGGCGGAATAGAGATAGGACGAGTATCTGGAATGAGATCTATGCCGAAATCTATCTCTCTCTCAGGAGGAATTCCGGGTAGATCATCAGGAAACACTTCTGGAAACTCTCTTACTATAGGAACTGACTGGAAATGAGGTATCTCAACACTAGAATCATGAACTCGGACTAAGTGATAGATACAACCCTTCGAAACTAACTTTCTTGCCTTAAGGTACGAAATAAAACGACCCTTAGGCACTGCTGAACTGCTACTCCACTCTATGACTGGCTCATTCGGAAACTGAAACTTGACTGCTCGAGTTCTACAATCTATCGATGCATAACAAGCATGAAGCCAATCCATACCTAGAATGACATCAAAATCTACCATGTCTAACTCAACCAAATCAACCATGGTGCTCTTGTGATTGATAGAAACAGGACAATCACGATAAACTCTTTCCGCTAGAATAGACTCCCCAATAGGTGTAGAAACACAAAAGGGTTCACAAAGTCTTTCAGGAAGAACCTCAAACTGATTTGCAACATAAGGAGTTACAAAAGATAAACTCGCTCCTGGGTCTAGCAAAGCATACACATCAAAAGCAAAGACTTTGATCATACCAGTGACAACATTCGGAGAATTCTCTTGCTCATGGCGACTGGTGATAGCATAAAGGCGGTTTGCTCCTCCACCTACACTAGAAGTAGCTCCTCTAGGTGCCGTCCTGTCTGGTGGAACAACTGAAGAAGACTGTGCTTTATTGCTTCCATTACCCTGCCTATTCTTTGGACACTCTCGCATGAAATGTCCATTCTGACCACACCTGAAACAACCAATGGAGCCATCTCGACAAATACCTGAGTGGTTCCTACCACATTTGGCGCAAACAGGAGGCTTACTACTCCCTTGCGCCACACTACCCGAAGATTGTGCTGGTCTAGCCCTGAAGTCCTTCGAATTCTGAACATTAAATTCACCTCTGTATCTGGGTGCAGGTGCTCTAGCAAATGATGGAGCAGGTCCCTTTTGCCTTTGCTGAAAGGAGGAACGGTTTGAATTACCTCTCTGCTGCCCGGACTCGTTCCCGATCTTAGCTCTCTTATTTCTGAACTCTTCTCTGTCCCTCAGCTTCTCTTCCTCAACCTGCTGCACATAAACCATCAACCTTGATATGTCCATGTCCCCGATAAGCATTGCAGCCCTACCTTCCTTGCTCGACAACCGAGACAACCCAGCAACAAACAAGCTCATTCTATTCCTCATGTCCGCAACCATCTCCGGAGCATAGCGGGATAATTGTGTGAACTTCAAACTGTACTCATGAACACTCAAGGACTCCTGCTTAAGTGTGAGGAACTCACGTACCTTGGCCTCTCTCAATTCTCGAGGAAAGAAATGCCCCAAGAAAGCTTCCTCAAAATCGGCCCAACTTGTAGGTGGTGCATTCTCAGCTCTGCCCCCTTTCCACTGGTCGAACCAAGTTCTAGCAACATCCTTCAATTGATAAGCAGCTAGTTCAACCCGCTCAATATCTGCCACATGCATCACATCAAAAATCTTTTTCAACTCCTCAATGAAATCCTCTGGATCCTCAGTAGTGCTCAAACCCATGAAACTCGAAGGATTCATCCCCAAGAACTCACGAATCCTTGAAGTGTCAGCTCCTTCATGTCGAGCTCCTCTTTGCTGACCAATCTGATTTGCTACAGCTTGACTCAACATTCTAATTGCCTCTCTGAACTCGGCATTAGAAACTTCCCCTTGATCTTGCACTCCCGGTGCATAGGGTAACTCTTGCTCATCAACATAACGTCTAGGAAGACGCCCTCTACCAACTCTTCGTGGAGGCATGACTATCTGAAACACGCGCAAGCATGGATTAGAAAGAAACTTTTTAGAGATCAACTCTAACGCATGAAATGAGTGTGAAAGAAATGAGAAATCTTCCTAAATGTTGCAGCCTCCCAATTATAGATGTGGCGCGCTTCACACCGATAACTAGGACTCTACAGACACGGCTTCATAGACTCCCTAGGACTCCTGAACTCTGTGCTCTGATACCAAGTTTGTCACGCCCCGAGCCTACACCCTGGGCGGGACCGGCACCCGGAGACCATTTCTAGCCCCAAGCGAACCCTTGGCCTGGCTTTCTTAACTCAGCGGAAACCTCAACAGAATAACTCAATGCAATGCAATATTACAAAACAACTTAACTTATAAAATATGGCCATAAAGGCAACTCGAATCTCAAAATAGAATATTTACATATATATAGATGAGAGACTCAAAACTAACTGACTGACTGTCTGTCTATGAAGCCTCTAAAATACTGAGATGGATGTTGGGACAGACCCCGCAACATCCTAATAAAACAAAAACTAAGAACACAAAATAATTGAGTCCTCCGGAATGCAAGGAGGCTCACCACTGACTCTGGAGTGCTCAGCTGGATCAACGACGTGCAGGATGCTGATCCGGGGTACCTGAATCTGCATCATCAAACGATGCAGGCCAACTGGCATCAGTACATGAAATGTACGAGTATGCAAGCTGGAAAACTAAGCAACAAAGGCTAGAAGGAAAACTGGAAGAAACTGAATAGCTTACCTGGCTCAACTTAACTCAACCTGACTGACTTCTTTCAATATAAGGCAATTTAAAACAAGTGCGATATAAAGAAAGATTGCTTAAAACATGCTATGAACTCTGTGTGTATACAAGGATACAATAAGCCTGAAATGTGTATAAAAATACAATGAACTGATGTATATAAAAAATACAATAATCTCTGTGTATGAAAAATACAATAACTGCTGTGGGAGCTTCTCTAACCGACAACCATCACATAAGAGCTATAGTGATGATACAGCGATCGACCTCACGCTGCCAGAGCATCTTATACCCGGCCAAAGGTATAAGACCTGAACTGCCTAATGGATCCACTAGTCTAATCTGAAAAGGATTCATCTAAAAAGTATGATCCTTTTCTACCCATGGTGGCTAACATGGTTCTATGGGGGCTGTGGGTTCTTTGAACGCTCCCCCAATTCGGTGCTCGATACTACTCCCAAAAATGTACTGGCTCTTATGTTTTTAAAACATATTTCTTCCTGCTGATATGAGATAATTACTCAAAAACTAGCCCGAAGGCTTTTTGGAAATCTCAGTTTCCAACCTTGTTTAAATGTAAAAACATTTCTTTAAAACTTCTTTGGGAATACATAGTTCCCTAATAACTTTGAGAAAAGAACTCAACTTTAAACTCTTTACTTTACTTGAACTCTTGGCTTGATGTGAAACTCTTAACTTAACATGAAACTCTTAACTTTTGACTTGACTTGAAACTCAATACTTAACTTGGAACTTGAGCCTTAGAATGAAGTTAAAACGCTCAATGAAGACTCTTGGAAAACCTTAAAGACTTGCTTTGACTTACTTACTTCTAAGCTTGACTTCACTTGACTTGGAAACTAACTTCACTTGAATTGGAAACTAACTTCACTTGACTTGGAAACTAACTTCACTTGACTTGTAGTTTTACTTGACTTTTGGAAGTACCTTGGAGTGTTGGAAACAACTAGGAAACATAGGTATAATACCTAGGAACGTGTATAAAAAAAGAAATGGTGAATGAAAGGGAAGGATTGGTGTCCTTGGCACTAGGAGAGGTGCAACAGCCCAGCCCCTTTTTCCCCAAAAATCCGACTTTTTCCCCTTGTTTCTTTCCAATTCTAAACCCTCTCAACCTCAAGGTTTCAGCAGCAACACTTAGAATCATAAAGACCCTTATTATACAATAGATTCAACTCAAAAATCACAGCCAGAAATCTGTACTAAATCAGCAAGAACTTCAACACAACACCACTACAACTTCAACAACCAATAAATCTTCTCTTGGAATTAAAAACGAGTTGGTGTGTGGGGGTATGAACCAACCAACACTAAGGATCATCAATCTCTCAACATACAATAGATCACAACTCAAATACACAGCCCAATCCTGTCCCACAACCAACAATAACTTCAACAACACAACTAACAACATCAACAACAACTAACAACTTCAACAACTTCAACAACAAATCCAATCTCTTCTCAAATCATAAAAACGAGCTTGGTATGTGGGGGGAAAGGATAAACCCACACTAAAGACTCACATACCTTGATAGGGATCACCCCCGACGAAAATCCACAATGATCTTGACCAATCTTGTTGATCTCCTCTTTCTTCTCTTCTTCTTCTCCTTCTTCTCTTCTTCTTCTCTTGAACCCTAACTCTTTCTCTTTCAAAATGGGACAGAATGATCCAAATATCAGCCTAATACAACAATATAAGCTCAAAAGAAATTATTTGTGAAAAGACCAAAATGCCCTTAAATTTCCGGAACGGAATCCCTGCCAACTGCCCAACTTTCAAAGATCATAACTCGCTCATACGAACTCGGAATCGAGCAAACTCAGTGGCGTTGGAAAGATCGTTCCACAAGCTTCGAAACCATAACTGGAACTACTCCTAAATCATCCTGAGCTAGGAGTTATGACTGCTCAAAGTTGGCCAAAAACTCACTGATTTCCACACTTAGCCAAATTTTCCAGATTTTAAATTTTTCCAAAAATGACTATTTCCAAATTTCAAGCTTCTTCATATTCATTTTTAAATTGTCGGATGTTACATGTTGGCCCCAAGCGAACCCTTTGCCTGGCTTACTTACTCAGTGGATGACTTAGACATAACAAAGAGAATCCAAATACAAGATAACTCAACATATCTCAAACTGAACTCATAATGCTTTTAAAATAAACATTTAACTTAGCCAAAATGGCAACTCAAATCTGAACATAAGCCAATAACAAAATGATGACGAATGAACTAACATCTGACGGACTATCTATGAAGCCTCTAAAACAACTAAGATGGATGTCAGGACAGGCCCACGACATCCTAATGAGCTAAAATGATAAAGTAATGAAAAAGGGGGATCCTCCGGAATGCAAGGAGGCTCACCAACAACTCTGAAGCTCAATTGAATCAATGATGCACTGGATGTTGATCCTGGTTACCTGCGTCTGCATCATAATAAGATGCAGGCCAACTGGCATCAGTACATTGAATATACGAGTATGTGAGTTGGAAAGCTAAACATAACTGAAGCTTGAAAAGGATCTAAAAGAAACACTTACCTTGGCTTTACTCAACTCCCGAATAACTTAACTCAACTTACTGAACTCATTTCAATATAAAGCAGTTTAAAAACAAATGCAACATAAAGAAAAGTTGTTTAAAACATGATGTCAACTCTGTGTATTTAGAAATACAATAATAACTCTGTATGTATGCAAAAATACAATATGAACTCTGTTTGTATATGAAAATACAAATATTTCTGATGTATATAAAATACTGTTGTGGAGTTTCTCTAACCGATAACCATCACTTAAGAGTTATAGTGATGATATAGCGTTTCTTGGCCCCATGCTGCCAGGGCCATCCTATACCTTGCCGGAGGTATAGAACCTGAACTACTAAGTAGATCCACTAGTCTATACTAAAAAGCACTAAGGGTTCATCTAAAAAGTATGACACTTTTCTACCCATGATGGCTATATAGTTTATGGGGGTTGGGGGTTCTATGAACGCTCCCCCATATCGGTGCTCAATACTACTCCCAAAATATGGTACCAGCTCTTTATGTTTAAAACATACTTCTTCTGTGATTTGAGATTAGTGCTCAAAAACTTAGCTCAAAGGCTATCTTGGAAATCAAAGTTTCCCCTATTGCTTCATTTAGAAATCGATTACTCTTTTCTAAAAACTAGCCCGAAGGCCCTTTGGAAATCGAGGTTTCCTTTCTTGTTTAAATGTGAAAATATTTTAAACCCTTTGGGAATACATAGTCCCCATATACTTTTGAAGAAATGGACTTCAAACTTTACTTTTTACTCTTTACTCAACTTGAACTTTAAGTCTTAAAACAAAGTTAAAACATTTGGAAAAGACTTTTGGAAAACTCTAAGAACTTCTCTTGACTTTGATCTTAACTGCTCTTGACTTGACTCTTAATTGGTCCTTGAATTGAATTATGGATTCAAGGATTATGATTTGTGATTGGAAATATCTCATGATGTTTAGGAATGACTTAAGATGGCTAAGCATGAGAAAAGACCAAAAATCAATATTTGAGGGTGGGTCCGCGACGCGGAGACATTTTTAATTTTTGGTTTCAAAAACAACTTTTGAGGCAGAACGGTCTGTGACTGCTCCGCAACGTGAAATGATTTTTCTCAGTTCTGGAGAGTGGGTCCGCGACACGGAGGCATGTCCAGATTTCGACCGACGAAATTTCTTCTTCGTTTTCCGGCTATAAACCCTCTAAACTCCATGGGTTCTTCCCCAAACACTTAGAATCGATTAAATGTTCAAAGTACATTAGATTCTACTCGAAAACACTACTAAAAACATGAATCAATCTCAAGAAACTCCAATCAACACAACCCACAAGAATTCAAACAAAATAATTTCAAGAACTCAAAGATTTACTTTCAAATCTAATAATTTCACGGAAATTGAATCATGATTGGCGTGTGGGTGAACTAACCCAATGCTATGTGATCTCACATACCTTGTAGGGATCACCCCCGACGAAATCCACAAGCTAAACTCGACGAACTTGACGATTTCCTTGCTTCTCCTTCTTTTTCTCCTCTTCTTTCCTCTTCTCTAAAACCCTAACTCTTTTCCAAAAACGTAAAACTGACCAAGTTCAGTTTAGACCCTTAATTAATTCACAAAATGAATTTAATTAATTGGATAAGGAAAAGACTGAAATACCGTTCAAAAATCCGGATTGGACATTTCCTTATTTGAACAATCCAACTTTCAATGCGCGTATCTCACTCATACGAACTCGAATTCGCGCAATCTTGGTGGCGTTGAAAATATCGTTTCAAGAGCTTTCCTACCATATCTGGAAGTGCTCCTAAATCATTCTGAGCTAGAAGTTATGGCCGTTTGAAGTTGACCAAAAACTCACTTTTTCCTAACTTAACAAAATTTTCAGATTTTCATTCTTTCCAAAAATAAATATTTCCAATTATTAGCTTCTTCCTAGTTATTTCAAATTGCGAGATGTTATGTGTTAGAAGTCTGACCTTTGAAAACATTTCTTTTGCCCCTATTTTATCTTTTCATTGTGTTACTTTTTATCTTAACTTGTTGTAAATTCACTATACTTTGAGACCTTTTTTCGTAAATAATTAACTCTTCAATACTTTCATAATTTTGTGATTGTTTGTGTATCAACCTATTTGCTCATTTATAGTAGTGAAAATTTTATAATTGATATATATAGGACTAATAATTTCAAGTCATGATGATAGAATAATTCTTTCAAGTTGTAACAATAAAAAATTGCAGGTTCTAACATTTTATTAAAAGAAAAAAAATACTTTAAAATACCAGTAAAAATTAATTTGTTTGAAAAAAATATAAGGTAAAAAACGGAATTATTAGTAGCAATTAATTTGTTTTCATTAATGATAATTAATATGTGTCAAAAAATTAGGAGATTTTAAAAAAAAGGAATATTTGTTTTCCTTTTTTAACTCAAATCAGTTATTTTTAAAAAAGGAAAACAAATACTCAAATCAATTAAATTTCTTTCAAAAACAGATTTTCTTCTTTTGTTCAAACGTTTCTCTCTCCTCTCAATTTTTCTGTAATTTTCGTCGCTCACAACTAGTTCCAATTCGTCTTTATTCAATAATCTTCATTTTGTTGTAATGGACGGCTTCTTATCAATATTAATAAAGCATGGTGGTAGATGAGATCCTTCAGGTTAGTGTTCTTTGAGATTTTTTATTTGTACTGTTATACTACTCAAACGTAAAAAAAAAAATTAAGAACAATGATACTGGAAAGGAAATTTTCAGATTTTGTTTTTGTTTGTGTATAATCTGTTTTAATTGTGACATTTTTTGTATGAACATTCTTTTTTTTGAGATTACATAATATTTTTTTGAAACTTGAATAGATTTTGGTATGATTTTTTTTTTTCTAATTCAAGGTTTCTCGTAAAAAAAAAATTACATAATTTGTAATTGGTATACTATTTATACCATTTTTTTTGTATGATTTTGGAATTATATTTGAATGAATCGCATTTATTGTTTACTTAATAAATTACAATTAATTGTTAAAATTAGTATTAAGTTTGTATTATATTTTTATGATTCTGCTGTGAAAAAAATTACGACTTATGGGATGAAATAGTAATAATGTTAGCATGATATATGTATGAAAAGTGTGCCAAAAAAAATATATGAAATGTGTATACTCTATTCTATAATGTTTTATGGTATGATTTCTTGTTTGAATGAATTTTATTTTTTTGGCATTATTATAGAATGTTATTTGATAATAATAATGTAATGAATTGGTATAGTATTTAATTAAGAAATTACAATTAATATTTATAAGTTGGAATTATATATTTTGGTATTCTACCTGCATGATATTGGTATAATAATTGATGACAATTGAGTAAAAATATGTATGAAATGTGTGAATAAGAATTGTATAAAGTTTGTATACAAATATAGCACATGTAGTTTTTCTTTTGTATTTGTATACAAATATAACACATGTATTTTTTTCTTTTGTATTGAAGATGCATATGTGATCCCGGTTGAACCTCTCCCAGGCGAGAGTACGTGGGATATACCAAGTTATGTTTCTGAGCCTAAGTTGTTGTCGCCTGGTTCAAAAAGAATTGTAGGATGACCGCAACTTGAACGTGGAAGGGATTTGCTAATGTGAAACTCAAAAGGTTTAAAGTTACTTGCAGTACATGTCGTAGAGAGGGCCACAACAAGAAGACATGTTCAAATTACCCTGCGCCAAAAAAATCATTATTTATAAATTGTGACAAAATCATGTTTTGTTTTATTTTGTCTTTTAAACTCATGTTTTGTTTTGATTGTGACAGTATATTCATTGTTTTTTCAAAATATATATTGAGTAATTTATTCAGTAATGATGGTACGCAATTGACATTCATTTGGTATGCAACTGCATCCACACCAATATTAGTTAATGTAATTTACAATTAGTATTCATTTGGTATACATCTGGTGTCCCACTTGAAAAAAAAATATAAAAACAAAGATCTAATTGAGGTGGGTACAGAATATAATGATCACTGTTTTACATTGTCAGATTCATTCTTCCAATATTTATACAAGTTGGATACCAACTTCATACATTTTTTAGTTTTTAGTTTTTGTCTTAAATTTTGAAGTAAAAAATACCAATCATATATGAATTGGATGCCAATTGTATACAAGTTGGATACCAATTAAATAACACTCTTATTTCATGTAATCTAAATTGGTGTTCATTTGGTTTCGAATTAATATCCAAACTAAAACTATTTAATGTTGAATCAAATTGGTATGCAGTTTGTATATAACTGGTATCCCGAAATTATAAGAGACAAGTTGTAATTCATCTTTGGATGACAGTGCATACAAATTGGATACCAATTAAATGGTACTCGTATTTCATGTAATCTAAATTGGTGTTCATTTGGTTTTGAATTAATATCAAAAATAAAACTACTTAATGTTGTATCCAATTGGTGTCCAGTTTGTATATAACTAGTATCCTGAAATTATAA
Organism: Solanum verrucosum; assembly: GCF_900185275.1. NCBI lineage: Eukaryota > Viridiplantae > Streptophyta > Magnoliopsida > Solanales > Solanaceae > Solanum > Solanum verrucosum. The sequence goes on from NW_026020049.1 coordinate 2,277,515, forward strand.
GAGAAAATATATAATTCATATGTTAACAGATCTAGTTAAGTTTAAAAATGTATATGAATTATTTGGTACTATGTTTATGAGTTTTTTTTTCAAAACTAAAGTTCAATAAAAATCTGGCTAATGTTGATATCCAAATTGTATACAGTTGGTATCCAACTTGAAAATTTTTGACAAATTTTATATAAAAATGAATGTAGTTGGTATCTAACTGGAAGAAAACAATGCATATTATATATCATCCCAAACTTAAAACTGTAGCAAAAACAAATATATATATCATTCAAAATTAAAAAAACATATAATAGTCTAAGTTGCAATCAACTATCTCAAATTTGATTTATGTGGTCTTGGTGTAGGATAATTGATGGTATTCGGAGAATGTTCTTTTGCTATGCGAGGTTCACCAAAGTTGCTAGCAACAGTTCTAGCTACTTCACTCTCACTAATCGGCCATATCGTTTTTTATTTTTCCGTACTGTCATATGATTGTGGCATACCTTTGACGATGTGGTACCTTACATCGTATCAATGGAGCTCATATCAAAAACTCCATCGCTGACAAATGTGGTAACAGGAGGGGTGTGGGTTTGACGTGTAACGTTAAAAAGGAACAAGAATCAAGGTAAAATTCCTAAAAATGTGTAACAGATAATTATGATAGATTCTTTATTTATATTATTTAATAAGCTTTTTAAATTTTTTTGAATAGAAATATCTTATAGAAATATTATGTTCAGATGCTCAATTGAAATATAATATAATAAAAATATCTAAATATTTATTGATAATTAAATTCTTAAAAAGTTGTCATTCAATATATTCCGCAAAAGTAAGTAGTATTGTCTTTTTTATTTTTTCAAAGTTAGAACTTAAATATCATTTCAATACCAATATTCTAGCATAGAAAAAGGAGTTAATAAGCATGATTTGCAGCACTGACACGATTACACAACTGGTTATGTAGAACGAGAAGAAGAAAACTCAGCTAAGTCATCAACTATTCTTTCCTCCACCAGCCACTTGGAAATGGAATTACCCAAAGAACCGAAAAAGTGAGAGGAGAGAAATCAAGAAAAGGCTTTGTTTCTTTGGGGTCAAGGGCTTTGTACAGGATTATGATTCATTTTTATTAAATAAAAGGCTGCACACGCCACAAAAATTCATATATATATATCATTTCAATAAGTTTTACTAAGAAAGTCAAACCATTATTATTTGACCGATAATTTCCACAAAGGTGATGTGTTTAATTTGTCTCTTCTCTTTTGTTCTCATATAGTGCTAAGAATTTTATAAATCAAACATTTCTTTTTCATTTCACACATGGAAACAATAGTAAATATTTTTCTTCTACGTACGCCAATAATTGGGAGAGATGACAAGGTATAAAGAAGTCTACATAGACTATATAGTTGAGTGGGACTACATTTATAAACTAGAACTTTGTAATAGAGACACCCACTACTAGGGGTGTCAAATGGGCGGGTTGGATTGAAATTGGAGATATTAAAATGGGTTTAAATAAAAATCGGGTTGGGTCTTGACCCGCCCAAGTTTACTTTGGGCTCAAATGGATTGGGTTCAAATGGGCTAAAAAACGGGTTGGATCTTGACCCGCCTAATTTGACCCGATTAATCTCAATAATTTTAACATAGTGATGTTTAACTTTTATAATCACAATTCGAATTTCAGTTCAAGATTTTTTCTTAAAAAAGTAACAAATGGATATATAAATCCTAAAAGATGTTAAATAGATAATAATTCATACATTTAATATAGGAACATATCTTAGTAAAAAGTTTTAAAACGGGTTGAAATTAGAGATTGAATTGGGCTCAATTCAGGATTCTCTTAAAATGGATTTGGCTTGAATGGGTTGAGATTGAATCCAATTCAAATTATCTTGAGCCCAACCCTTAAAATTCCGGGTGGATTGGACGGGTTATCTATGTTTGGGTTCATTTTTGACACCCCTACCCACTACCTCACTCCAAATTTTAAAAAAAAATTTAGTCACTCAGTCAAAATAATTGCATTCGTTAGTAAATATGTAAAAGTATATATTGATTATGTATAGACTATGTATATTATAAATGTATACAAGAAAAATATATATTTACCGCAACCCCTTAATTTTTTGGGGGGAATTTCCGCATATTGCCACTCAAAAGTAACTTAATTATTTTCCATAGCTATAGTTTATTAATTACGATTCGTAGCTACATGTTAGAAGGAGGAGAGAGGCGAGTAAGAGAGGGTAGAGAGTGGAAAGAGACGAATTGTACATGTATATCTGTCAAATAATTGTATATATGTAACTAGTATACATATGTATTTGTATATCTGGAGAGCGAGATTGGTTGAGTGAGGAGAGAGGCGATCGAGATTGGGAGAGAGAGGAGAGAGGCGAGTGGGAGAAGGCAGAGAGTTGAGAGAGGCGAATTGTATATGCATATTTGTCAAATAATTGTATATATGTAATTGGTATACATATCTATTTTGTATATCTGGCGAGCGAGATTGGGAGAGGGATGAGAGAGGTGATCAAGATTGGGAGAGAGAGGAGAGAAGTGAGCGAGAGAGGGCAGAGAGTGGAGAGAGGTTAATTGTATTTTTATATGTCATCTAATTGTATATATATGTGTATAATTTGTATTTGTATATGTATAAGCGACGTAATTACAACTAAAATTAAACTGCGAGCCATAATTAATTCAAATTATAGCTATGTTAGCTAATTAACTAGTATATGTTTGCTTATCCACATAACTTTCTCCTTTTTTTTTACATTTTAACCATTTTTGGGTTAATGATTGGGTAATGGTATTATGTGTGAGTTTTCATTGGATTTGTGCATTTTTTAGGTCAGTGATTTTTAAGTAGATAGATATAGTTAAATATTAGTATTATGTTATTCTTTTTTATTTTTAAATGTGATATAAATCTATACTTGAGTAGATTTCCATGAAATTTCATAGAATGTTACTATATATCTTAGTTAGATTTTCAAAAGTTGAAAGTTTGAAAAAAATGTAAAAGTACAGCTGGTAGAGAACCTAGCTACATGCTCCAAATATTCTGCATATAGGTGGCATGTGCAATTGTACAATCAATCTTTGTTTCCGGTTTGGCTCTAAATTAATATTTGAATTAACTCCAAAAATGCATAATTAAACCAGATTTATGTGAAGCTTTTTAAGTATAATAAGATCCCTAAACTCTGAATGATATATGAGAATGTTTGTTACAAAGGTTCACTTTAATTAATGGTTGTTGTGGAAACTAGAAAACATGATTAACAAATAAAATATAGAATTAGCTATAGAATTTATCGGTAATTGCTAGTTGGTGTTTGATATCTATATTGGAGTCTGACTAAATTATATTCGCGTCGGAAAGTCCTATATTGGGGTTGAAAAATCTTACACTGAGGGTAAAGCGCTCTGTAATAAAGGCGGCTCGTACCCAAGAGGACTCCTGGACTCGAACGCGGGACTTTTAATTAAAAATAAAGAAGTACTTATCACTCACCACAACCTGATGGAGCGAGAGATTATTTTGCACAACCACAAATGTCCACATCAATCTTTGTTTCTGCTAAAAAATCATTCATAATGTTGGACTAGTGTGTAGTTTTAATACTTGTCAAAGAATCAAGTGATTAAAGAGAGGCAAGTGTTACATGTTTAGGGATTCATAGAATAAAGTTTCCATAAGAATGGATTGCATATTCTCATGACTTGTAACTAATTAGAAATCAATTAAGAGATTCTTTAATTAACTTACCAGAAGGAGCTTTGATATGACATCCCCCTTTTCACCATTACCAATTAACAAAGCAATCAAATATAATTGGCAAGGGTTATTTTGGATGTATGATTAGGGAATCTATTTCTCCAATGTATTACTTTTAACACACAACCACATAGTGGGAATCATTGAAATTAGATGATCACTTTTGGACTAATGATATCATAGTGTACTTAGTTTCGACACCAAATTAAAGAGTGAATAGTATACGTGCCCTTGAAGAAACAAATTAAATATTGATACAATCGGTGATAGGTAAAGGCGAATTCAGAATTTGAAAACTTTGAGTGCATCAATATTATCTTAATTTAATATTAGTGAAACTTTCAATTGTTGAATTTGTTCTACTTAATTAATGATCATGAGTTCGAATCCCTTGTCTAGCAATTTTAATGTTACAAACAAGTCAGCTCGAACCCAAGTCGCGAGGACGGGTTCTTTGGTGTGTATCAGCGGTACAAAGTGTCATTCTCTTCTTTCCATGGGTGCACTGTAACTTATATTTAGTTTTTGTCAGTTTCTCAAGATAGATATACATTTATATAAATGATTTTTTTCGAAGTTAACGGGTGCACGTGCACCCTCACCTACCTATATTGGTCCACTTCACTGATAGGTAGCAGTGGATGATTGAGATTTGAACTTGGAATTTTAAGTGAATTTGGAACAATAAATTTCAAGTCAACTTCTAATCTTGTGTTCAAGGAGATTCAAAATTAATATATATTACAATTAAAAAAAAACATATATAATATATACAATATAATTTTTTATCAAAGAAATTTGATGAACCGTAGATTCGTTCCTAAAATCCTACTATGTGTCTATAAAAAAGAATATTGCACCGATATTGACATCTGGTATCAGCCTAATAAAGACACTTCCCTTTCCGATTAATTATGCCATCTCCAATAATATTATAATTAGCTGATTTTTTATTAGTGGCTTCTTGTATAGTAACTGATAATCATGTTTATCATCATTGAAGATTTAAATATTGTTAGGTGAATCAAAGTACAAAATTAGAAGTCTTATTATTGAGATTTTAATAGTTTGAACTCACAAACGAATTTTGTGATATATTAAACTTTTTTGACAAATTGATGATTGAAATAAATTTAGAATATCATTACGAAGTTATGATTAAAACTTCAGGTTATTCAATGAAGATATGACTCATTTAAGCTGGAGTTTGGGTATTTGTTTGTAGGAGATGAAACTCAATTTTTGTATGATATTTTTTATAAAATTACTACAGTAAAAGTGTGTATAAACATCTCTTGAATACACTTTTATATAAGGTTGATGCATTATTTAATATTGTATTCGTTCTAATTTATGTGAGACACTTGGTTTAAAAGTTGTCTTTTTTCCTTAATGAATGACTTATAGTCTCACGAATGTCTAATGTTTCTGAGACTATAAATTTTCAAAGACTTCCTATTTTTCTTTAACTTTATGTCTCGTCAATTGAAAAGATATTATATATATATATATATATATATATATATGCACGCAATCATATTTATACTATAGTGTATAAACTAAAAATTGTTATCTCTTGTATTCAGATTAGCAAATCAGAAATAATAAAATATGAAAATAAAAAGAAAGAACTATCTGAGTCCACAGAACCCACTGTGTGTCCTTAATTTAATCCTCTCAAGTATCGGAGGTTGCAGATTAATTTCTCTCAAGATAAAATGGATTAACCATTAAAGAAGTAGCAGTACCTCAGACTTCGATAATTTCAACGAACTCAAAATGACATCAACAAATCACACACACAGACACGATCGATCAATTTTATTTTGTAAGAAATGTATGCAAAAGCAGGGAAAAATTCAATGCAGAAAAATGAGAGAAAGCCTCTTTAATTTATAGCCAACAAAGGGTAAAGGTCACTACTCTTTGGGGGAAAAAGACAACCTTTCAGAAAGGTCACACCCTTTTGGAAAAGGCACAACCTTTCAAACGATCACAACCATTTAGAAAAGATATAACCTTTCATAAAGGTCACAGCCCTTCGGCAATGTCACAACCCTTCATTTCCTGTTCACACCTTTAAAACCCAACAATCGCCCACATGAATAGGGAATGGCTATTGTTAAAACATATGCAAGAAAAACTGTGTGACTCGTAAGCAAGGATTGATTGCATCTGGATAAGTGGGTTTCCCTGTGATTTTTCCATAGTGAACATATATCGGATATACTCGGTCAATCGGTAGATTTGATATCTTTAAACCGTCGAGTTTTGGTGTATACCTAGACAACATAAGTCACATAATCAACCTTTGAATTGTTTTTTTGTTCTCATTGTTTTGTTCGTTTCAGCCATGAACACGTCTTGGTTTATAAGTGCGTAGAGAACTAGCCTTACTAGATTCTCCTTGAAGTGGCTTACACTTCACACTTACATAGGTGATTTCTAAATGTGTTATCCCGTAGATACACCATTTGATATACCTTGTATCAAATTTAGAAACCATTAAAAGACCCAATTCATTTATCCTTGTTACTGAACATTGTCTTATCATGAGAATGGACCATAAATAATATTTTGACATCAATGACTTTGTTTTGAAAGTGCAAGAGGAGGGGGGGGGGGGGGGGGGAATTGCTTTTTTTTTTAATTTTTCCTTATGAGTAGTTGACTTAAGGTGATCCTTAGTCGACTACTGATAGCAGATAAAAGTTAATCAAAAAAACTGAAAAAGTAAACTTAACACAAGACATTTTTATACTGGTTAGGATCCAATATGGATTCTTATGTCCAGTCCCCTTGGGTTGCAAGGGTATTCTCTTCAAGCTGTTAAACTTTTGGTGTGAGAATAGGGATGAGTGTAAACAGTTTACACTCAGTGTTTGTTTCACTCTCTTTTTGTTTTGATACAAAGCCTTACCAACAATATTTATCTCTCCTCTCTTTTTTGTTTACACAATAGAACTAGATAATACAATGCTTGATAAAAGTAGAGAAGGGAATGTGAGATGATTCAGACTTGTTGTACATTCCCTTCTGTCAATCAAGCCTTTATTTATAGTGTTTGAAGTCTCGAATCTTTTTGGTAAAGAGATAGCAACCCAAGAGATTTGATCCTTGGAAAAGAAGGCAAGTGATCCTAATTTTCCAAGAATAAAGCTCAAGACTGATTTTCAGTCTTGATTCTTGTTCAGCTTCCTTGATTGCCTTATTGATTATAGTCGTTGTAGCTTCCTTGATTGACTATAGATTGTACCCGTTGTGTTCTTCAGTTTATCTTTGAATATTCAGCTTCCTCGATTAATTGTAGACTTGGCATCTTCAGGTTTTCTTGATTGTTGATTGCAATAAAGTCGTTGTATTCTTCTTTGCTAGCTGTCGAGATATTCACCTTCATCTATTAGTGCCTTTCATGATTTGTGTATTCTGAGGATCTCTACATGGATCCTTGATTGATTGTTTATCAATCTAAATCCTTGATTGGTAATCTTCACTTGATTTATGGAGATCCATGATTGATTATTTTCTTTTTTGATGATACGTTTGCCCTGCAAGGAAATAGGTTGTTTTTCATTAAAATTTTACTCTAACAATCCCTTTTGGATGATGACAACATATAGTAGAGGTACTTCCCTGTTATAGTCGACTTGTATAGATGAGAGTTGATTTTCTCCCCATGAATGTAGCAGACTGTGGTTGACTAGTGGAGCTAAGTTCTCAAAATACTCCCCCCGAGGATATGGAAGAGTTTGTCTTTGCTGTGCAGATAAATATTCATACAACCAGCGATCATCTCACTAGAGACAATTAAATCAATAGAGAGAATCACCGATATTAATACTGATAGCATAATGATGATTAATATATCCTTGATTTTTAATTCTCCCCCTTTGGCATCAACAAAAAGGAAAGAATAAAGAGTTTCAACAAAAATACTAAGCAGCAGAGAGTCTTAAAAGGAGCCACATGCTCAAAGCAAAAGCAGTTCAAAAACAAAACCCACGCAGAAGTCAACAAGGACACAGCAAACAATTAATGCACACAATAATTTTAACAAATTAACGGATTATCACTGATATTTAAAGATTTTCGGAGAAAACAAAATCTTTCCTCCAAAAGAGGTTTTGTAAAAATCAGCTAGTTGAAAATAAGTGCTAATAAAAGAAATTTCAATATGTCCGTTTAAAACATGATCTCGAATAAAATGATGTTTTATGTCAATATGTTTAGCTCGAGAATGATGCACAGAATATTTTGACAAACAAATGGCGCTAGAATTATCACACATAATTTTGACAGGTTTGAAGGATAAATCATAATCACTTAATTGATGAACTATCCACAGAATTTGAGCACAACATTGATCAATGGAAATATATTCATCCTCTGTAGTTGAGAGAGAAACAGAGCCTTATATTTTGTTGTTCCGGAAATTAACAATTTTCCCAAAATTTGACATTTACCACTTGTACTTTTTCTGTCGTCCTTATCACCTGCATAGTCAGTGTCAGAAAATCCTTCAAAAAAGAATTTTTTCTCTTTTGGATACCATAAACCAACGGAAGTAGTTCCAACTAAGTAATGAATAATACGTTTTACCGCCGTTAGATGAGATTCTTTAGGGGCAGACTGGAACCGAGCACACTTGCACACACTAAAGATGATGTTTGGTCGACTGGCAGTGAGTAAAAGTAAAGATCCAATCATACCTATACTTAGTTTCGTCGACTTTCTTACCTTCGTCATCTTTGTCAAGGGAACAAGTGGAACTCATGGGAGTGCTTAATGACTTTGAGTTTTCCATGCCAAATTTTTGTATGATCTCTTTGCAGTACTTTGTTTGGCAAATGAACATACCTTTCTCAGATTGATAGATTTGTAGTCCAAGGAAAAAGGTTAATTCGTCCATCATACTCATTTCAAATTCACTTTGCATAAGGATAGAAAAATCTTCACAAAAAGAAATATTAGCGCTTCCAAATAGAATATCATCAACATAAATTTGAATAATAAGATTCTTAGAGAAGGATCATTTAACAAAAAGAGTAGTATCAATTTTACCACGGGTAAAGCCATGATTTATAAGAAAGTTGTTGAGACGATCATACCAAGCACGAGGTGCTTGTTTAAGACCATACAGAGCTTTTGAAAGTTTGAAAACATGACAAGGAAAGTTTGAATTTTCAAAACAAGGGGGTTGTTTTACAAAAACTTCTTCTTCAATAAACCCGTTTAAGAAAGCGCTTTTCACGTCCATTTGAAATAGTTTAAAACCTTTATGAGAAGCAAAGGCTAGAAGTAAACAGATAGATTTTAACCTTGCAACAGGAGCAAAAGTTTCATCGCAGTCAACTCCTTCCTGTTGAGAGTAACCTTGAGTCACCAAGCGAGCTTTGTTTCAGATTACTTCTCGATATTCATTTAGCTTATTCATGTATACCTATTTGGTTCCAATGATAGATTTGTCATCAGGTTTAGGGACTAAGTTCCATACCTGATTTTTGTCAAATTGTTCCAGTTCTTCTTTCATGTCCTTGATCCAATGTTCATCTGAGAGGGCCTCTTTTATCTTCTTTGGTTCTAATTGAGAGATAAGTGCAACATGTGTCTCATTTCTTCTTGATGCTCGAGTTTTCATACCTTCACTTGAATTTTTGATAATAAATTTTCTTGGATAATCTGGTTCACTTCTCCATTCATTTGGGACAGTTTCGACTATAGGACCTATGGAAGGTTCTTCTGTAGTCGATTGTTCAGTACTACTAGGCTCCATTTGGGTTGGTGTAGAGAGTTGACTTTCTTCATCATCAGTATTTATTCTTGTCTCAACAGATTTATTTCGAATCATCAAAAATAACATGAATGGATTCTTCAATATGTAAAGTACGTTTATTAAAGACTCGATAAGATCTACTAGAGTTTGAGTAACCAAGAAATATACCATTATCGCTTCGTACATCAAACTTACCGATATTGTCTTTTCCATTTTTGTGAACAAAACACTTGCACCTAAATGGATGGAAGTAATTGATGTTGGGTCGTTTACCATTCCATAGTTCATAGGGTGTCTTTTTCAAAATGGGTCTAATTAAGCATCAATTTAGCACATGACAAGTTGTACTTACAGCTTCTGCCCAAAACCTGTGTGGAAGAAAGTGCTCGACTATCATTGTTCTTGCCATATCATGTAATGCCCTATTCTTTCGCTCCACAACTCCATTTTGTTGAGGTGATCGAGGTGAGGAGAAGTTGTGAGTGTAACCTTTCTCATTGCAGAACTTTTCGAACAACTTATTTTCGAATTCTCCTTCATGATCACTTCTTATGGATGTAATATAGTAACCTTTATGTATTTGAACTTTCTCACAAACAAACTCAAAATTTTAAGGTATCATCCTTGTGAGATAAAAACATAACCCAAGTAAAACGAGAGTAATCATCAACTATTACAAAAGCATACCTTTTTCTGCCAATGTTGGTTGTTCTGGTAGGTCTAAATAAATCCATGTGTAGGAGCTGTAGAGGTTTATTTGTGGAGACAATATCCTTACCAGAAAAAAAGTTCCTAGTTTGTTTTCCCTTTTGACATGCGTCACAGATGTGATCTTTGGAGTAGTCCAGTTTTGGTAATCCAATGACCAGTTCATTTTTAGCTAGTTTCTCAATTAGTCGCATGCTCACATGACCAAGTTTCTTGTGCCAGATCCAGGGATCATCAGTCATTGATGCTAGAATATGTTCTCCATTGTTTTTTACAAAATCAAGAATGTATACATTTTTTTTCTCTACTTCCTTGTAGTAGATTGTTTCCAGGAGAATCTTTTAGTAAGCAACGATTCTTTTGAAAATGAACTTCTAGATTTGAGTCACATAGCTGACTAATACTCAACAGATTGTATTTGAGTCCTGTCACTAAATAAACATTTGAAATATCACATGAATCATTGAAAGAGATTGTACCAATACCAATTACTGTTCCTTTTGAGTTATCACCAAAACGAATGTTTCTTCCCTTGTATTCAGCAACGGATTTGAACAGATTTTCATCTCCTGTCATATGATTTGAACATCCACTATCCAAGTACCATTTTCCATTTGATTTCTTGCGGTGTTCCTGCAAATCAAAATTATTATCTCCTTTTAGGCACCCAAACCGTTTTGGGTCCTTCAAGGTTAGAGTTATTTGGAGTTCTTTTGGGTCTCCAAACCCATTTAGATGAGTTATGATTTCTAAACATGCAATTGTAAGACACATGTCCGGACTTTCCACAATAATGGCAAGATTTAGGGATATCTTCTTCAGAATTGGAGTCATTACTTGTTGCAACTAGGGTAATTTCCATTTGAAGAGTTCTTGCTACTAGAGACCTTCTAAGAGAATTTTTTTGAAGAATTTGATTTTAAGGAATTTTCAAGAGCAATTTTTAATGCATGAATTTCCTCATAAAGGAGATCTTTTTCGACTTCGCTTACTTCTAATTTTATTTACAAATTCCTTTTCTTATTTAGAAGATTTCTAAATTCAGAAAAAATTATATTCAAGTCTGTCACAGCACGATCTAGCAGGTTTTTCAAATCATTACAGTTGTTACATACCTCAGTGTTTGATTCTCCAACAGCCATGAAGCATATGTTTCCGATTTTTTCATGTTCATTTTCAGAGTAGTCTTCATCACCCCAACTACTTAGTACTTTGTTCTTTCGATTTCCTCTGGAGTAATTTTTCTTTGCTTCTGGCTATGTGACCGTATTTTCCTCATTCGTAGCATTTTCCATCGTTTTTTGATTGATCAGTTAATTACTTTCCAGGATTTCTTCCTCTTCTGTTGTTCTTAGATTTTCTGAAGGATTCCATTACTGATCTAGTAATTAAAGCAATTTCATCTTCTCCTTTGTCTTCCAGATTTGCTTTTAACGCCACAGTTTTCTTTTTGGATTCTTCATGGCCTTTTAAGTTCATGTTTTCGAGAGCAACAACTTTGGCGTGCCATTGAGGTGGCAAGCTTCGAAGGACTTTTCGAATGGACTCTTCGAATGTGTTCTATGGGAGGATATGTCTTTCCTGAAGCTTTGAGTTCACCAATGATCTTACTCAGTCAGGCAAACATGTTTTCAATAGTTTATCCTTCCTTCATTTGAAAGAGTTCATAATCATATACTAGCAGACTTCTTTAACTTTATCAGTTCCTTCATAGGTAACCTCCAGTTTATCCCACATCTCTTTGGTAGTATCACATCATGATATTTTTTCATATTCCTCACCACTAATAACATTATACAGAACATTTTTTGCTTTGGAGTTTATTTGAATAATCTCCATCTGTTCATTAGTATAGTTCTCCAAACATGGAATAGTAGAGGATTGACTTTCTTCTGAACTCTTTGACATAAGAATCAAAATATCACCAAGTTTGATAACTCTCCAAACCTTCACACCATAAGACTTTATAAAGGTTTCCATTCTTACTTTCCAATGAGAAAAATGTTTCCATTAAAGTAAGGGGGTCTTGTTTGAGAAGTTTCTTCTTGAAATAGTGCTCCCATAATTTATTGAGCCATGATCTTTTTCTCACCTGTTGTTAGACAGATTTTTTGTGAGACGAGGCTCTAATACTAATTGAAAGTGCAAAAGAGGGGTAAATTGTTGCTTTTCGATTTTTCCTTAAGAGTAGTTGACTTAAGGTGATCCTTAGTCGACTACTGATAGCAAATAGGAGTTAATCATCAAAAACTGAAAAGTAAACTTTGACACAAGACGTTTTTATACTGGTCGGGATCCAATGTGGATCTTATGTCCAGCCCCCTTGGGTTGCAAGGGTGTTCTCTTCAAGTTGTTCAACTTTTGGTGTGAGTACAGGGATGAGTGTAAATAGTTTACACTCAGTATTTCTTTCTCTCTTTTTGTTTTGATACAAAGCCTTACCAACAATATTTATCTCTCATTTATACAATGCTTGATAAAACTAGAGAAGGGAATGTGAGATAATTCAGACTTGTTGTACACTTCCTTTTATCAATCGAGCCTTTATTTATAGTGTTTAAAGTCTCGAATCTTTTATGTAAAGAGATAGCAACCCAAGAGATTTGATCCTTGGAAAGAAGGCAAGTGATCCTAATTTTCCAAAAATAAAGCTCAAGACTGATTTCTAATCTTGATTCTTGTTCAGCTTCCTTGATTGCCTTATTGATTATATCCGTTGTAGCTTCCTTGACTGACTGTAGATTGTAGCCATTGTGTTCTTTTAGTTTATCTTTGAATATTCAGCTCCCTTGATTAATTGTAGACTTGGCATCTTCAGCTTTCCTTGATTATTGGTTGGAATATAGCCGTTGTATTCTTCATTGCTAGTTGTCGAGATATTCACCTTCCTTGATTAGTGTCTTTCGTGATCTTTGTATTCTAAGGATCTCTGCATGGATCCTTGATTGAGTGTTTATCAATCAAAATCCTTGATTGGTAATCTTCACTTGATTTATGGAGATCCGTGATTGATTCTTTTTTCCTTTTTGATGATACGTTTGCCCTGCAAGGAAATAGGTTGTTTATCATTAAAAATTTACTCTAATATGTTTGATCTCCTTAACCTAGATCTTGGGATCTCCAGTATTATAGGTAGACTTACCGCCATAATGACTTGTCCTCGGCCATAGTCTCATTCCCTTTGATAATCTATCAACTCCCTCTCTAGTTAGGCCTTTTGTAAGTGGATCCGACACATTATCTTTTCACTTTACATAGTCAATTATGATAATTTCATCAGAGAGTAGTTCTCTAACGATATTATGTCTACGTCATATATAACGAGACTTTTCGTTATACATCATGCTACATGCCCTACCTATTGCAAATTAACTCTCACAGTGTATACATACTGTAGCTAAAGGTTTAGGCCAAAAATCTTTCAAGAAATTTTGGAGTCATTCAATTTCTTCACCGGCCTTATCTAGAGTGATAAGCTCAGATTTCATAGTAGAGCGAGCGATACATTTCTGTTTGGAAGATTTCGAAGACATTGTTCCTCCACAAAGAGTAAATACATATCCATTCGTGGATTTTACTTCATTTGACCTGGTGATTCAATTTGCATCACTATATTTTTCCAATACTATTGAATATTAGTTATAATTCAAAACAATAGTTTGATTGAGATTACTCGTGAACCGACTCAGTTTACTATTAACACATGCTATATTTGATCGCGTACACTTCATGATATATATCATACTTCTCAACACTCTAATATAATCCAATTGTGAGTCACTTTTGCCTTCATTATTTTGAAGTACAAAACTCACATTTATTGTAGTCTTGTCAATATTTAAATCAAAATACTTGAACTTGTCAAGTACCTTTTCAATCACATTAGTAACTTCAATGTCTTTTATATCGAATGTTACTTTCTAGCATATGCTTAGTAGCATTTATGTCAGAAATGTCTCTTTTGATGATCAACATGTCATCAACATAAAAACAAAAAATGACCTTACGATTTGGAGTGTCTTTAATGTAAAAAACATTTATCACATTCAGTAATCTTGATATCATTTGTCAACATAGTTTGGTCAAACTTCGCATGTCATTATTTGGGTGCTTGTTTTTTAGTCCATAAAGTGACTTAACATGTTTACACATTTTTTTCCTTTACTAGGAACCACAACGCCCTCGGGTTGTTCCATGTAAATTCATTCCTCCAATTCTCCATTTAAGAAAGTTATTTTCACATCCCGCAACTAACGTAATTAACATCTGAATTGATGTAATCCTAGTTAGTGCTTACTATATGTCAAAAAAAATCAATGTCTTCTTATTGTCTAAAGCCTATGACAGCAAGTCTTACATTGTATTTGTCAATAGTTCCATCAACTTTTTTTTCCTTTGTAGATTCACTTTGAACCCAAAAGTTTATTTCCTGGAGGAAGATCAACCAACTCTCAAGTATGGTTGCTCAAGATTAAATCTATCTTGCTATTGATAAACTCTTTCCAAAAAGGGATGAGTCCATAGAAGACATAGCTTCTTCAAATATATGAGACTCATTTTTCAAGAAGAAATGTTACAAAATCAAACCCAAAGAAAGTAATTTGTCCATTGACATTTACTACGCATCTGAATCTCTTTATTAAGTACATTCGCATTCAGACTTATGACCCATAAATCAACATGCTTTACTATTTATAGCATCTCCAATGAACATACAATCCACAGTCTTAGGTCTTATTTTGATCCGTTTGGGAATAGTTCCCTCCTTTCCATTTCTCAAATGGAATAGGCTGTACTGGAAATTGTTAGATCACTATCTTTCAAGAGTTATTGCATGTATATATTTTAAGGGCGACAAGTAATTATCAATTGGGATACAACAAAGCCTGAACAAATAAAACTTTTTGTTGCTCCCTTTACAAAAGTTTTTTTATTTGTTGCTCCCTTTACTAACAAACAAAACTTTTTATTTCTCTCTTTCTGAACAGACAAACTTTTTGATGTTCTCTTTTTCTATAATGATAGCACCCCCCCACAAATTTTGTGGTAAACCTGAACTTATGAGTAGGACATTCAACATTTCATTCAAAATTCGATTTTTTCCTGTCAACAATTTCATTAGATTGAGGTGAGTATGTGCAGAAATTTGATGGATGATCCCATTTTCCAAATATATTTCTATAAAAGAAGATTCATATTCTCCACATCTACCACTTCTAATCATGTCAATGATTTTCAACATCAATTTTATATTGCCTAGACGTTTCTATCGTTTCATCCTTATCATTCAGCAAATAGACATAACAGTATCTAATGCAATTGTCAATAAAATTTATGAAACACTTTTTCCACCACGATATGTTGTTGACTTCATATCACAAATGTCGGTGTAAATCAATTCTAAGGGATTAAAATTCCTTTCAATAACACATACTTCACATTTTGATTTATTGCACTAGAAGTTAGGCAAAACTTCTACGTTGATTAGCTTTTTGCAAGTTTTGTAATTGACATGTCTCAAATGTTCATGTCGCTATCAATTTGATTCAAGCAAGTAAGAACAAACGGAAATACTGAGTTCAAAAAGACCTTTCGTGAGGTAACCTTTTCCTACAAATATTTTGTTCTTTACTTTTTATAACTTTGTCAAATACAAACAATGTTTTAGAGTCAGCACATTACCAATGTCCTTTTCAAAAGGACATTTCCATAAGATTCAATTTTTTAAAGAATTACCCATGACCATAGTCTCATCGGTCCAATAAGAACAATATGACCCAAATGTTTGTTTTACAACACAAACATAACAGATTGCATTTCACCAATGTTCGTGTTCAAATAAATTTATTTTAATAGACATATCTTTTTATGAAAAATTACAATATTTTAAGTGACATTTTTTCATCAAAGAACACAATTCTTTTGAACGAGTAATATAATTTTATGATTTTATACTAGTCATATCATATACTAGTAAAGAGAGACTCAACAACCACAATATCAAATATACTCCAAGAATTTTGTGGGTCTAACATAATACAAGAATTTCATTAAATTTCATATCTTGTACTTTCAAATTTTAATTAGATAGTAAGTCTAATTTTGTCTTTATCACAAGTAAAGAATTCCCTACATTTTAAATATGTTCTCAAAAATATTTTTCTGTTGTAAAACTAAAGCAAAATATGACAAGAAATATAGAAGATGAAAACAATAGAAATATAGAGACAAGATATGAGAGTATTTCTTATGCTTCAAAGTCTTTAAGTGTATACAATATGAACCCTTATGCCTCTATTTATAGTGTAACATAGAGGCATACAAAAGATTAGTCATAAACATGACATTAACATGAATATAATGAAGGAGGTTATAGAAGTGAAAGATTACAAGAATAATAGTTATAAAGTTGGAGGTTATGGAAGTTATGGTTATCTTCATAATGGAGGAAAGTAATGGAGATAATGGGAGGGAATAACTTCTTGGTGTAGTGGACATCCACACTATAATATTGTATAACACTCCCCCTTGGATGTCCATAGATAATATACCTCGTTAAAACCTGACTAGGAAAAAACCCTATGGGGAAAAATCCTAGTGAAGAAAAAAGAGTACACATATCTTTTAATACGTTTTGAATGTTGTCTCGTTAAAAACCTTACCAGGAAAACCCAATTGGGATAAAATCATGGTTAAGGAAAAGAGTACAACACGTATTTTTCTCCCCCTGATAAAAACTTTACTTGATATCTCGGAGACGATGCATTTCGAGATTATCACTTGAATGTGTCTTTGAACGTCTATCTCACCATTTTATTGAAGATCATGTGTGAAAAAGATTTTTGGTGAAATATGTTTTGTTCGATCTCCTTTGATTGTATCATCCCTTCAATTGAGCTATATATTATTTTCATAGATGGTGGCTAGAATATCCTTTTCAAAATAAAATCACATATTTTCTGAATATGATAGATTATGATTCCAACCAAATACACTCCCGACTTAATTCATAGATCAATATTATTTTTGCATGATTTGAAGAAGTGGTTACTAATGTGATTCTTTAAATTTACAAGATATTGTTGTGTCTCTATATGTAAATAAACAGTCCATTTGCGATCAAGCTTTATGCAAATCAAATAAATATTTTGCATCTACATAATCAAATCAATTCTGACTCGGAGATTGATCATTTCAATTTTATTGAAGCTCGTATTTTCTTCTTAAAGAAAATCACAAATCTTCTGTGTGTTGAGCTATTTGCTTTGTTAGTTTCTTGTCATAACTTGAATCATAATATGACAGTCCTTTCACATAACTTTTGTTATGTATATCAAATAATCTTCTAGCATTGCATAACCAGCAATATGTAAGTGCACCATTTGCACTAATACATGACATTTTAAATCATTTTCATGAGATCAAAAATATACTTTCTATGTGTTAAGCAGTCTCAGAACCATTGGGTACTCAATGAAATTGTTTTAAGACCTTTTAAATCCTTCAAGGATTTTCATATGACAATCGTAGTCTAGTTAGACATAATAATCAATCATTATACATATTCAAGTATTTTATCTATTGCCAGACTGAAACAAGTCTCATTGCATCCACCACTGGAGAATATATCTCCATTTAATAATGTCAGGATTTTTGCAAAAATCCTTTATCCCCCGAGGCACAAACCGCGTTTTATATCTTACAGTTATACTTTTGCACAATGATTCATTTGTATCACACTGACATTATATTTTGATCCATGAAATATAAGATAAAAAAAGATCATTTTTCTAAGTGAAACAAAATATACTTGAATATAGTGTCAATCATTTATATGTCCACACTATATGACAGATTCGAATTTAAGATGATCCTCATAACCATTTATAGCATTGAGTGCTACTTCATATCATAGATACCGTCGACGGTCATTTTGATATCGATTCCAATACGACATAACCTATCAAGATCTCTTCATTTTCAGGTACCTCAACCTTTGCCAAGGTTTTGTGAAGTGTAATGTCATAGTGCTCTTTCAAAGCACTTACCTCATTATCGTGACCATTTTGATAATTTGCTCCTCTCCTTCCTCAAGGAGTTTTACGTTTGGAATCGATTGGTCTATGATACTTCTGGCGTACCATAGACTCTGTCCTTCAAAGACTATTTTGTCACTCCCCGAGCCTACACCCTGAGCAGGACTGGCACTCAAAGACCATTGATGGCCCCAAGAGAACCCTTGGCCTGGCTTACTTAACTCAACGGAAGACAATATTCATATCTATAATGATAAATGAACTTAATTGAACTGAATAAAGAAATAATTGAGAACGTTTTAAAGATTAAACATTCAACTTGGCCAAAAGTGGCAACCCAAGTCTTAACAATAAGGAATGATAATGAAAAGACTCAAAGGACTAACATCTGACTGTCTATGAAGCCTCTAAAACAACTGAGATGGATATTGGGACAACCCCCACAACATCCTAATGAACTAACTAGAAAGCAATAAAAAGGAGTCCTCTGGAAATGCAAAGAGGCTCACCGACTAACTCTGAACTGCTCACTGGATCAACGGTGCACTGGAATGCTGATCTTAGTTACATGTGTCTGCATCATAATAAGATGTAGGCCAACTGGCATCAGTACATTGAATGTACAAGTATGTGAATTGGAATTCTAACAAACATAGGCTTGAAAGAGAATTTGAAAGAAACACTTACCTTGGCTCTACTCAACTCATGAATACTTACTGAACTCATTTCAATATAAAGCAGTTTAAACAAGTGCAATATAAAGAAAAGTTGTTTAAATATATGATGCCAACTCTGTGTATATACAAGGATACAACATAACTCTGAAATGTATGTAAAAATACAATAAACTGATGTATATAAAAATACAATAACTTCTGTGGAAGTTTCTCTAACCGACAACCATCACATAAAAGCTATAGTAATGATACAGCGATCTACCTCACGCTGCCAGCGCATCCTATACCCGACCAAAGGTATAGAACCTGAACTGCTTAATGGATCCACTAGTCTATTGCGAAAAGGATTCATCTAAAAACTATGAATCTTTTCTACCCATGATGGCTACATGGTTCTATGGTGACGTGAGTTATCTAAACTCATACACGTCCCCAATTCGGTGCTCAATACTACTCCCAAAATATACTAGCTCTTATGTTTTAAAAGCATACTTCTTCTGTGATTTGAGATTAGTGCTCAAAAACTTAGTTCAAAGGTTATCTTGGAAATCAATGTTTCCCTTCTTGTTTCATTTAGAAAGCGATTACTATTTCTGAAAACTAGCCTGAAGGCTCTTTGGGAATCTCTTTGGAAATACTTAGTCCACATATACTTTTGAAGAAATGAACTTTAAGCTTTACTCTTTACTCTTTACTCAACTTGAACTTTAAGTCTTAAAACAAAGTTAAAATATTTGGAAGAGACTTTTGGAAAACTCTAAGAACTTATCTTGACTTGACTCTTACTTCTCTTGTCTTTGATCTTAACCTTCCTTGAATTGGATTATGGATTCAAGGTTCATGATCTCATGTTTATGGATGATTTCATGATGTTTATATGTACTTTAGAGTGTTAGAATCAACTAAGAACATAGGTACATCACTTAGGAACTAGTACGAAAAGGTGGGGGAAGAATGGGGAGAACTGGCGTCCCTGGCGCTCTGAGAAGCGCGGGGCGCCAACCCTCAAACATCAAAGAAGCTGCTAGGGAGCGCTGGCTGGCGCGTCACCCCAAGAGGTGAACTTCAGAGCCCCTTTTGGGGAGAGCTGGCTAGCGCGATGCCCCACCCCCTTCCCCAGGTTTTTGACGATTTTTCTTCTCCGTTTTTCATCTCTAAACCCTCTAAACTTCCATAGTTCTTTCCCCAAACACTTAGGATCATTAGTACCCTAAATACCCAATAGATTTAACTCGAAAAAACAACCTGAAAACACGAATCAAATCAACATTAGGCATTCAACAATCAACCAACAAGAATTCAACAATGTTCTTCAAGAACTTCACTTTCTTAACATTCAAACAACTCCAAATTTGCTGAATTGAAACAAGTTTGGCGTGTGGGTGAACTAACCCAAAACTATGTGATCTCACATACCTTGTAGGGATCACCCTCGACGAATTTCACTCGCAAGGCTTGAACGTTCCTGGCGATTTCTTGATTTCTCTCCTCTTTTCTCTTCTTTCTTCTCCTCTCCAAGCCCTAGCGTAAATTCTAATTTTTCCAAACTGAATAAAGTCTGGTTTTACCACCAATAAATCTCCTAAAACAAATTAGAGTAATTAGGTAAGGAAAAGACTAAATCGCCTTTCTAAAATCCGGATTAGACATTTCCTTATTCCAACAGCCCAACTTCCAAAGGGTATAGCTTACTCATACGAACTCGGAATCGTGCAAAATCGGCGGCGTTGGAAAGGTCATTACAAGATCTTTCCAACCATATCTAGAACTATACCTAACTCATACTGAGCTAGGAGTTATGGTCATTTGAAGTTGACCAAAAACTTACTTTAACTTACTTAAAATTTTCCAGATTTCCTTATACTTTCCAAAAATGCCTATTTCCAGATTTTGAACTTCTTTCTAGTTGCGAGATGTTACATATTTATTGGAGCATTTTCAGCATAATTAAAATATGGGGTCAACAAATACATCTGGCAAATTATTTGCAACATTTTGCAAATGAATTTTCTGTGGAACTTCAAGTTCACATTTTTTTAACGAGGATCTAGATAATTCAATCCACACATAATTTTCAGTTGTTACACATATCTCCCCCTAATGTTAGGAAATCTAATATTTACCCCCAACCTCATTTGGGGATCCATCTTTGTGCTTGGTGGAGCAATAAAATCATACGTGCACACATCAAATTTTTAGATGGAAATTATTTGGTTCCTGACCATGAGCCAATTGTGATGGGAGAACCTTGTTGGCTTGATGCATACATGTTAAATAAACTCATCTCATACCAAATTTTATTTGAGAGATTTGTTCTCATAATCAGTGGTCTAGCTATAATTGGAGGCAAACAATTTTTGCTAAACCAACCAGTATTATCAACATATTTTTTATAGTTTGGAACTATGCTCTTAATTTAACAATTTGAGCAAACAACCTTACAAAAACCATTTTGTAAATTGATGCAAATGCACATGTGACAATACCATAGATGCATCTATTAAATCAAAATAGTAAGCGGTCCACATGGTAGGTGAACGGCCCATATATATTCACCTTTTTATATGTTCCAAATAATTTCAGGGAATACAATCTCAACCTTAGCAGGTACAATGATCATTTTATCATGAGAACAAGCAACACAAGAGAATTCTTGAAGAATCTTTTATTTCGTCAAACATATAGTCATATGAATTCTCAATTTCTTTTGCATCACATTTGAATCGGAATGGCCAACCGATTATGCTAACTGATATTTATTCTAGTAAACTTTTAGTTTACTTTTGCATGTGATTCCATCATCATGTCCATATTTGTATACAACAAACAACGGAAAAAAATGGGTAATCTTATACGTAAATATTTATAACCCACTTTGGTCGTAGTAATTTGAAGATATTAAATCTTCCCATAATTTATAGTCTCAATATAATATTTTTTTTCTTTTCAATTCTTCTGAAACTTAAAAAGTTTCTTTTGAGACTTACTACAACCCCAATATTATGAACAATTTCATTCCTCCGAATAGTAACAAATTAGCCCTTTCGGAACTCTCAATTAATTTTGTGTACTACCACAAATTTCACAACGTCATTCTTATGGTGACCATCTCCTTCAAGGAGAAAATTATTATTATTGTCATGGTTAAAATTATCATATGCAAGAATTATTTCTTGACAACCAATGACAAATTTGTGTTACCACACAACAATATTTATTTTGGTCATAGCCACAACCTTTATAGGAAAGAATTATTTCTTTCTTTTGTCCTTCGATAGTTCATAATTTAACATACCACAATATTTGTGTAGTATTTAAAGTATATGACTAAATGACCATTTATGTCAAAATATTTCTTTTCAATCTCTCAAACCTCCCGTAGAGGTGAGATGTGACATTTATTCAACAATACATGAACATGTTCTTATCCATAAGAACACAAGTCACATTTTCTTTAAGAAATAGACCATAACCATTTGAACATGCTCCATAAGTTTTTATTAGAAACTCATCGTCATGCTTTCGCATTTATCAAATTTATGTGACTCACCAACATCACTTTAAGAGGTCAAATATACCAAATGTACTACCACTTTGTATTCCTTTATTTCGATGGAGGATTTACAAAACTTTTCAAATTTGGGTTGCACCAACAACAATGTGCCCAATAACTTCTCATACCACTTTGATGGATAAAAATTACTTTCACATTTGAAAGAGCATCTTAAGAAACAATGTGTCCAATAACCTTTCATACCACTTTAATGGACAAAACTACCTTCACATTTGAAGGACCATCTTAAGAACCCATAATGTTCTTCCTTTTAATTACGACAATGATGAACATTAGCATTGTACCACACCCATATTCATACATTCAACCACTTGTCATTTTTCAGACATATTATGCACTGCTACCACATTCACATAAGAGTGGAGCAAATTAATTGGGTAAATTTTATGACTTTTAGTCAAAAGTATAAAACTTTATGTTAGTCATCATCATATCATCACTATAGTGCATTAGGACTTAAATCCAATGTCTTGCCCATATAAAGACGCCTTTGGTCATAAATAAATGGGACTTGAACCCAACTTCTTATTATCATGGTGCACCGAAACTTTAACTCGATGTCTTACCCACTTGGTGCGGTGAAACCTGAATTCACCGTCTTACCCTCAACCAATGTCTTAATAAACCAAATGCATTACCAAAAAATAAATATTGAATACCATAAATATAATCTGAATTTGACTTAAAACTGAATAAAAATGAAAAAACTAATTAATTAGAATAATATGTTGGAACCATATAAATGTCCTAAGTTAAAATAAATTAAAACACTTTAATAGTAATTATACCTTGCAACCGAAGAATTATTAGGATAATTCATAAAAATCAAGAAATACCTACCATTGATTCTTGATGGAGAATGAGCAACTCGTGCTGATAACGTGTTGTAAAACCAAAGCAAAATATGACAAGAAATATAGAAGATGAAAACAATAGAAATATAGAGACAAGATATGAGAGTATTTCTTATTCTTCAAAGTCTTCAAGTGTATACAATATGAACTCTTATGCCTCTATTTATAGTGTAACATAGAGGCATACAAAAGATTAGTCATAAGCATGACATTAACATGAATATAATGGAGGAGGTTATAGAAGTGAAAGGTTACAAGAATAATGGTTATAAAGTTGGAGGTTATGGAAGTTATGGTTATCTTCATAATGGAGGAAAGTAATGGAGATAATGAGAGAGAGTAACTTCTTGGTGCAGTGGACATCCACGCTTTAATAATTTATAACACTTTCAAGTATTTGAAATTATTTTCCACATATTTTTTCCCATGCTTTCAAATTGTATACCATCAAAACACATTGGCAACACGAATCCTTCTTTTGGAGATTTAATCAATAGAAACACCCATTGCAGGCACATAAATCACTAATTTTATGTCACTAGTATTTTTTCCCCTTTCTGTCACAATTAGACAGACCACTTAGTATTTAGAATACTAAAATAAAGATTCAATCTTTATATAACTTGTTTCTAGTTTAACGATGAAATTTTTATATTCTTCTAATCGTTAATCGAATGAACCTTGAATTCTAATGAAGTTTTAATATTCTTCAAATCAGTTTTACATTCAGACAGAGTAGTAACCAAAAAGGTTTTAATCTCCAGAAACCTCAAATACAACACTGTTTCTAGCTAACGATGAAGATTTTATCTTTTTTCAAATTATTTTGCCTTTATATTCCTGACGAAGATTTTGTACTCTTCAAGTCAGAATATTCATTCAAACAAAGTATTTAATAAATTGGTGAAGTTTCTATATTCTTCAAACCAAAGGAGTAAAAAAAATCAGAAGATTTTAGTCTCCAAAAGTCAAACACAATCAAATTTCACATAGAGTAGAAAACTACAAAAGGTTTTTATATTCATCCATTAAATAGAATACATATTAATAAGGGAAAATGGCATGATATATCCCTCAACTTTATCATTTAAAGCTAATATACTCCTCATTATGAAAGTGGTTCATATATGCCCTTATTGCTATACAAATGGCGCACATATACCCTTTTCCTCCAACGGAAGTGGAAAAATTAATCTTAATTTAATATTTTAATTATTATTTTTAAAAAAAAATATAATCCCATATGTGTATATTTAATCCTCCTTACAAATAATTTTTTTTTTACTTTTTTTGTTTCAACGACTAATTTAAAGTTATTATTTGATGGCCAAATTTATTTATGTTTCTCTAATTTTCTTGTAAACTTTATTATAGATGACCCAATTTTTTTTCAATACAAAAACTAAATAACAATATAGTGAAAAAAATAGTTTTAAATTATAATATAGCCACAAAAAAATTAGTTTTAAAATTTTCTCTTTACACTAAGGAACGAAAGAAAAAAAAAGAACAAGAAACTCAAAAAATATAATCAAAGATGTCAAAAAATAATTTATGTATAAAAAAGATTAAAATATACCTTGAAATTCGCTAGAAGGATCATCTATACCCCTACATGATTTGTTTTAAATTTAAAAATCAAAAACATAAATTTAAAAATATTTTTTTCACTTCCGTTAAATTAAGGGTATATGTAAGCTCATTTTGTAACGGTAGGGGTATATGTGAGTCGTTTGTATAACGATAAGGGTATATATGAGCCACTTTCATAACAAGGGCATATCAGCTCCAAATGGTAAAGTTGAGGGGTATATCAGACCATTTTCCCTATTAATAATAATAAAGACATATTCTAAGATCATCACATAATGACCATCTATCCTAACATTTATGAAATAAATCTCATAACTTTTATAGGATAGAAAAAGAAACTAATAATCAAGGGAAATAAAGATAGAACCTGATTTTTACTCTCATTGAATCATATTCTATCTGTCAGCAATGATTCCATGCAAGTCATTTTTCTTGCTATTTTTTTTTCTTTTCTCAGTTTCCATCATATTCCAATTTTCCTTAGAAGACACTGAATTTCAACGAGAGACTAAACTCATGTTGAAATATTGTTAGGAGACAACATTTGTTCATTTAATTCTTCTCATAGTTATATAGAACCAAGAATATAGGAAAACAAATTAAAGTGCATATCTTAACATTTATTCACAAAATAACTTTTTTCATTGAAAAGAAAACTGAAGGGGTGCGTTGCTTCAATGCACTTGGGAAGAAATTGAAAATAATTTTACCCATCCAAGGAAAACTTACTACAGAAAATATACTCAAACACATTAAAGTAGTATTAATTCATCCCAAATCTCTTTTATCATATGATAAAATAATTCTGTCTTTTTTTCAACAAAAAGAACACAGAAAATACCATTAATATTAAATTTCTGAAGCTTGTTATCTCTTGTATTCAGATTAGCAAACCAGAAATAATAAAAGATGAAAAGAAAAAGAAAAGAACTATCCGAGTCCACAGAACTCATTGTCCTTAAGAAATTTAATCCCCTCAAGTACCCGAGGTTGCAGATTAATTCCTCCCAAGATAAAATGGATTAACCATTAAAGAAGTAGCGGTACCTTAGACTTCGATAATTTCAACAAACTCAAATGACAGCAACAAATTACACACACAGACACGATCGATCGATTTTATTTTGTAAGAAATGTATGCAAAAGCAGGGAAGAATTCGATGCAGAAAAATGAGAGAAAGCCTCTCTATTTATAGCCAACAAAGGATAAAGGTCACAACTCTTTGGGGAAAAAAAGACAACATTTCAGAAAGGTCACAACCTTTTGGAAAAGGCACAACCTTTCAAATGGTCACAACCCTTTAAAAAAGACACAACATTTCATAAAGGTGACAACCCTTTCGCAAAGTCACAACCCTTCAGGAGAGTCACAACCCTTCATTTCATGTTCACACCTTTAAAACCCAACAAAAATATGATTAACGTAGGTATAATATGGTGGCCATTATATTTTTTAAAAAATAAATTATTTTTTAAATAAAAGGGTCAAAAATATCATCGAACTATTTAAAATAGCTCATATTTATCCTTTATTCGTTTTTGGTATTAAAAGTACCCTTGCCGTCTATTTTTTAGACCACGTACAAATATTCTTAGATCACTATTTTAAAATGTGGGGGGCGTGAGGCGGGGTGATTTACTTAGCATAGGGAGAGACATACGCCTCGAGACGGGGGCGTAAGCCCTATGGATTTTTTAATTTTTTAATTTACAATATATAATATAATAATATAATAGCACAAAATTATTTTTAAAAAAAAATACATCAATGATTTGAAAATGAAACTTCTAACATTATTATACAAATATAAATAATCTAATATCTTACCTTTCTAATAATAGAAGAATCATAATTTCTAAAAATATATTATTAGCATATTGTACAATTTACCCCCCTCCCCCCACAAAAAGGGAAAAATTACGCGTTTAAGCAAACATATATTAGTTAATTAGTTAACATACCTATAGTTTGTATTAATTACAATTCACGACCTACTTTTAGCTATAATTATGCGACTCAGCTTTTTAGTTTTATATAATTCGCACATTTGTATAATTGGGAATTTGGATAATATAATTTGTATAATTCAGAAATTTGTATAATATAATTTGTATAATTTTTTACACTTCTGATGTTTGTAATTGTATAAATTCGTTATTTTGAGTTTATACAAAAATAACTGAATTATACAAATGTACCCACGAATTATACAAACGAGCTTAAACTGTAGCTACAGCCCGTAAATATGCAAATTATAGTTATGGAGCATAATTAAGTTTATTATAGTGGTTATTTGCGAAAGTTTCCCTTAAGAAAATAATCAATAAAACTTATAAGTATTATAATAAAAACATCACTTTGTCATGAATAAAAATAAAATTACTTTCAAATAACTAAATAAAATATGATAATTTTTAGGCAGATGACAAAAAACATGAACCGCTAAATGCACTTTTCTTTTTCAAATCTCAGGGACATGGTCTAATCATGAGGAGATCAATGATAAGTGAAAAAGTAAAATTTCACTATGTATTTTTAAAAAGAAATATTACGCAATATATAATCACCCTCACAGTGTTACCAAATAGTAAACATGTGATACTTCAACTTGTTATTTGAATTACTCGCAATTTTATTTCTATAGATTAAAAAACTATTGAGTATTCATTTAATCAAGAATTATGAGGATCGACAATGTTAACTAAAGAATTTAACACATAATTTGTGTAAGATCTGTTAGGTGAGTCCCAAGCGCGTGGGCTGAGTGTTCTTAGGGTGTACAATTGAACGCTTAGAGCGTAAATCTTACAAAACTGAGTTACACTTGAGTCTCGAGGTGTTTTGCCAGAGCCCTGCCCCGAGGCAAGTCCCAATAGAGTCTTTTAAAACACTGCTTACGATTAACGGATATCCACATGTGCCATTTAGATTGTTGACATGAAAGTCCAACATGACAAAAAAAAAAGAAACAAAATTGTCCTCGAACTATCGTAATCATTTTCTTTTGGTGAGATTTTTGATGGGTTTAATATAATTATTATTTTTTTACGTCAATGTTAAGAAAAAAATAATTAAAATTATACGTTCAATTAACATATTTTAATTTCAAATGAACTCAAGTATTGGGAAAAGAAAGCTTAATTTAAAATTAAGATATACTTTTAAACAATCACAAATCAAGTTCAAGTTTAAAATTATCCCAAATTTTATGAAACGAACTTTAGCATACAAATACAGAAAGACTATTTGTAAGTTGCTAAATATCGAAACCTCAAGTTAAGTTGCATATAGTACTTACTAAAAATCTTTGCTAAGTCAAAATATGTCACATAAATTAAAATAGAAACCGCATAATAATACAAAATAAAATAAAATAAACGTCTTTTGATTCAAGTATATCCGATCTTCTTTCTCTAAATGCAGAAATTATACTATTTTTAGAAAATAATTTTTATTTTAAGTACTATAAAAAAATTATTTCTAATAGAATAAGTTATGTTGCGTACTCGTGTTCATACCAAGTTCAAATAGAAGAGTTATAAATTTATATATACCTTATGATACTTGGACAAAAATATGTTAGGTAAGATCACTTGTTGATAGGATGAGTAATTTTCAATAATTTAAAGGCAATTTTGATCTTTTGTTTTTCTTTTTGTCCGGTATGACTGTCATATAAGCTCTAATAGTAAGACTAACTATATAAGAGTATTTATGGTTTAAAAATAAATTAAAAAAGATATTTTAAGGAAAAAAGGTTTGATATATCCCCAATTTTGCTATTTAGAGTTGATATACTATTTATTATGAAAGTGACTCATATATATATATATCTCTATTGTTACACAAATGGTTAACATATATCCTTTTCTTCTTACGAAAGTGAAAAAATAATTTAAAAACAAATCCATGTAAGAGTACATGTGATCCTTCTCACATATTTTTTTTCTTTTGACTATTTTTATCCATAGACTAATTTGAATTTATTATTTTGATGATCAAATTTATTTTCTTGTAAGATTTATTATAGGTGCTTCAATATTTTTTATTACAGATAGGAAAATTAAATTTAAGTATAGTGAAAAAATTAATTTTAATTTTTTTCAACTATTAATTTTCAATTTTTTCCATTTACATTTCTTTCTTTTTTCCTTTTATTTTTACACTAAAGAATGAACGAAAAAAAATAAAATAAGAATTAAAAACTCAAATAATAATAATAAAAAAGTCAAAAATGATTTATGTGTGAGAAGATCAAGTACATATTTTTTTAAAACTAAAAAAAATTAATATTATTTTTTTCCTTTTTATAGTTGTAGGAATATATATGAGTCATTAATATAATGATAGAAATATATACGAGTTACTTTTGTAATTAGGAATATATCAAGTCATTTTCCCTATTTATTTATTTTTAAATACAAACAACAAACGAGGATAAAGATAAGTTATTTCAAATAATTTGAGAGTATTTTTTTCAAATTATCAATTAATTATGGGTAGCCAGCCATCAGAGTAGAGCAGCAGTCTGCATGAAAGTCAACACGGAGCCTTCGTCTACTCATCCATTCTCCTTCTTACCAACTCCCCCTTCTCTTTTTCATTTCATTTTTTTTTCTCTATAAATAGATTCACTCTTTTCTTTCACCCACCAATCCATTATTAATTCATAAAAAGCATCACCATTTTCAATTATCTAATTAATTGAAAGTAGAAGGGAAAAAAAAAAATGATGATGCTTGTCAATTGTTCTAAGTGCCACACCCCCTTACAACTCCCACCAGGTGCAAAGTCCATTCGCTGCGCCATCTGCAGAGCCGTCACACTAATTGCTGATCCTCGCACTGCTCCGCCAACACCGCCTTCCGCTTACAATAACCACTACTATCCGCCTCCGGCCCCTGCTCCTGCTCCGTCTACTTATAATTACCAGTCGAGTAGTTCCGGTCAAAATTCATCGTCACGAAAGAGAGCTGTGATTGTAGGCATTTCGTATAAGAATACGAGGAATGAACTGAAGGGATGTATTAATGATGCTAAATGTATGAAGTTCTTGCTCACTAATCGATTCAACTTTCCTCAAGACTCAATTCTCATGCTTACTGGTATATATTCTCATATACTTAAAAACTCTTTTCGATCAATTTTAACTCGTCTCATCTTGACTTTGACTTGTAATTCTGAGGTAGTTTTCAATTGATTATGCGTTGTGTGCCCCTTTTTTAACGAAGAGATTAAATTACATTGATCACTTTATGACCTCCAGCTATTAGAGGGGTTCGAAAAATTGGGTCTTGACCTATTATATACCTAACTCATTTTGACCCAAGTAAATTTAAATTGGATTGAGTCTTGATCCGCCCAAATTTAATCCAATCAATTTTTGCTTTAGTTTGGTTCTCTGTGTTATCAAATCTTTTCCGTACTAGTTTTGTAGACAAATATTACCACTGAGCTCTTACTAAAACCAAATCTTGGGTTGCCATTGTTCAGCTTAAGCTAGTATGATATTTAGAGACTATGTTTTATTTAACAAATCGTATTTAAGCCAATAATGTACTGGTATTTTCTTTATCAGCTAGGAGTAACTTTTAGCTACAATTTAATTATAAATAAGTCAAATTAACTTCTAAAACTGTGATTAATCAAACAATATTGCATAAGAAAGACAGAAGGAATAACTTGAAGAGACAGAGGGAATAACATTTAATAAAATAATTTCTTAAAAGGTATACTCAATATGCCCTTTATTTTCTTCTTCACACCTTTATGTGACAATCACAGCTTTCTCCAAAAGTGTGTGTTGATGTAATATGGATGTGAGATGAAAATGATAGAACAAGCAGTATACTTAACTACTACTCATAACTCCATCATTAATGAAAAAATAAGCTTATCACGTTTGCTACTTCGCATCATGACTTTACAATCTAAAAACACTGTACAGGCTTCCCCAAGACAGTAAAAAACTCGTGATGCTGTGTATGGATTCGCTCTTTATCTGTTCGTTTTGTATTGATTCGCTCTACATTTGTTCGTTTTGTATTGATTCGCTCAGTATCAAAGTGAATTGATACACTGATACTGATATAGAGCGAATTGATACAGCTCCAAACGAAAAAAAAATCTATAAAGAACAACCCTGACATAGAAGTCTCCTATCTTTCCTTGTTTTAAAATCTTGAAAACTTCGTGCATTCTTGTACGTGGTGGCTGAGTGTTACTTTTTGCTCTGATGTTTGGTGTCTCGTGAACAATTCATAAAGGCTATGTCATTTATCCCCTTTTAGTTTGATTCTGTGTTATTTTTTGCGAGGAGATGTGATGAGGAGTGAGGATCTAGATCAATAATTTTTCTGTTTTAATTGCATGTTCTCATGTTATATAGTAATATAGCTAGACTCACTATTAACTAGTCCTAACTCTGAAATGTCCATTTCCCTGTGGAAGTATACTTTCAGAAGAAGAGAGAGATCCATACAGAATTCCGACAAAACATAATATAAGAATGGCAATGTACTGGCTTGTGCAAGGTTGTCAGGCAGGGGATTCTCTGGTGTTTCATTATTCTGGTCATGGTTCACAACAAAGGAATTACACTGGAGATGAAGTTGACGGGTTCGATGAAACACTTTGCCCCTTGGATTTTGAAACTCAAGGAATGATTGTTGATGATGAAATTAATGCAACACTTGTTAGGCCTCTTCCGCGTGGAGCTAAGCTTCATGCTATTATAGATGCTTGTCACAGTGGTACTATGCTTGATCTACCATTTCTTTGTAGGATGGACAGGTCTGTAGCACTACGTTCTTTTTCTGCCTTATGCTAGATTGTGTCTCTCAGAAACAACCTCTCTACCTGCCAAGGTAGGGGTAAGGTCTACGTACACTCTACCCTCTCTAGTCCTCACTTGTGGGACTATACTGAGTATGTTGTTGTTGTTGTTGTTGCTCTCAGTGTAACCTTTTCAAGATCATTTAATACCTATTATATGATATTTGATGTCCTTTGGTTACAGGACTGGACGCTATGTATGGGAAGATCATCGTCCTCGATCAGGAGCTTGGAAAGGAACAAGTGGGGGAGAGGTCATATCCTTCAGCGGTTGTGATGATGATCAAACCTCTGCTGATACAGATGTAAAATTCCTGCATCCTCTTAAATTTTGAATCCGGGATATTGAAATTTATCCGACTAAATCCATCTAACTAAGCCGATTAAATGAACCTTCTGATTGATGGCAGAATTTGTCCAAGGTCACTTCAACTGGTGCGATGACCTTTTCCTTCATCCAAGCAATCGAGCAAGGAAAAGGAACTACATATGGAGGTATTCTAAATGCAATGAGATCTGCCATTCGCAGTTCTGATAATGGTGTAGGAGGTGGCATTGTGACATCTCTTCTGACAATGCTAATTACCGGAGGAAGTGCTGGCGTTGGAATGAGACAGGTACCTTTTGCCAAACGAATATGTTCGTTTAGTTCAATTGTTTGAAACATAAATGTCTAGTTATGTCGAATCAATATTTTGATGTCGAAATTGTTGTTCTCATCTTTTGTTTCAGGAGCCACAATTGACAGCAAATGAGGCATTTGATGTGTACACCAAGCCATTTTCATTGTAGCATCTTACTCATCAAGCAACACTACCAACCTAAGGTTTTCAACTTTTCAATTAGCTTTTGGGTGTTGAGTTCATGTACAGTTACTAAGAAGGCAGTTGTAGGGTATTAAGATTCTTATATTCTTCAATTTCATAAATATTAATCATTCATGTAAAACTATGATTGCTGTAATACGACTTTCATCAAAATTTCTGGAGCATAAATCCATATATGTTCTTTACCAGTTTCATATTCTTCTTTCCTAATTCTCTCTACCCCGGGAAATCTACGAAGCAAATGAACTATGTAGACATGTGCATTCAAATTCCAAAATATTGATATAAATCAGAATAATAAATCTTGCTGGTCAACAAAACACCTTAGTCTAGGCTCAAACCCAGGCCCTTGAGGCGACTTTGAACAGCTTTAACCATTGGGCTAACTTTTTTTTTAGTATATCAAGATTTTTCAACAATTAGTATATATCAAAAATATTAATATTTAACATATTTACTCGTAAAAAATTTCTGACAAAGGTTATTTATCTGACCATCCAAGGTTCACCCCGATTGAAATAAACAAATTAATTCTACAACAAAAATCTGTGGTTGTCCAGGTAGATTGTAGATATACGGCCTGCAATTTGCCGCGTAGGACACGAAATCCGAAACTAAACCGTTTGTCTTGTGAACCGGATCCCAATTTTCGAACCGACCGGTTCCTTCAAAACACTACTGATAAAATCACCACACTTATCCTCTCTACCGTCTCTACTAAGAGCAGAGCAGTGAACTCCTCTCTCTTTCTCAGATGGCTGCTGCAACTTATCTTTGTTTTTCTCCACCAATTTCAGTTTCTTCTCTCCCTTCACGCAAACCTAACTTTGTTACTCCCAATCTCCAGACCAGTCAATCTCGAATTTGCACAAGAATACGTTGCAATATAGACTTATTGGGTGATTTTGGGGCGAGAGACCCATTTCCAGCTGAAGTAGAGAGTAAATTCGGTGATAAGGTTTTGGGTTTTTCTGATACGGAGCACAAAATTCTCATCCCAGCTGCCTATGCTCTGTCCCTTGCTAATCAGGAATGCACTGATATCTCTCCCAATCAGACTCCCTTGTCGGATTTTGAAGCTAAACAGCTTTTATTCAAGGTTAGATATACCAATTACTCATTCCACCCCGCTCCCCTCCTTGAAGCCTAATCGAACGCACCCTTTCGTTTCTGTCCTTGTACTTATGCCTGCTCTCAGTATATTCTTCATTTTTCTCTAGTTAATTTGTTGATTGGATGAAAATATGGGCCACTTAGAGTACATATTAATCTTTCTAGTTTGAAGAGGCACGAAGTTTAGTAAAACAAAAGAGACCTTTTAATCTTGTGGTATTCCCTTTCTCTGTGATCTAGGGGTGTATGGATAGGAACAAGTTATTTCGGGATAAGCTATCTCACCATTACGACAAAAATGATGAGATAAAAATCCAAGATACTTCCTACCATACGTGATCTGAGATTATTATACTTTATACCGATTCCTTAAGGAATTAACATAGAGAGTTAGTATCACAAACTAATGAAGGAAGTAAGACACTAAATAAATTGAAACAGGGAAGTATCACTTCACCCATTTTATTTTATATAATACTGTTTGATTAGGCACAATAATTATGTAGTAGTATTACATTAGTGATGGGAAAAAAGAAATTTTTCAATGTCTCTGGTTGGGAAGTTTATTTGACAGGAAAACGTCTTTCATATTTGAATGCTTAATCCACTTAAATTGTTGAAAGTTGTGAAGTTGTTTACTTTGTATAA
The DNA here is from genome assembly GCF_900185275.1 of Solanum verrucosum. Taxonomy (NCBI): domain Eukaryota; kingdom Viridiplantae; phylum Streptophyta; class Magnoliopsida; order Solanales; family Solanaceae; genus Solanum; species Solanum verrucosum. Next base: position 2,311,949 of record NW_026020049.1, read on the forward strand.
AATAAAATTATTTGTGGTAGCATATTGAAAGCAAGAATAGAAAATGTCGTACAAGTTTAAGTGGGTGAAGTCTTTTAATTGAAGTTCTTCAGTTGAATATTTCGTGCTTACTCTTCGGATGATTTCACAAGGTTATACTCTCTTCAACAATCAGTGACTATCAATTGAGAGAAGAGAATGTAGCCTAGTATATCTCTTCCTGTTTCATAGCTAGGATTTTCGATGCGTGGCGATTTATAACTTTCACGAGAAGAATTTCAAATTTTCAAATCATTTAGTCAGGAGGCAGGACTTGAGGAGTATGGTTTCCCCTGGAAATTCTAGAAATTAGAAAAAAAATCATAACATGACAAGCTAGAGCCCAAGCTGCTATAATTTTTCTTCTAACAGAATACCCTTTGATGTAACTACATTGGGAAGGTGGAAATTCAGAAGGTAATAATAGATAAATGGCTGTCGGTGGTTTGACTGCGTGAATTACTGTAATGTTGGCTTCATGTAAACCTGGTTCTGTCAGCAAAGAACCAGGGGCAGAGCCAGGTAGTGCTGAACCCCCTTTGACGGAAAATTACACTATTTATATATGGTTGAAATTATTTTTTATGTATAAATAGGAGATGTTCAACCCCCTTTGACTTCTTCATGTGTTTACCTTTCATATTTCGAATCGTCTTAAAGAAAATCCTGACTCCACCACTGGTGAGAACTGTGGTTTAATTAAGTAAAACCTAAGATCTTTAATAGGTTGAATTGGATAACATAGCATACACTGTGTTTTGGATAAACGAAAAGCATGCAAGTTATAGCGCCAAATTCGTTCTTCAGTTTGTTCTCTGATCCATATGGCTGCAGGTTGTTGGCTGGAGATTAGCAAATGAAGATGGGGTGCTTAAACTACAATGCACATGGAAATTAAAAGACTTCGATTGTGGGGTTGAACTGATCAATAGAATAGGCAAGGTGGTGGAAGGCACAGGGCACCTCCCCTCTCTTCATCAATTAGAGCAGTCTAATCAAGTTCATGCTGAGCTGTGGACTCCTTCCATTGGTGAGTACAATTCCTCAGTCGCTCCTCTCCTCCCCCACCCTTCTTTAGTCGTTATCTCTAGCGTTGTTTGCAAATTCATCTGTAGCGTGTTCTAAGTGATAATCGTACTGACTTGCAGCAAAAATGGGTAAAACACTTGGCAAATTAAGTTTCTTACCAAACTTAACATCTTATTCCCCGTCTCTTTACTTGTGTTGGACTTCTTTAATGATCATAGTGGTACACTCTAATTGCAGGAGGTTTGAGCTTGAATGATTTCATTGTAGCTGCTAAAATAGATCAGGTAAAGACATCGGACCTCGTACCAAGAAAAAGAGTCTGGGCATGAACAGACAATAACTTTGCGAATCATACAAAATACAGTTTCCAGAATTGCAGTTGCTTAACCTTCAGTGATGGCAAGGGATTTTTTACTGCATTGATTCTGTATTAATTTTATTATTGATTCTAAACAAGGCCAATAGACAATGGTTCACCATTATCAAATTTTCTGAACCATGGGATCCATCATATGTTTAATTTTTGTTTGTTATTTAATGTAAAATGTAATTAATTTCTTCTAAAATAATGTTAACATTTTCCAATTAGACAACTTTATTTCCCCATCTGATTGCTTTCCCTCCGAATGGGGTCCTATGTGGCTAGAACTTGGATCAGTTTCAATGCGGCTACTGAATATAGATGGGAAACAAAAAAAAAAAGAAACTGATTCAATAAAAGATCTCCACCATAACTCTGAAACAAAACATATATTAATAGTCTTCAAACTCGGATACATAGTAGTAGCAAAATAAGTACACTATTATACATACACAAAAATTAATATAAATGTGAAAGAACAAAAAATAAGAATACTCTGTTTTTCTCTTTGTACTGATAATTTCTAGCCTACAGTATTCTTGGGAGTATTACAATCAGGGCAAGCACGGAGATGAAAAGCACATGATGAACAGACACGAAAATGGCCACAAGGCCAAATAATAGTAGCGGCATTTCCACGGCATACATAACAGGTTCCGCCCACACTTGGTGGTGGCTCCACCATACTTGGTGGTGGCAGCACCACCACATGAGGATCAACATGAGAGGACTCAACCGACTCCTGCTTCATTTGTGCCTCTAAGCGATGCACTGCATAAAGGCGAGAGTCCAGCACTGCACACCTCACATCAAGACTCGTAACTCTGTTTTGCAACTTTCGACTATGGTTAGTTAACAGGTTTACCTTCTTCTCCAATTCCATTATTCTCATCTTCGCCTGCCTTAATTCTTCCTCTTTCTCTACCAATTTTTTCCCTGCTTCCCTGTTTGCCGCGCTTGAAATACTATTGAAGTGTCTCATATAAACATCAACCAACATGTTTTTCACTTGACCACTCTGCATCACATCAAACAATGTTCACCAATAGCGCAAATGAGTACATAAAATTTTGTTCAAAATAATAGAAATAAATGAATAAGGGTGTAACATACGTGTGATTCGATAACTTGATCAACACAATCATACATGCGTCTGATAGAACCAGGGACGACACAATCATCATCTTCTTCAGTTAATAAGGCAGTGAAGGAAGTGAAGGGCCTCTTCAAAAGTACTTCCACATTATCAGGTTCGGTAGGGGGCTGCATCTGCTGCTGGCTGTTGAAGTTGAAGGAGGACGGGGTAGGACAAAATTTCTGGAGGGGCAATAGTTTCGCGGGCATCGTTCTTTTCTGCTGCGATACTGCTGCAGAAGAAGGTTCTTCTTTCATTTCTTCCATCTTCCTCTTGTTCTTTGCATCAATACGAACCGCTGCACCAAATTCAAAAACATGTTACCACCTATTCTATCTATATATGTTGAATTAATAAACAAAAAAAATGAATAAATTAAAACGAACATCGTTTGGGAGGCATTGTTGCAGATCAATTCTCTGGCAGAGGAGCCCTGATAATGTTAATTTTAAGCAAAATAAAGAAGAAACTATAATTGCAGTGAAACGGAGAAGAAGAATAATAGTGAGGAGAAAAAGCCATCGGAGTTGAGTTTTTTAAAGAGAAGAAACGGTGGCAAACTTTCGCCAACAGAGACGATGCTTCACAATTCAGACGGGAAAGACGTTAGTTAGGCGCCAAAAAAAATTTTAAAATTAATTAATTTTATGATTCTATTTGTATTTAAAATAATATGGAAAATTATAATTTAAAAAATTATAAAAATTTATATTATAAAAATCATCTATTTTTACTATAAATATTTTAGAACTTTGAGTTAAACCACTCAAATTTTCGTATTAATAAAGAATTTATTTTTACAATAACATCCAAGATAATGTATTACAACCAAATGACTAACATCTCATTAACTAGAATTAGTCTCTATTTTTATTAAATAATAATATTATTATTTATTAGCTGAAGTAAAACCAAAACAAGTAGTGGTTAAGAATTAAAGCCTATTTGGGTCTACTTATTTAAATGTTTTTAAGCTAAAATAATTTTAAAACACTTATATACTCTATTATTTAAATAAGAAAAAAGAAGTGTTTATAAGTTTTAAGTCAAAATAATAATAATTTTTTAAAAAAAAAAAAAGTTATAAATCAATCCAGATAATAATAAAAAGATTACTCTAAATTACTTATATTATTATTATTATGTATATATTTATGATGCTTTAATAAAACTTAATTTTAAATCATTAATTTTATTGAGACACACTTAATTTAAAATAACTAATAACAAAACATAAATTTAAAAAGTATTTTTTATAAGAGCTTAATTTTATGAAAAATCAAACACATTGTTCCAAGCACATGCAGCATAATTTTTAGTATATGGTTTATTGATTCATTCTTTTCGATTAAACTATTTTACGAATAATTATGAATAATTTGATATTTAATTAATTTCAATAATAATTCTTTACTAAATTGACGTGATATTTAATCTGCTTAGATGAGAAAATATTTTCAAGAATGTTGTTGTAAGCTCTAGGTAGAAAAAATGTTTTTGGTAACTCATCTAATTATATAATTGGTTTCTCTAATGAAAATAATTTTTACTATCTTTTTTTTAAAAGAGATTTATGAGAGATGGTATGATAGACGCATCTTGATCATTTTCTTTTTAGATATTTATTTGTATCTTTAAGAGAAAGATCACCGAATAATCCTTTCATGTTCGATAGGTGTAGTATCATGTTGGTCATGATGAAATTTGTATTCCGTCACTAATGGAGGTCGAATGATTTCGAAGGCCCACTTTCGTAGCAGCAGTTGTGGTGGCAGCTTCATCCATTATTATCTGATTTTTTCATAGCCATTTATGGATCAAGTAGAACCAAGGAAGATTCTTGACTCCTAGTATTGAACATACACATCAATGGATAAAAATAATAATCAATGTATTTTTCAAAATAACAGTTTATTAATAAATTTCTACAAATTATAATTTCTAAACATAACTTTTCAGCAACGATTTAAAAAAATTAATTTCACTCAAATTACAACCTAAAATGGCAACAACTTCAAAATTTTAATTTTGCAAATTACATCCTCAAATATGAATTAAACAATCGTTGTCAAAATATAGGAACCCAACAAGGTCAAATCCCACATAGAGTGAATTAAAGACAAACTGGAATTATGATTCTTAGATATCTAAATTCAAGTAGATAATTTATTATCAACTCATTCAAATGTGTTCATTGTGCAAAATTGACAAATTTGCTAGTCTTCTAAAGCCCCTCGGCTCAAGTAGAGAACTTTACCCTAAGTCTTTGCTAGCATTTGGGTGTCAGATTAATTTGTTCATCGTCATATGCCTCAAATTAGTTATCTTATCTCTAACTAAAGCAATAAGATGGGGTTGGTAGTCCCGAAATTCCCATCTTTTTTTTTCTTTCTATTTTTCGATTTCATAAGTGTGGTATCAGAACCATTCATTGATCTCAATAAATTTTTGAGAACATTAAGGAAGAACTTTCAATCACCTTTTTAATCTATTTTTATTTTTAATTCGTGCTTTTATTTTTAATGCAAGACTATTTTTAATTGATTTTTAGCACATATTATTTTTACCTTGTGTTTCAACCATGACAAGCAATATTCTCTCTTTCAGTGCCGCTCAAATCGTCATTAGAGAAAATGATTAAATTTGAAGAGTTAAGATGAAATCTTATTTTGAAACTTATAATTTGTGGAAAGTTATAATGAAAAATTAACCTCATACAATCACTCTCTAAAAATTCTACTGATATCAAATTAAACTTCATTCAAAAGAAAAAAATAAAATAATATAAAGTCAATATTATAATTCAATCTCCAGTTGTACATTTAATCTTCTCTGAAATCATTGCATGTGAGATAACTAGAGAAGCTTGAAAAGAATTCGAAAAGGAATACCAAGAAAGTGAACAAGGCACACAATCAAATTATGAATTTGGAAAGAGATTTTGAATCTCTTCAAATGCAAAAATGTGAGATCATCACTAAGTATTCAGACATAATGTCTTTTGATTGTCAATAAAATTAGGTTGCTTGACGAAGATTTTAAATATATAGAATAGTTGAAAAAATAATAATTTATGACTATTTTTTCGAGAGATTTGAGTCTAAAAGCTTCACTTTGAAAGAGTCTAAAAATCTTTCTACTATCTTTCTGACATAATTAATAAATGTTCTTCAAATACAAAAACAAAGAAAAACTCTAAAACAAGATAAAGTTATTGAAGATACCCTTTACGCAAATCACCAAAAAAAAAAGTTAATTATGTTTGTGGAGATTTGATGCATTATGTGAAAGTTGTCAACAAACAAGTCATGTTACAAAAGCGTGCAAGTTCAAAGACACTCAAGATATTTCATAAACACTAATTCCGCTTGGTAGAGTGTATTAGCAGAAATAATGCATGCATTAACTCTATGTATTAGTAATACCTTGTTTGGTCTACTTTTTCATGATATGGTTATTCACTCGGTGTATTAAGGTGTGTATAACTAACAACATAGATTTCTAGGTATTAGTAATGCAAGAAGTTTTAATACATGCATTAACATGGTTAAGGACCTCATTGCCCCTTAAAATCTTTTTTACATCTTTTTCATCATAGTTGTGAAGGATATATTTATAAATAAATATTTTTATACAATATATGTTATTTTTAATACATCAAATCAAACAATACATAAAAAATAATCTATATATATAATTAATGCAACATTACTAATATATTCTATTTAGTATTATTCTTATACATTTGAGTTTTGACCAAACAAGCCTAATGTTAGAAGAAAAATGTGGGGAGAACCAACTTTATTAGATTGTCACAACAGAATCCAGGAGAAGAGCATGTTTAAAAAATAATTAAGTAATTTAAGAAAAAATGTTAGAAATTTACTTTTCTTCTACTATATGATTAAACATTAATGACAGAATATTTTTATTTTTTATTTTAAGTTTAAAATATTTATAGTATTTATTTTCATTTCAAGTGCAGGATTTATATTAGTTATAAATTGTTATTTTTTAATTTAATATCTAAAAATATAACATATATTTTTTAATTACTTATAAATAATGAGATATACCCTTGTATTTAAATTAATGAAAGAATCATTACAAAATTATTATTCATTCTCTTTTTAATTTTCTTTTGTAATTTCTTCCATTCCATAACACAATTTAAAAATAAAAGTATTTTGTATACATTAGAATGTGAATTATGGGAGGGTTAATTATCCTCATACCTCCAACTTCACCTTTTTGAAATTTTGGCGACTACAGTTCACAGATAGCTTTTGCTGTTTTCCCCATAAGCAAAGCAGCCAAATTCAGCACACTCACAATTCAAGAATTAATGATGGCCGCCGCAATAGCTTCTGTTACTCTATTCTCTCCATTTCTTCCTTCCCCAGGTTCGGTTTTTTCTACCTTTCACTCCAAACTACTTTTTTCTGTATTTTTACGCTTAATTTGTATTGGTAATGTAGGATTTCATGAGTCATGTCTAAGCCTAAATTGGAGAACCCACAAGGTATTTCTGCTTTCTTGACGTTTTTTTCGGGTTAGATTTTGATAAGATAGACAAAAAGGAGCTGATTATCTACTTGAGTTCATGTAGTACACATGTGTTCGACGAAATGCTTCAGTGAGAACGAAGGCTCTGTCTTTATTTATTTTTTCTTATTGCTGAAGAGACTTTTTTGTTGCAGAAACAGTTAGCGAGGAAAGCTGGTCCTGTTAAAGTTACAGCTAAATTTGAGCTGAATCCTCCACCTTATCCTATGGTATTTATTGTTCCAACTTTCAAACAACATCGGAATTTCTTCTTTTTGTTAACTACATCCTGAATCTATCATCGTTGTTTGTTGTTTATTGTGTTTCAAGTATCGCAATATTTTGTGTTCTTGTTCCTTTCTTGTAGGATTTGTAGTGCTTCCCTTGTTAGTTGCTATGTTTTCTTATTCTTTGTACTTGAATTTACTACACTTGGACCGAGGGTCTTTTGAAAAGAGCCTCTTTATCTCTGTGAGGTAGTGGTAAGGTCTACGTACACTCTACCCTTCCCAGACCTTACTTGTGGGATTCCACCGGGTATGATGTTGTTGTTGTTGTTAACTACATCCTGAAAGTGTTTTTGTTATAGAAGTGTATTGACTGTGAGCGTTAGTGAGTACTATGATTCAGTTCCAAAATTGCTTAAGTTTATGGATTGGGAAAATCAAGTCTTGGAATGATGGGCTCCAATCGTAAAACCACAAAATGGTGCCCCTAACACTCCTGCTCTTCTCACCCTTCCTATTTCCCTATCTGAAGAATGATAATGCTTCAGCTTGAGTTTTTCAAATGAATGATAGACCTCTGTTCGAAGAAGAAGAAAACATGACCTCTTGCCTGTAACTTAGTTTCTCTCCTTCAATATGCTTTAGACATTTCACATGTGGATATCATGATGTAGAATGCTCTGGAGCCTCATATGAGCCGGACTACATTTGAATATCACTGGGGGAAGCATCACAGGGCCTATGTCGACAACTTAAACAAGCAAATAGTCGGAACAGAACTGGATGAACTGACGCTAGAGGACATAATACTTATTACATATAACCAAGGCAATCTCCTTCCACCATTCAACAATGCTGCACAGGTGAGAAACAGACAAGTAGATCCCTCACCCCCACCCCCATCCCCACCCTTTGTTACCTTCTTGGGGGGATCTCCAAGTGCAATGTCTATTTTGGAGAACAGAACTGGGTACCCCTAGTCTTTTATCATTCAGCTTCTCAATTTATTCTTCATCAAGGCTACACATTTTTTGTTTTACAATAGACAAGTGTATTCCAATTAAACCTTATGGTTGTATGGTTGTAATGTTTATTTGTAATACATATTTGATTAAGATCACAGTTAGGTGTTGAGAATTACATAGAAGTTCTACCAATAAGTGAAGAAATATCATAGAGAAGTCCAATGGCTCGATAGTTTCATGTGTTTTGGTTGATATTCTCCATCTAATTCAACGTCTTTTATATCCCCCTGGCCCTCTCTCTATACAGGCTTGGAACCATCAATTCTTCTGGGAGTCTATGAAACCTGGTGGAGGAGGAGAGCCATCTGGTGAACTATTAAAATTAATCAACAGAGACTTCGGCTCCTTTGAAGCATTTGTTAAAAAATTTAAGGCAGCTGCTGCAACACAATTTGGTTCTGGGTGGGCTTGGCTTGCATGTGAGAAATTCTTTACCTTTTATCTGCGTACTTACTTGTTCCTGTAACCCTGACTGTAATCTTAATGCTTCTTCTACTCACTTTGCAGACAAAGCAAATAGACTTGATGTAGGAAACGCGTCAAATCCCCATCCTTCCGATGAGGACAAAAAGCTTGTAATTGTGAAAACACCTAATGCTGTAAACCCCCTCGTTTGGGATTACTCGGTGAGTAGAACTGCATTCTTCTCTGTTGCTTTGGTGGAGGTTTCAAATTCTAGCATGGTAGTTATAATCATTAGGTGAATCTCACAACTGTCTTATTGGATGCAGCCACTCCTCACTATAGATGTTTGGGAGGTACGCAGAACGTGCTCTTTTGCCCATATATTTGATTCATTTTGGTCCATATCTTTTGCTATTTGGTGATAGTAATGGTTATTGATACCAAATCTAATTTTCTAAATCTTTTATTTGAAACTGCAGCATGCTTACTATCTGGACTTCCGGGTAAGCCTAGCTGATAAAATTGCTTAAATATGTCCTGGGTTTTCCTATAAAATTCCTATAGAAAAAATTGTGCTGGTCTAATGGTTGCACCGTCATCTCTTTTCCTCTAGAACCGGCGCCCTGACTACATATCAATCTTTATGGAGAAGCTTGTATCATGGGAGGCAGTGAGTTCTAGGCTTGAAGCAGCTCAAGCTCAAGCTGCTGAGCGGGAAAAAGAAGAAGAGAGGAAGAAGAGAGAGGAGGAAGAGGAGTATCAAGCCGGTAATGAAATTAGAGAGATGTATGTGGAAACTACAGATTCTGAGGGGGACTAATTTGCGTCATTCCTCTCAAGTTCAGTTTTGGAAATGGTATCAGGTCAATTTTGCGAAAGCAGAATAAAACGGCTTAGCAAGATAAAACTGGAGTTAGGATGTTAGAAGTGTAACGAATGTAATAGCAAGATAAAGCTGGGTTTTGATGTTAGAAGTAGAATTACACATGTATAGTGAAATTCATCTGATTTTGAGTCCTTATAATTGCCTAGTGCATCATACTAATTTCGAATGATACAGAAAGCTTTCGATATTGCAGGTGCTAGAAAGAGGGTTTTTTTATTAGATAGCATGAATTCAGCTACTACTGAAAAAAAATAATCTTTGAAACAGTATAATTCTCATTACTGAAGTTTGAAGGTACAGATGATATGGCATCTAACCATGTATACATTAGGAGAGTTTGTCCCCTGCATTTATTCATGTGATGCAGGACTAAAAACAGGTAACACCATGCATGCACAAGGATAAATCTGTTGAAAATCAGGAAGAATTTGCGGTTTCCAACAGATACAGAAGGAAAAGATAAGTGAACAGGTACAAAGACTCTATTTAACCGGTCAGAGCAGCATTAAAGGCGCTGTGTACATCAACTCCAATCTGGGCCTCGGCTTTCTCTTCGTCAGTCGATGCAGTGCTTAGCTTCTGTGCGAACTCCATGAGTCCCTTTTGAACCAAATTGGGATCGATTTGGTCAAGTGGCACAGCTTCAACAGCAACTATATCTGCGAAAGAATTTGCATGAACAAATGCAAACCCACCGCTCACAAAGTACTTGGTCACATCATTGCCTTCGTGAACTGATAAGATGCCGGGTTTTAGCTCTGCAATTGTCGCAACATGCCCAGGCAAAACACCCATTTGTCCAGTAGTAGCAGGGATGATAACCATATCAACCTGCAATATGATTGAAAAAAGGGAATAAACATCTTGGAATTCGAATTTTCAAATGGATGTAATCCATGCACATTCTTCATATCGACAAGTTCTCTTGAATCACATGACACCAAATATGACATCCAGCCACAGCATTGAAATTGAATAACAAAATTTTAGAGATTCAGGCAACAGTTCTAGTTGCTAATCAAAAACATAATACGTGCAACAGTCAGATACTGGAATGTGCATTTATGATTTCTGAAAATAACTGACCATTCCCAATTAAAAGTAAACTTACAAACTACCGGACAGCGGTTAACACCCAAGCTGATAAACTGTTGAGAAGTCTTATACAGCTCAGAAAAGCAGTGAGAACAGCTACTGTCTAAAATCTTCTTATTTATCTTTTCCCTTCACCTTAAGCAGCTGGAAGTGTTATTATTTCGTGTGTGTGGGGAGGTGGGGGCAATAGACGCTACAGTTTTGACCACACCCAGTAGCTTTGGCGCAGCCTAGTATATGAGTTAAGAAGTGTATGTTCAAAGGAGATCTACTAAATTTCGAACCCAGTAACTCAAATGATCGTTCAGTTCAGCTGCATCCGGAATTCATAAGTTCAAATCCTGAATCCATTGTTGCAAGTACAACTTCTTGACTAGAATGCCAATGACTTTTCTTTAATAAGGTACCTAAGCCAGATGCCCATGGAAACTACGGACTACCAAATTGAATTAAAATGAAAGCGCAAATCATCAGTCATTTTTCCTTGTCAACACACAACCACAAAATCTATTCATCCCTAGAAAGTGACAGAGGCACAGAGCTGCTATTTTGAAAATTTAAGACATTAGAAAGCTATTATTTATCAGTATCATAAGAAATTTCCTTGATCCAATCGATCTCTCAAATATCAATTTATCTGACAGCTGCTACCTCTTTGGTCACGACTCATGATTTACTTTACCCCTTTTTCCATTTTAGGATGTCCAACTCACTTTAGCCATCTACCAGAAAAACAAAAATTCTATCTTTCCAAAAACAAAATAAAAAATTGACTTATGCTACTTTTAGATTAGATATAGTGTTCACTCTGTACTACCATACTTTCACATATTTCAACTGCTATTATCTTAAACATGTATCAAGAGAATCCTTAGATATTCATTCAAAATACTTAAACTCCATATGCTCAAAATATGGATCAAATGGAAAGGACATATACTAAGATAGAAAAATGAAGGGTAGCTTGCCTAGCAGAAGCAAATATATTACTCTAGGCTCATGATTCCATTTGATTGTTGAGGTAATGCCTTTTTTTAAAATTAATACACATAACCTGTACTTGACAAGTTGAACGCACATAATATTGATGGTAGAGGACAAGCATCACTAGACATTTAAAGAAGCAGCAAACGAAAAGATCAGAGCAGAAACCAAATTTTGTGCACTATCTAATTCTGTAGTCAATGCCCACGGAAAGTTATTGTTGAACAATGTATGGTTAAAGCAACAGGGGAGAGGGCATATTGCTTACAAATAAGTCATTTAGCAAGGACAGGAAAAAAGCAAGACATAGTCTCTGCATCAAGCACTTGACTACCTGGTCTTAATATATTTCCCTTCAATTAACAAGTCTTAACACCAAAACATTTGTAATCTACTCGACTGATACAATTCTCCAATGTAGAAATTTTCCAGCTTTTATTTTCATGTCATTATCAGTTAACAAATGTGAACTTGGTATCGTCCAAGTTCGTACAGCAGAACTAGAGCTTATCTGGAACAAGATTTCTTGAAAATACTCAAGGATTTATTGCAACCCAGCCATTTCAAGCTTTAACATGAGAAATTGACTAGCATGACTGATGACATCTGCATATCATGAGCTGGTTGATCTTCAACGCATTTCATGCGTTTTAAAAACTAAGCCACAACATCAGCAAAAGTAACGACTGTTTAAAGTTGGTTGTGAACTTGAAACTAAGCAACCACCAAACTAGAATAGGAAAAGCAACAGTAGTTTACAGTTGGTTCTGATACTTGAAACTAGCATCCACCATCAATTCATCTCAGTCATTAGCATGGGAGAAGTTGGAATTATATAAAATCATCTATAACACACTCGAAGATCATTAATAAATCAAAGGCAGTACGTATTTGTAATCCAACAAACTCTCATTTTTCTCTGCCTCACTCAGCTTGTTAATTATCAACAACCAGTTTGAAAGAAACAAATCTAAAAAAAAAGTCAAAATAGAGAAAGCAATCAGAGGAAAGATAGAGATAGCTTAAGGGAAAAGCGAAAAAATTCTCCCGATTTCACCAAAACATTTCCAGAATTCCATTTTACTAACCACAAATTAGAATAAGTAGTAAAATTAATAAATGCTAATAGAAAGAAAAGAATTTCGTTTGTACATTACCTCTTTACCGGAGAGTTCAGATGAATAAGGAAGGACAAAGTTGACACTGAGTTTGGAAGGGATAGATGATGGAGTTACGGGCCTAGGTTTTATGAAGGCAGAGGGAGTCATAGGAGGTTCCGTGGTTGGTATTACTTTCTTCCATGCCTCCGGAAAAGTGGAATCAACGCGATTCGCCGCTGGCAGGTCAGTTGAAAAAGGGCGGCGCCACGCCATCGTGGTGGCTCTAGTTAGGAGTCTAGAACTTTGTCGGAGCATGATTGTGGATGGTTCAGGAGGCGGAGATCGGCGGCGATTGATCGGAAATGGCAGGGCAGGTCGCTGTTGTTCAGGGGGCTGTGCAAAGAGGTTCAGGTTATTTCGGATCAAATTACAGGCCCAAAGAAGGACCGCTAAAGTTCAGGAATATGGGGAGAAAAGAGGGAAATAGTCACTATTTAAATTGATATAATTAAATTTGAATTTGAATAGTTTCATAAAAGGCTATAGTATAGATATACTAGATATGAGGCCCCGTGCTGGTATATGTTACTGTTTCTGTTTTAATTTATGCGGTACATATGAAATTTGAAATTAATCAATTTTTTAGTATGTTTTTATATATTTTAAGTTGCTAATTATTTGTATTTAGAGTATGTTTTACGTAAATATATTAGAAATCACAATAATTAACAAGTTAATATAAAAAAAACTTATAAAAAATTCATTGACTTTTGAAATTTCATTTGTATCACATAAATCAGGACCGAGTAATATATATGAAAATTACATAAAACGTACTATAACTCACAATAATTAGCAACTTAAAATATCTATATATCTATATTTCTCCCAATTTATGCGGTATAGATGAAATTTTGAAAGTTAACAAAAACTTTTTATATGTTTTGAAATATTTTAAGCTATTAATTATTATTGATTTATAATACTTTTTACATAAAAAAATTATTTATATAAAGTATAAAAGAAAAAATTTAGAAAAAGGAAACATAAATGTCAGCAGGAGTCCAATCTATGTTAATTTCTATGTTTTAATTATTGTAATACCGATTGAATTTGGAGAGCCAACTAAAAATTTTGAAAGGATTTTTTTTATAAATTTTAAGTTGTTAATTATTATAATTTATAATATTTTTATTAATTTTAAACCAATATATGTTTTTCTCTGTCTCAATTACATGAGACATATGGAATTTGGAGAGTCAACTAAAAATTTTAAATATGCTAAGTTGTTAATTATTATATCTTATAGTATTATTACGTGATTTTCAAATAAAATATGTATTTTTTAATTTCAATTTATATGTCATTGATATAATTACATATATTAAGTAATGAAGAATTAATGTGTAAATTATGTGACACCTATGAATTTTGGAGTGTAAATCAAATTAGCTATATGATTTACAAAAAAAAAAAGGTTAATTATTACAATTCATAATACTTTTTATATATTTTTTAAATGATATTGATATTAGTATTATAATAAATTAAATTTTATTATTTTAAATTTATGATCTGAATTGTCAGCCTATGCCACATTATAAAATGTTCCAAAGTAGATATCAGATTTACAAAAATGTCGATATCAGCTAAAGTAATAAAATAACATCTAAGGGCATGAACCTATATATGTATATATAAAGTTGAATATTGACAATTTGATGTGGCATCTCTCTATGACCAGTATTTGTATTCATATTTTTTTCCTTTTTTTGACATTTTATCTTTGTTTTGTATTTTTTATTTGTACTTAAAAAAAATGTATTTATGTCATACCCGATTAATTATGCCCTTTATAACATCCATTACACTAATATAAATTTAAGTAAATGAAAATGGAAGATGAAAAGATAAAAACTATTCATTTTTTATAACTGTTTATAATTATTTAGCCTATAAAATAAAAATAAAATAGTTGAGCATTTGTAACAAATAAGAACAAATTTCTTCACTTTGGTTCTTCTTCTTCTGACGATAATGATCAATATATGGTATCAACTTTTGTCGCTAAGATGTCCATCAAATTTCTAGGTCATGTGACTTTTTTAACAAAAGAGAAAGGGAGAATATCTCATTATTCTTGTGAAGACATTGATGTAAAGAAAGAGATTATGTAACAAAAAATTCTTTTCAAAATAAAAAACATTTTGAAAAAATGTTTATTCCTCCTACAAGGACAGAAAATTCATTGTGATTGAGAAATTTATAAGAAGCCTGATTAGTATTTTAAAGGGTAAGAAAAATTATTTGGAGAAAAAATCATTCTATTTATGGAATTCGTATCAAATTAGGAGGAGAACAAGCAAAAATTTATTTTGTGACTTGAAAAGAGAGAAAATTAGATATTATTTCTTTCAACCTCATTATTCTTCTAATTTCTTTCTTCTTTTATTTTGTCTTGATTTTTTGTATCTTTAATTAAAGTTTTTTTTTCTTATTTATCTTTAATTAAAGTTTATATATATTTTCTTAAAAAAGAATTTAAAAAGATGATCATATTTAGTTTCTTTCCTCATCAATGCTATTAATCTCATAATTAGTCACTACAAAAAAACCCCAAATTGCCAACAGATTTTACTAACAACTTAAGTTGGTTAGTATTCTACTAACGAATTACCAACATATTTCTAACTGAATTATATTTTAAAACCTAACAACCAAATTCTAACAGATTACCAACCAAAATCTTACTAACTAAGTATTTTAGTTGGTAAATACGGCGGGAAAAAATGGCGCCAAATTTAGCAACATTCTATCAACGGATTACCAACTGAAATATTACTAACGCACACTTTTTGTTGGTAATATTACCAACGAAGTATATATCGGTTGGAAAATATGACAAAAAATTGTTTATATAATTTATTAACATATTACCAATGAATTACTAACCAAACATTTACCAACGGCAAGATTGTGTTGCTAAATTTACCAACCAAATATAAATGTGTTGGTAAATTAGTAACGAAATGTAATTCGTTGGTAAACTTGCCAACCAATATCCAATTAGTTGAAAATTTTGCCGACGAATAAAGATTGTAGTTAGTAAATTACTAACATCATTAAAATAGTTGGTAATATACCAACCGATCATTAATCCATTGGTAAAATTTACCAACATATTAATTATTAGTTGGTAATATTAGATATGAATGTTTAGTTGAATAGTAACTATTACCTACAGTGATACAATTTATTGGTAAATTATTAATCATAACTTATATTTGAATAGTTGATAAATTTATCAATTGAAGTTAAACTTTTTGGTAAATTAGCGTCTAGTGTTGAGGCTTTCATATTCAGTTTGTGTCGTTAGGCGTTTTAACTTTTAAATTTTAGCCAAAACTTGACTTTGGTCAATATTTTTGGTAAACGTGCTCAGATTAGAACTCTGTCAGTGTCATTAGCTTCGAAAGGTCATTTTTGATCTAACAGGAAGGTTGGTTCAAGTTTTGAGGCTTCCGTTTTTTGTTTGTTCCGTTAGGTGTTTTATATCTAATGTTTTGGCCAAAATTTGACTTTGGTCAATAGTTTTATGAACGTGCTCAGGTGAGAATTCTGTCAGCGTAATTAACTCCAAAGGTAATTTTTTTATCTAATAGGATGGTTGGTTCGGGTTTTGAGGCTTTCATTTTTAGTGTGTGTCGTTAGTTGTTTTAACTTATAAATTTTGGCCAAAATTTAACTTCGATCAATATATTTGATAAACATGCCCAGATGAGAATTTCGTCAGTGCAGTTAGATGCGAAAGGTCATTTTTGATGTAATAAGATAGAGGGTTCAGGTTTTGAGGCTTCCATTTTTAGTTTGTGTCGTTAGGCATTTTAACTTTTAAGTTTTGGCCAAAATTTCACTTTAGTCAATATTTTTGGTAATCATGCTCCAAATGAAATTTTGTCACCGCGGTTAGCCATATAAGTTCAGTTTTGGTCTCATAGGATGGTTGGTTCAGGTTTTGAGACTTTTGTTTTCAGTTTGTGTCGTTAAGCGTTTTAACTTTTAACTTTTGGCTAAAATTTGAATTAGGTCAATTTTTTTGGGAATCATGCTCAAATTTGAATTTCGTCAGCGTGGTTAGCTTTGAAAGGTCATTTTTCTCTTATAGGATGGTTGGTTTGGATTTTGAGGTTTTCATATTCAGTTTGTACCGTTAGGCGTTTTAACTTTTAACTTTTGGCCAAAATTTGACTTTGCTTAACATTTTTAGTAAACGTGCTCTGATGAGAATTTTGTCAGCGCGATTAGCTTTGGAGGTCATTTTTATATCTAATAGGATGGTTGGTTCAAGTTTTGAGGCTCCAATTTTCAGTTCTACTGTTAGGCGTTTTAACTTTTAAATTTTGGCCAAGATTTAGATTTGGTCAATATTTTTGGTAAACGTGCTCAAATTAATTTTTTTGATATAATGATATGTGTCATATTGAAATTAATTAAACTCGTTATCATAGATTTTGCATTATTTCATTCATTTATGATTTATAAAATTGATATTAATATTTTTGGATTTATATTCGTGCTCTTAGATTTTTAAATGCAATAAATTAATAAATATTTTACTATTGGATAATCATTAAGTTAATGATAGTTTGAACATTTGTCAATCAATTACTAACCTAACATTGAACTTAATTGAATGATATATTACCAACAATCTAACAATCAATTAGTAAATTTATTAGAAAAACAAATAATCATACTAACGTATTTAAATTTTATTACCAACAAAGGTTGTGGTGGAGTGGTAAGTACTCCTTCATCCTTAACCAAGAGGTTTCAGGTTCGATTCCCCTTGGGTACGGAGTCGCCTTGAATGATATATTAACAATAAATTAACAATATTAGTAAATTTATTAGAAAAACAAATAATCATACTAACGTATTTAAAATTTATTACCAACAAGGGTTCTGGTGGAGTGGTAAGTACTCTTTCATCCTTAACCAAGAGGTCTCAGGTTCGATTCCCCTTGGGTACAGAGTCGCCTTTGTTAGGGAGCGCTTTACTCCCCAATGTGGGACTTCCTGGAGTGAATTCGAATTTAGTCGGGCTGCGGTGTGGGCCAATGTGGGACTTCCCGGCGTGAATTCGGATTTAGTCGGGTTGCGGTGTGGGTACCGAACACCGGATGGGAAACAAAAAAAGAAAGTATTTAAAATTTATTGGTAAATTACTAACATAAATTTACTATAATTACCAACGTATTACCAACGGAATCGAATAATGAAGAAAAAAATTTACTAACTCCTTTTCAATTCGTTAGTAAAGGTACTAACGATATACTAACCAAAAATTAGTTGGTAAATTTACCAACGGAAATTTCAGGGTCATGTTTCAAAATTTTGTAACAGCATCTTTGGGTGTTTACCAATTGATTGTTGGTTGGTAAGTTTACCAACAAATTAAAATCGGTTGGTAATATTTACCGACAAGCTTTTTAGCAACGGATTAATATAAGTTAGCATTTGGTTGGTAACTCAATTTTCCAACCAATTTGATCAATTTACCAACAATTTTTTTTGTTGGTAATTGGGGTTCCTTTTGTAGTGGTGTTATTTATATTATTTTCTTAATTACTTTTTTTTCTTTCATTTAATTATTTATTTGAAGAAATTAGTTATTATAACTTTATAAGAATTACACATGTATTTTTACATAATTGATTTGTTATTTTTAAAATTTTTGGATCATTCTTCATCTTAAAGTTTCTATCTATATGTAATAATAAAGCTAAAATAGAAAATGTGGGGTGACACCTTCTTAGCAATAGATACTTATTTATTCTGATCAATGTTTCTGACATTTTTTGTTATTTTTTCCTTAAAATAATTGTTGCCTCGATTTTTAGTTTTAGTTTTATTTTTGTAGCATTTTCTAATTTTAAAAGACTGAAAAATTTATATTGAAAATTTACAAAATATAAAAAATGATTTATTTAACTCCTATCATCATCAATATTATTATTAATTTGTTTTACTTCTTTTCTTAATCTTCATTTCATCATTAATGTAATTTATATCATTTTCTTAGATATATATATATATATATATATATATATATATTTGTGACATTTCTTAGAAGTTAGGATTACTATTTCTATAATTTTTAAAATTTTTGAATTCTTTTGTCATACTAAATACAACATGTTTTATTATAATTACATTTAATATATTAATCAATATGTTGTACGAATGAAAAGAAAATTATCATTTCACAAAAACAAAGGTTAAAATATAATTTATTATGATTAAGGAAAGATAAAATTATTACTCCAATATCCATAAGCATATATAATACATTAAAAATTAATTGAAAAGCTGTAAATGGAAAAGGAATCACCATTTAAGGAATCATTATTTTTAATTTTTTGGATCATTTCTTCATGTAAAAGTTTCTATCCATACGTAACAATAAAGTTAAAATAGAAAATGTAGTGACACCATTCTTACTAATAGATAGTTACTTATTTTTATATATTTTTTTTGACAATTTTGGTTATATTTTCTTTAAAATAATTATTGCCTAGATTATTTTTTTAAGCTTTATTTTTAATTTTAAAAGATTGGAAATTTTATGTTAAAAATTTTAATAATAGAAAAAATGATTTATTTAACTTTTATCATCATCAATACTACTAATTTTTTTGACGTTTTTTCTTAATCTTCATCTTATCATTTATGTTATTTATATAATTTTGTTTAATCACTTATTTTTTCTTTTTTAACTCTTTTATATATATAAAGTTGGATATGTAAATGATGATGTGACATTTCTTAGAAGTTAAGATTACTATTTATCTAATTTCTCCATTTTTTGAGTTCTTTTGTCATACTAAATACAATATGTTTTATTATAATTACATTCAATATAGTAAACAACATGTTCTAGGAATTAAAACAAAATTATCATTTCAGAAAAATAAATGTTAAATTATAATTTTATTATGATTAAGGAAAAATAAAGATATTATTTCAATATCCCATAACCACATTCAATACATTAGAAATTAATTGGATATAACTGTAAATGGAAAATGAATCACGATTTAAGGAAAATAAATGTTTGCAATACCATAATAATTAAGGAGAGAGTAAGATATTATTTTAATATCCTAATTCGGAACTTTTAATCTACTACTCAATTAAAAATAGAATGCATTTAATAACATCAAAAACTTATTAGTTTAATATTTTTTCTCATTGTACTAATTCAATTCAATCAAACTTAATTTTAAAGATAAAATAACAGCTTCATTCTAATTGTTGTCAATACATTTGAAAAAATTATTGTGAAAAGGCTTTTCTTGCACCTTATTTTAATTTTCATATACTATTATTATTTTTTCTGTCATTTTTCAATGAATTTTATTTCAATTTAAAATTTAATGTTTATTCTTAAAACTCTGACGGTACAAATGAAGGTGGAGTAAAATATAATAAATGATGATTCTTTTACTAAATAAGAAGATATAACGAAATTGAAAGGGTGACGTTTTTTTTTTTTTGTAAATGGATAGGAAATTCTATTAAGGTATCTTTATGTCATTATTCAATATATTTTTAATATAAATTTCATTTGTTGATGCATTTGTTTAGTACTCCCTCTGTCCCTAATTACTTGTTTACTTTTCCTTTTATAGTTGTCTCTAATTACTTGTCCATTTTGACAAATCAAGAAAGAATATTTTTTTACCTATTATACCCTCAATTAAATGAGCAATTACTTTGAAAATTACAGAACTTTTCATCTACTTCATAATTAATAGGGGTAAAATGATAAACTGACTATGTCATTAATTGATTTCTTAATAAATGCGTAAATTTAAAAGTGGAGAAGTAATTAGGGACAACGAGAGTATTACAGTCTTATTTGACATTATGAGATATTTCTTAGACATTTAAGGAGAATGGTAGACCGAAATATATATTATATATTAAAGGATGAACTTCATGCAATGGAAGAATTTGTTATTAGCAAATATATTTTAACTTATTTGATAAAAAATATATTCTTCCTCATTTAATAGATGTAAAATTTGTGAAGCTTTATTTTTTTTCACAATCTTCATATTATTAAGACAAATAATAATATTACAATTAAACAACAAAGTAAATATAAAATTAAAAAAATTTATTTAATTTAAATGATCGCGCGAAGTGCGGCCAAGTTCTCTAATTTAAAACAAAAAAGTAAAATTTAAATGGGTCTACTATAGAATTCCTAGAAATCCAACTTGAAAAATTATGCTAAAAATGGAAAATAAAAAGTGAAATAAATTTAATTGAGAGTTATCCTTCGTCTGTCCCATTTTATGTGAGACTTTTTATTTTTCGAGAATCAAATAGTTTAAGTTTAACCATAAATTTGCGTATGATATCTTCATTTTTTTTTTTAAATTTGGACAAATTAGATAAATAGTAATGTTAGCTTCTAAGAAATGTGACATCATCATTTACATATCCAACTTTTATATATATAAAAAAAGAGTTAAAAAAGAAAAAAAAAGTGATTTAAGAAAATTATATAAATAACATTAATGATGAGATGAAGATTAAGAAAAAAACGTCAAATAAATTAGTTGTATCGATGATGATAAAAGTTAAATAAATCATTTTTTCTATTATTTAAATTTTTAACATAAAATTTCCAATGTTTTAAAATTAAAAAAAAATGTTAAAAATTAAAAAAATAAATGGAGGCAATAATTATTTTATTAAAGAAAAATATGTGTAGAAAAAGTAGAAGTAGATGAAGCCAAATGAGTAATAATAATAATTCTAATAAGGACTAATGAGTAATAATAATAATTGCAATGTTAGTCCTTGGTGTTAGTCCTTCTATTAATGTACAATTGTTTTTGCACATTGTACAACTAATTAATGCAGTGAAAAGTTAATGTACAAAATTGTATGCATGTTGTACAAGAGTATTAATGCAATGTTGGTCCTTTCCAACTCTCACTTCTAAATAAGAGTAATATTATATGTACTTCAGTATTATTTTGATTATTTACCTAACATAAGTATTTATTTTTTATATTGGAGTTATCGAGAAATTTTATCAAAGTTGATTATTGCTCAAAATTGGATATTTGATTTTAAAATCAAAATTGAGAGTGAAAACAATCTTCACTATATTAAATTCTAATAACTTCTTTGTGTCACATGATTGTAATAAATAAAAAAAATCAAAAAGAATCTTCTTAATTCATACTATCTCCTATACATATTAAGTAAATTACTCATGTACTGAACCTCTTAAGAATGTGCTATTTATTATTATTAGTATTAGTATTAATTATTAAATTATTCTCCAAAAATATAAAGTTATTAAAAACATGATGGAAAAAAAAAATGAATTTAAAATAATCTCAAAATTTCTCTTAAACTTTTTAAAAACTTACTTATTTTGAATTATGAAAAATAAATCCAAACACAAACACAAAAAATAAAAATAAAAAAATCTCCCTTTGTCCCCAACCCCTTTGTCCCCCCACTCAAGAGAAGGCCCAAAGTCATTGCAAATAGGTAAAATTTTGAAGGAGGACCAAAAATGCATCAATATTGCAAATATGAGGGACTATTATTGTTTCATGTGAAAATTCAAAAATAACTTTGAGTCTTAACCCAAAGATGACGGACTATTTTGGGACTTTTCTCCCCACCTCCACCTAACCTCTCCGGCCAAATTCCTTGCCGCACATCTTCTCCAAGATCAAATAAAACTTCAATCATCAGCCCATAAGCATAATTTTTGCTTTCCAATAATACGTAAAAAATCAATTTTGATCAGATTGTAAATGGTTGCAGCAGCAAACCATTAAAAATGGACTAGCAGGATGGCGATCACTCCTTTTTCTTCAGTAACAGCCAACTCCGTTATTTTAAGATACCGCCATTTCTCTACTCTTGTTCAGATTTTCTCCGAACAAACCACCAAGACCAAAAATGGCAAACACCTTGATAATCCCAAGCCGAAATCATCTTCTTCTAAATCCAAGAAAGCTAGAAATATTGCCAGTATCATCAACACAAACCCATGGTCATCTCATCTTGAATCTTCTCTTTCCTCACTCACTCAACCCTCCCTCTCTCACACCACTGTCCTTCACACACTCCGCTTCATCAAGATACCTTCCAAAGCTCTTTACTTCTTCAACTGGACTCAAAAATTGGGTTTTCAACACACCCATCAATCGTATTTACTCATGTTGCAACTTCTCGGCAGTTCCCGCAGCTTAAATTCAGCAAGGAACTTTCTTTTATCTATACCCAGAAGGTCTAATGGTACTGTACCGCTTCAAGATAGGTACTTTAACACTTTGATTCAAAGTTATGGTAAAGCTGGGCTTTTTCAAGAATCATTGAAGGTGTTTAAAGTGATGAAGTCACTTGGAATTTCACCCTCTGTGGTTACGTTTAATAGTTTGTTTTCAATTTTGCTTAAGAGGGGTCGAACCGGTATGGTCTACGAACTGTTTGATGAAATGCTTAAGACATTTGGTGCCAAGCCTGATGTGTATACTTTTAACATTTTGATTAGAGGATTTTGTATGAACTCCATGGTTGATAAAGGATTTAGGTTTTTTAAGGAGATGGAAAGGCATGAATGTGAACCGGATGTGATTACATACAATACCATTATTGACGGTTTGTGTAGGGCAGGGAAAGTGGAGATTGCACATAACGTGTTAAAGGGTATGGTCAAGAGGGGTCATCAATTGAGTCCTAATGTTGTAAGCTACACCACTTTGGTTAGAGGGTATTGTGAGAAGCAAGAGGTTGAACGGGCTCTTGATGTTTTTGAGGAAATGATAGATTGTGGTCTAAAACCGACCAGTATTACTTATAATACTCTTGTACAAGGTCTTTGCGAGGCTAAAAGATTTGACAAAATAAAGGAGATCTTGGAGGGGACTCTAGGAAGTGGAGGACTTATTCCAGATACATGTACTTTCAATACATTGATTACCTATCACTGTAATGTGGGAAATCTGGATGAAGCAGTGAAAGTTTTTGAGAATATGTTAGACTTAAAGGTGAAACCTGATTCAGCAACAAATAGCATCTTATTACGGAGCTTTTGTCAAAAGGGATACTTTGATAGGGCAGAGAAATTATTTGATGACTTAATGAAGAAGGAGGTATTGCTTCGTGATGATGGCTGTACACCTCTCATTGCAGCATACAATCCCATGTTTGAGTATTTCTGCAAGATTGGCAAGACAAAGAAGGCTGAGAAAGTATTCAGGCAACTAATGAGAAGAGGAACTCAAGATCCTTTTGCTTATGAACTCCTGATCATGGGGCATTGTAAAGAAGGCACATTTAATGACGCACATGAACTCTTAGTTTTGATGTTGAGGAGAGATTATGTACCTAATATTGTGATTTATGAGTCCCTAATTGAAGGTTTGCTGCAAAAGAATGACCCTAAAGTTGCTTACGATACTCTAGAGAAGATGTTGAAAAGCTCCCATCTTCCGAGATCATCGATTTTTCATCAAATCCTTACAGAACTTATCAAGAAAAATTGTGCAAGTGAATGTGCTTCCTTGGTGACACTAATGTTAGATAACAAAGTTAGACAAAACATCAATCTTTCAACTGATACTGTGAGGATACTCTTCCAAACAGGATTAAGGGAGAGAGCTTTTGAGATTGTTCGGTGCCTTTATGAAAATGAATACGTGGTAGATATGGAAGGTTTGGTTGCTTTCCTTTGCCAGTGTAGAAAGTTATTGGAGGCATGCAAATTATTGTTATTTAGCTTAAGTAAGGGTCATATTCTGAATGTAGATACATGCAGTACTCTTTTATCTGCTCTCTGCAAAGCAAGTAGAGCTTCAAAAGCATTTGAAATTTACTATGAGTTGCTCGAGAAAGGAGTCCAACAACCTTTAGAATGCGTAGAAGAGTTGGGGATTGCTCTTGAAACTGAAGGAAGAACTAAGGAAGCTGAATTTGTTAAAAAGAGAATCCCAGGCCAATCGTAGTCAGATAGATTGGTTCAAGCTTGTGCGTCTGAAAGGAGATATCTGCATGCCGGAGTTCTACTGTTTCTTCAATTATTATGTCAAACCACATTTTGTTCTGAGATTTGCATATGATACTTAACTTACATGGTGATGCTAGCTGGGGATGGATTCCTCTGGAATGTGATTATGAGTGATATCAGGTTCATGATTCCTGTTTCTCTTGACAATGGAGAAGTCTGATTTGGACAGAACTGAAAAATATTGAAGAGCGAAAACTTAATAGTCCCTGAGCTCTCTGGTTCACCATCTGGAGCAAATTTGTTGCTTAGTAATGTTGGCCTTGCAGGTACGGTTATTAAAGAGAAATATGGTGCAAGTGCATGCGCGCAGGGGATAGGTCTTACGCTTAATTACAACAGCCTTGGACATGTTAAACAGTCAAAAACTCCATATTTCTCAGATGAACAATTTGACGACCTTAATAGTGTTTCTTTCTCCAATTTTAAGTCGTCGTCTGATCTTCTTCCTACCAAGCAATATCAATGATTACAATTTTTTAAACACACGGCTTCAACCAAGGGCCTGATAGACTTGTACCTTGAAGTTTATACATTATGTATTGATTTTTGGCTTTTGTAAAAAATCTTCCAAATCCATTTTTATTTGAGTAAAATTCTTCATAATATGCTTCTCAGTCTCATGGCAAATGCCTGTTTTTCTGGAATTGAACTAGATGTACTATAGCTTTCTTTACCGCAGGATGAAAAATCTATTATCTATCATGCATGCTGAGAATTGACACAGAGGATGGTAGAACACATGCTTTATTACTAGCAAAGTTATATTTCAAAGTTCAAGCAGCTTATTATCTCACTGCTGACGCCTTTAGGGACAAGAGATTATCCAAATGTGTTACATTTTCACTGCTCTCCTGTGGGGGGCCAAATATCTCCCAGAACCTAAGAGTCTCATCTGCTCCAGCCGATACCAGAGTCAAACCATCAGGGCTCTGCATGAAGAGAAGGGAAGTTACCGTCTCAATTTTGATAAAACTATTACTCCTACTTTCTTTAATTTCAAGTCTCACCTGGGAGAGATGCAGAATTCTTGATGAAGAAGCATGACGCAATGGCTCTCCTATTCTAGCCATGGAAGGATAACTCCATAAACACAACTGACAATGAGATTCACCTGTTCCAAACCCATGGCCACTTAATATCTCTTTGTGATGCCTGTTCCATTGAAGTCCACAAATCTGCCAATTTCATTCACAACAATACCATGTATATGAGGAAAATTTGTAATAATCAAACTTATGATGGAAATTTGTGATAAATCTATAAACTGAAATGTCATTGCTCAGAAAGATTGCAAAAGTGATGTTAAAACTTGCCTGAGCTCCAGTTTCATTGGTGCTGATGCATGTCCCCTTCTGTGTGTTCCAAATCTTAAGACATCCATCATCTATGCCCCCTCCAGAGGCTAATACATCACTGCTATATGGACACCAAGCTAGGGCCTTGACTGCAGCATGATGTTCATTGAACCGGTGCATATAATGCCTTGAGCTCGTCTTGAAACTATCCCATATGTACACCAGATTGTCATTTCCACCACTGGCAAGTGCATTCCCCGTGCTAGACCACTTCACGCCACAAACTTCCCCTCTATGTGCTCTCGTTACAGAGACCAAATTGCTTCTTGCTCGCACTGCCAATGAGAATTACAAGTAAGTAGGCTGCTGTTACAATAGAGATTAGTCAAATACATCAATGGAATAGCTTAGTACTACCATCATGATTAATGATAGCTCTGTCTTTACTCCCTGAGGTTAAAATATGACCATTCCATGAAACACAACCCACTCTACTCTGATGGCCTTGCAGGTCTCTCACCTGTTTATGTGAACGAAAGAAGTTGATTACTTCAATGTAAACAACAAGAAAGAATACTGTTTCTACTACAATGTAACCAACATTAACAAGTCTTACAAGCCTGGAAGTCTCAGCATCCCAGAGCTGGAGTTTAGAGGAATCACAACCAACTGCTACTATTTTCCCATCATCAGACCATGCTACACTAGTAGGACTGTCGTCTTCACGCTTCACTTCCATCAGTACCCCAGCTTTTTGCACTTGAGCATTCCATATATATAGAATTGACCCCAGAACAACAGCAAGTATGTTGGATTTTCCCCAATCCATAACATTCGAGTAATAGTCATCCGATAAAAGAGGAGCATCTAAAGTTCGAGTTGCTTTCTGCATATAATATCCCAACATATTACATAACACAATCAATAGTCTCATAAACTTCATCTAAATTCAAGTCTTACCAAAGGAAACTTTCGATATCTCCTATTCTCATTAATTTGCAGGGGAATTTCTTTGTCACTACGCCTCATTTCATCAATTAGACGCGTAGATTGTCTACTCGATTTAGGACTTCCTCTAAAAACCATCATTCTGAATGGTCTTCCTTCTACATCCAACTTTAGATTTTCCTCCATTTTCCTTCTATATTCATCCTATCAAAATCATACAAGAAAACAACTAAAATGGGTGTCCAGATACAGAATTTCTTTCCACAATCAGCAATCGCAAGAAAAATTAAAACGCGATGAAGAAACAAGTCAAGCAAGAAACTAACATTGAAGTTTGGTTTTCGGAGTTTGTTATTCGTTCTGTTGGTGAGTAAAGTATGTGCTTGATCAAGATCCATCAGGCTTCTATTGGGTATAAATCTATCACCCTGCATCACAAAAACACTCAAAATCACATATCAATTCATCAAAATGCAGAAAAACATAAATTAACAAAGGAGAGAAAAAAAAACGCATAGTGTGGATTGATTAATTACAGGAAAATCATAGTCGAGCGGAGTATCGTGAAGGCGAGTTGGAGAATACCAATCTGCTTGAATTCTTGTTAATGAATTGTCATTCATTTTCGTACATTTCTCAGTAGCCTTTTCAAATCTTGTTTTGTTAATTTTCAGAGTTTCTATATTGCTGTAAAGCTTATTGAGAATGGTAGTTAAAATTAATGGCTGTTTCGCGCCAAATTAGTTTGTTCACTAAAGGAGACCTCGGTTTGTTTCCCCTCAACGGTAATTATTTATTTTAAACATAAATAAAAGAGGAAATTGTAAAACCAACTGTTACAAACACTTCACGCGGTATAATTGTAATTTAAAATGAACTTTTTTATAAATTAAGTAGAAATAAAAAGGTGAATTCTATTTTGATTAGAGCCGAGATTTGTGTTTCCTCTTAAATAAAATAATTAAGAAAAGAAATAATATTTTCACATTAAGTTGACATCAGAGAAAACGATAATGTTATAACATTTTTAAAAATCGAATTACCAAATTAAGGTTTTAATACAATATCATGTTCATTCCCAATTAACTTTAATTCAAACACGATATATTCATACATGAAAGCAATTAACTATTATTTAAAAATCAATTGAAGAACCAAATAGACAATATATAAGTATTCGCGGATTTTAATCAATTTCATGCAGATAAAGAAATTATGGATACGTTATTTATGATAGCTCCCATAATAATTTATTGAAAATTCTACTTCTAATAAT
Organism: Solanum verrucosum; assembly: GCF_900185275.1. Classification (NCBI taxonomy): domain Eukaryota; kingdom Viridiplantae; phylum Streptophyta; class Magnoliopsida; order Solanales; family Solanaceae; genus Solanum; species Solanum verrucosum. Next base: position 2,340,390 of record NW_026020049.1, read on the forward strand.
TTATAATTTATAATTTCATTTAAAAAAAAAAAACTAAAACTCTTAACCTAAAGTAATCTAAGAAGAGAATCTTATTTTCCATCCCAATAAAAAGAATTCATCTAATTAGTTATTTTCTTTAAATTGGGCATAATTCAAAATTTTATTTTTATAGAAGTACAAAAAAGATACTCAAAAACCTATATACCAAATAACTAATATTTTAAAATAAAGAAATAAATAAAAGAAAGTAAAAAGAACAAAGAAAGGAAGAAAATGTAATTTAAGGAAATGATATAAATAACACTAATGATGAGATTAAGGGGAAAAAATTAATAGCATTAATGATTAAATGATTTAAAATTTGGAAAAATGCAAAATAGATAAACTTTTAAGACAAATTTTTGAGCAATTTAAAAATATAAGAGAAAACGTAAAAATAGTTTTTGATAAAACCAAATAATATTTGAATTAAGAAGAGTGTCATCATTTTCTATTTTTAACTTTATTATTTGGCATGGGTATAATCGTATAGATCTTTAGCATAAAAGATGATATAATTTTTTTATAAAAAATAAAATCAAATTACATTAAGAAATATTACTATATGTTTTACAAAATTATGATAACTAATTTCTTGTAGTAAATAAAATAAAGTATTTTTTAAAATAAAAAGTGATTTAAGACAATGATATAAATGACATTAATTATCATATTAAGGTAAGGAAATAAGAAAATTAATATGATCGTTGATGAACAAAATCAAATATGATAGCCATTGATATTTTTGTAAAATTTTAAAGTGAAACTTTTAGTCTTTTAAAATTAAAAACTGTCAACAAATTAAAGTATAATTTTAAAGATAGATAAAAAAATAAAAGAGACATTAATTAAAGGTGGTACATAAGGAAATTTAAAAAAAAATGGAATTAGAAGATACACAAGGAAAAATGAAACAAAAAAACTAAAGAAAAAAAATTAGAAGAATAAAGAATGAAAAAAAATAATGTGAGCACTAATTTTGGATCCTTTCAATTTATAATTCACAATATAAATTTCTCCTTATTCTCCTCCTAATTTAATATGAATTTAATAAATAAATTGATTTTTTCTCTAAATAATTCTTCTTACCACTCATTATTTTTTCTATAAATTTTTCAATTAGAATGAATTTTTTTTCAATACAATTTTCTTGTAGAAAACATTATAGTGCAACATCCTTCAAAAAAATATTCTTTTTGAAGACAAACATTTGTTACATGACTTTTTTTCTTATATCAATATCTTGAAGAATCATGAGATACTCTATCTTTCTCTTTTCATAAAGAAATCATATTCTATCATCAGAAGAAGAAGTGACAAAGTTAAGGTGTTCACTTTTGTTGATTTTAATGCTTAATTTTTATTTTTATTTTTGTAGGCTAAATATAAATAATTTTGAGAATTATTTTTATATGTATATATATTTGTAATTGTACAATGATTTTGAAATGTAAGATTCTTAAGATATTTTAGATTCCTAATAACTTTAAAAATATTTCTAATAATTTTATTTTTGCGCTTTTTTGGTCTTGATTATTAATTTTTTATTTCTTTTATCCTCAAGTTTTAAACACATCATTATATGCTCAGTTATTAGTAATATATTAGATTTTTTTAAAAAAAATATGGTGCTATTTGTAGTTAGTTGACCATATAGAATATCATACTAAATAGGATATTAGATTAACTCTTGCATAAAATTAATTTCAATTTTCAGATATCTAATGCTTACCACCAATGATCTGACTATTATTTTACGCTAAAGTCGATGAAATTTTGTCCATTCTGAAATTTTTTCTCTTCATCTCTTAATTTGCTTCCAAGGAGCTTTGTTATTTCTTTTTTTCTTTTTCCGATGCTTGTTATCCTATATGTTTGAGTGAAGAATCAAAGTAGTCCTTCTCTTTTAACATGAAGCACTAATAGTCCTTCATGTTTCAAAAATTAGTACATTTTTAGTATTCTTTCGAACATCTGCCTATTTTTTAACAGAACCTTTCTTTTGCACGTGAGAGAGTTTCCCCCCAAAACTCAATTTTTTTTGTCCCTCCGAACTCCTTATCAAATCAGACTTCTATTTTATCTTCCCTTTCTTCTTCAATCAAACCCTATAGTCAAACTTTCATTCTGAATTCCATTAAAAGCTTAGTCGATTCTTGGAAGCAACTATGTTGTCATGGCGCAACAATGACAAATAATTGCTTTCAAGAATTGACTAAGCTTATATTATATATATATGAGAAGAAGAGTGATGGAAGAAAAGTACATGAAAAAGGAGAGTGACAACCTAGAATGAAAAGACTTGTTAGCGTCGGCAAGATTCAAAAACAAATATCCTACTATGACAAGTCTAGTTAATTAAACAAAGGTTGATTACAATTATGAAAGAACATATAACTAGAGTTGATCACAGTGTATGTAGGATGAGCTTTTGTAGAGCAATACTCTCCTTTCCTCACTTGTTTTTATAAATACTAAAAAAAACAATATGTATATTTATAGTGATTCTTGAAAGGAATTTCCTTAAGTTGCTCAAAATTTTCTTCAAATTTTGATTTTTGTTTGTATAATAGGAAAATCAAAGTTATGAAATTAGGGATGAATACTACGGAGAAGAAGGGGAAAATCTGGTTTCCACCAAGTGAATACAGAGTTATCGAAGAAGACAGTTAAATATGATTTGTCATTGTGAAAACAAAATTATCATGCATATGCTTTCACACGTGCAGAAAAGCTCTATTAAAAAATTGACAGATGTTTGGAAGAATACTAAAAGTGTACCAATTCTTGAAACATTGAGGACTATTAATGTTCCATATTAAAAGACACGAACTACTTTGATTCTTAACTCAAACATAAAGGACGATTTTGATCCTTTTCGCTCCTCCTTCCCTTCATGATTTTTCTTTTATTTATTTGGTATGTTGTTGAATTTTTTTCTCTTTGATACGTGCATGTTCAATGAAACTTGTTTGATGTTCCTAAAAAGTTAAAAAGTAAAGAAAGGAAGAAAAACAATTAAAACAAAGAAAATGTTTGAAAGACAATCATAAAAAGAAATGAAATATTGAGAAAGGAGTTAATCAAACCATGAATTTTTCTACTACTCCGTCAATAATGAACGCATCAATATCAGTTGGTGAATAACTTTTACCATATTTTTTGAAATGATTTGTGATTAATGATTATCTACCCTATTTTAAATATTTGAAATCAACACGAGACTCTACCGTCTTGAAGAGTGAAGGTTAAGTTTGATGGCTAATCTTACGAAACTTGAGTTCGTTGTCCTTCGCTTACATCACAATGTCTTTTTCTTCGTTAATCTGATTTTGGTTTTCATATCATGGATCTTGGGTCGCGCTTTATGGCATTTTCATTATAAAAAAAATCCAATCCCACAAAGGATTGTTCATGGAACTACTATCGAGATTCTTCGAACCAATTTTCTAGTTTCATCCCTATGTTCATTGCTATACCATCATTTGCTCTGTTATACTCAATGGACGAGGTAGTATTTTTTTATTTATTTTTTTACGAGATAGTAGTAGATCCATCCATTACTATGAAAATAGTTATATCAAGAACTACCTTTCATGAATATTGGATGTTGAAATTCATTTGGATGCTAGGGGTCTTGGAGACCCCATTAAAGATGAAAATAAAACATCAAAGTAAGACTGGACTAAAACTATGATATTCTTGCATCATTATCTTTATGAAATTTTGAAAATTGAATATCTCACAATTAAGGATCCACTTGTTTTGTGGAAAAGCCTGAAAGAAAGATATGACCACTTGAAGATGGTCATACATCCAAATGTACGATATGATTGGATGCATCTTAGGCTACAAGACTTTAAGTCTATTCATGAGTACAATTCTGTTAGGTTCGGAATTACTTCTCAATTGATACTATATGGAGAAATGATTAGTGATATTGATATGATAGAAAAGATGTTCTCCACTTTTCATGCTTCGAATGTGCTCCTACAACAACAATATCAAAAGAAAAGTTTCAAGAACTGATTTCTCATTTTCTCGTGGCTGAACAAGATAATGACTTGTCAATGAAAAGTTATGAGAACCGATCTACTGAATCTACATCATTTCCTGAAGTGAATGAAGTGTACGTCCACCATGATAGACATGGAAAAGTTCGCGGTCCTGATTGTGGACATGATCGTGATTTTGGTCAAAAACGAAATTATTTTCCTAGTGTTAATCATTCATCAAAAGGAAAAAAGAAAGGATGAGAAGCGTGAAACAGTCAAAGCGGGCTATTTTTTATGTGGTGCAAAAAGTCACTATGCACGTGATTGTCATACTCCTAAACACTTGGATGAGCTTTTTCAAGCATCACTAAAGAGAAAGAGAAATATCCTAAAGAAAATTTTAAATCTAAAAAGCATGCTAATGTAACACACTTAGATGTAGCAGATTTTTTCGCACATCCTGAAGGAAAGATAGATCACTTGATTGGTGATGGTCTGTGGCCATGAAAGATTAACATTTTTTTTTTACTGATGGTAGTAATTATTAAATAAATCATGTAAAGATAGTTATTTACATGAGTACTAATTTTTAATTAGCATTGATTAGTTTAATCATATTTTTAGAGTTCATTATTGAATTGAGTTGAATTTGATTTTGGCTTAATCAAATGATAGTTTCTTTGTTTTGTTTACTTACGACAAAGAAAAAAAAATATAATAATAAGAAAGCTTCATTGATTTGTTTATACGGAGACTCTGATTGATATAAACCTTTTTGTTATTCTTTGCAGCTAAATTTTTATGTTTGTTGTTGTAACCTTATTCATCATGCTTATCTCAAGATCTTTGAATTGATTTTTTTTTAATATATATTGAAAAAAAAATTGGATGAATTTTTTAGTCAAACACTAAATTCTATTATGTGTTTATATTAAACTAGGTCTTAAATTGGTCTAGTGAATAAATATTACTATTACTATTAGTTTATATTCTAATAAGTTTTGTATATTTTCATTTTTTCCCTCTATTTTTGAATGATTGCTGAATTTGTTCAATAAATTGAGTGTATTGAGTATACCGAAAATAGTGTACTGAAAAGTTATTGAATATTTATTTAATTATTGTACATTAGTTAATGTGTTTCTCTTGTTCAATAATTGACCTTATTATTTTTTTCTTGAAAAGGACATTATTATTTTATTTTATTTGGACAAGATAGGGCCGTTCACATGAAAGAAAAAAATGAATCCTTTCTTATCTTCTTTCCCAAGAGATCTGGAATAAGAAACGAAAGGGCAATGCGGAATAGCTAGTCTAGAGCTAGAGAAAGATTTTGACTTTATCAATTAATATCCTACATCTTGCATTTGTAGTTCCTGGCTGTCTTCAAAGCGGGCCCAAACACGTCTCTTATTGAAATAGGAGAATTCGTGAACTAACCTGTTGAAAGGCCTGATATCTACTATTGCTTTTTTTTAAAAAAAATTACAGTCAAATTTTAAATATTTATTGCAAAATGTATGAGCAAACATAACTCCAACTCAACTTTAAATATCTCAAATAAATAGTATTAATGTTTTTTTGTTTTCATAGTCAAACGCCCAATACGTGTTGAATTGTCATTTTTTAGACCTACAAAATATTCAAGTTAATAATCTTCGACAGATCATGAATTTATCCCACCAAAGACTAAAAAATAAAGAATAAAAAGTGAAGTTTGGAAAACAAAGAACACAAATACACAATATGAAATTGCTCGTTTCTATTTCATGGATTTAGATCTTCCTTTTTCCTCTATTTAATACCGTATTTTTGTGTTTCTTAGCTTTTCTAATGCCCCTTTATGTACGTAGTTGGCCTCATATATTTATGAAAGAGTTCTCAATGCTTAATATAATTATTTCATCATATGGAAAAATACAAGTGCAAATAACAACAATTACATAACTCAGTTACTAATCAAGCATCCAACCACAATAAATCCGAGGCGCTACGCCAAGTTCAGCAGAACAAAGTTGAAATCCTACCGCCGCATATGACTGGTTTCTCTGGCTACTAATAAATATAACTACTTAACCAAGAAAAGTATAAACTGATAAGCTGATGGCAAGGAAATCCAAAATCCTTCAAAGAACCAAAAGGGGAATTAAGTTGACAAACAAGGGCCATTCCAGTGATTGCTTATGCCCATGCAGGCCTGCTCTCCCTTGCAATATCATTCTTGATAGATTTCTGAATCCTTTTCACTACAAAGAAATACTGCCAAAGGCACAACAGAAGGGGCTTAGTGAGCCATACAATAAATCCGACAATATTTTATTAATGCACAAAGTGTACTTTAGATTGAGAGTTCACCTGGAATGCTAGTATAAAAGGAATTAGCACTTTGCCCCTGTTGTTTGGATTTGGACCTTCAATTAGTTTCTGGTCAACCAAAATACCCTTGCTTCCACTTAAAACAGCATCTGTAATAGTTTGGACTAAATTGGGTATCCATGCAGTTCCACTTGGAAGAATCTGTAAACAATACAGACCAGTTTAAGCAGTTAGTACACAAAAATTTTTTGCCAAAGGATGACATATTAATAGAAACAAATTGAAGAATAACCCAAACCTTTTCGTCACTTTCATTCTTGTTACATCTGCCACTATTCTCAACCAAGACAACAGGAATTGAAGCAGCCTAACAGCAAAGACAGCAATATAGTTAAGAGAAAATTATCAAACAACGGTATTGCAAAATGCATCACAGAAGCAAACTTGTTATCGCTGGCCCAAGACTCCACATAAACTTGCAATCAAGATGGCAGTTCGCTAGGAAAACTGCTCTACCACTTCCATTCTCTTGCTTCACAAAGAAGAAGAAAACAGAAGCAAAAAATTACCTTTCACTATCAAAAAAGAAGCAAAAACAGAAGGGAAAGGTAGCATTTAACTTTCTTGAACTGAAGTTCAAGTAACGTTCACAAAAGTATAACATACATGATATATGGATATCAGAGAACCCTCCCCCCCCCTCTCTTTTTTATAAGTATCAGAGACCATTCAAAGTAAAGATTTCAATACGATCTTTCTATACCTTCCTGTATCCGCAGATGAACAGACTGTCTAACAAAGACAAGTCCTGGGACCAAATTAACTTTTGCTGGGAAAGGCTCTTCATTAGCTGATGCTTGATAAAGTACCAGCCATAACCTCCCTCCCCATGCATGTCATGCACATAAATAATGACATGTGCTAATGTTAAGAGTCGAAGGAAAAGGAGCCACAAATACCGCCTGACAACCGTGCGGGAAGAACAAAACCATGAACTAGAGCAAAAGATGCCATGTTGTAAGAATGTAAACTAAGCACGTTAAGGGATTTCAGGGAGAAGATCATGAACTAGACCAGAAGATGCCATGTTGTAGAATGTAAAATAAGCACGTTAGGAGAATTTCAAGGAAAAGAGATGGCTAATTGATCTCTGTTTTACAATCATCATAGGCAGGAAGACACTAGACATGGAAAGGAAGCAAGTGTGGAGACCGATGTGACTTCTTCCTAATAATGGTGATTGGTGACAGAAACAGTTCAGCTTTAAGTGAAGGACCTCTAGGGAGGCACTGCCATGTATGTCCAAGTGTCAAACTCAAGCATCTTTTAATAACATAGAATCTCCAACATTGAAAACATGATTCAGGAGAGTACAGCAAAAAAAAAAAAAGATCTATATTAACATTGTGCATAAGAATTTGATTCACGAGAAAGTGAATTGTACAAGATTGTGATCATCCTGAAATATAACTTGAGCAAGACAAGGAAGTACAATATTGTGACCAACCTGAATGTCTTGTTTCCTAATTCGAGCACCCATCCGGACGATTTTCAAAAGTGCCTCTGATCTTCGGGACGTGAATTCGTCATAAGTCAATCCATCAGGAGGGGAAAGCTGAGCATGAGTGAGAACTACAATTCCTCGGCGCCATATTTCCTTACCAAAACTATCAGTAATAGCCTTCACAATCTGCTTATCCAAGTTATCCACTCTATATGCATCCAGACGATCCACATATAGCAAAACATCAATTGTCTTGTTCAACAGGAACCTGTGTGAAGCCAATTACCAGAAGATCATTTATATATGAAAAAAATAAAGGGAAATAAAAAGACCAGATAGAAAAAACATTAAGGGGTCGTCTGGTTTGTGGGATAAAGGATAATAATCCTGGGATAAAATGCAGAATTACTTCATCCCGCATTTGGTAGAATTTTTATTCTGGGATTAGTTTTTATTTGTATACCACCTTCAAAGCGGGATAACAATCCCGGACAAACACCAGAATGACCAAGATGCCCTTTTCTAAGACTCTCTCTCAAAGTCCTTTACAAACTCTTAAGGTTAAAATAGGAAATAAAAAGTAATACCTTATACCATCTTATCTAGAGCAAAACCAAACACGCGTTTTATATTATACCCCACATATCCCATTTTTAGTCCAATGAACCAAACATCTACAGAAATAAGTATATCCACTAAATAATCTGTCATTCCCGTATTATAATCTCGGGACATTTCACCAACCAACCGACCACTAACAGGATTAACACAAGTATGTATTATCAGAATAGGCCTTACTTCTTTATGAGATCAAGAGCCTGGTCATTGACGTATCCTCCTTCAACTAGCCCTGGGGTGTCAATTATGTTTAGTGTAAACCCTGCTCGTGAACGCGAAACCATCACCGGTCTGGGAGTTTCTGACTGAACAATCAACAATTTTATTTTAGTATCCATAACAAGAACAAAGGCAATAAACCTTTCACTTCCTCAATTTAATGCTGCAGGCAATACATACCTGAAATGCACTAACAGCAACTGCTCTTTCCCCGATAATTGAGTTCACCGTTGATGATTTTCCAACACCACCTTTCCCCATTACTAGAATTGTCAGAGTACTGACATTCTACGACAAGTTAAATAAAGAGAGTTGCATTACATCAGACAATACATTATAGCAATAAACTTAACCATTTTACACAAATGCAGCACAAAACAAATGAATATCAACAGCAACGTTCAAAGCACTTTACTACTTTGGGGAAATAACAAATACTAACTACTCCACTCTTTACAGTTCAACTGAACTACAAACAAGAACCACCTTCATCGCTATTTATAAAGCGCTTTTCGTATTAAGACGTTCCAAAATGTTTGACATTGTTATGTAAATAACATTATTCTATGTGACTACCACAACTTTCAAAAATGTAATTTCCCTTACTTCCAATAGCAAATTTCAATGCAACAATTCTTATCAAACTAAACTTTTGTTTTATAACCGTGGTGTCCGAGTTCCGAAACAGAGACCTCATAGTTCCCACTTCATTGACCATTAGGCCACACCCTTGGGTGCACTAAACCTTTTTAACAACTAATTTAATATTTTCTCCACCATTAACACAATATACAAACTAAACCAGCTTGCCATAATAATTTCATAAACACCTTGCGAAGAAACAACAAACAGATAAGCAAGCCTTATGTTTGGATTCACTTTGAAATATCGTACAATATCTTCCTATGACGTCCCAGTCAAAGGAGTATACTATATTGTTCCAAAAGATTATTTTGTGTAAGGTTGGTTAAATGGGGCAATAAGGAGTTAGACAAGTATCTAAAGACTGAATGCCGTATGGACTCTGGATAAGAAGAATGTCAGACCACAGGGTGAGAGAAACTTATAAGCAAGCACTAGTGTCTGGTCTCAAAAGGAGAACCTGATCAGCAAAAGAAATCAGTTATCAATGCCTACGCTGACGATTCCAATTTGAATGTAGAACATTTAAGGAACACCATTATATAAATTGAACCAAAAGAGAGCAACAAACAATTCAATTCGAATCAGAATGCGATGTAAGGAGAATTGGTTTAAAGAGAGATGCACACCTCCTGCTTCAGTTTTCCCAGTAATTCAAGCAACTTTGATTGAGTGGCAGCTGGAAACTGCTGTATTCCGGCCCATTCTCTAATTATTTGAGATGCCATGGATAGCTAAGAGGTAAAACAACTCCAGGTTAGAACTAAAACCACAGGGAAATTAGAGTCCAAAAAGATAGAAAACCTCAGTACTGATCTAACCCTGAACCAATACAGTAAAAATTCGCAATGAAGTATCGAAAAACATTAGGGTTTTGCTTCAGTAAACAACCCAATTTCAAAAATACAATATGAATCAGAGAAATTACGACGATAATCAACATAAACCATATATCTTGGTCTCAAAGAAAAGAATTTTCATGGATAGCGTGTACACCAACCAGTAAAGCGTTAAAGTGTGATGAAGAAAGAAGGAGAATAAAGCATAGAATGGGGAGAAAACTCACCAATTGGGTAGAGAAATGCAGTCAATTAGTAGGATGGAGGAGCTATTAGCTGAGGAGGAAGAGAAAAGGGTTTAAGCTGGGAAAATCCTGGACGGCCTTATCGCCTTCGTATTTTGGTCCCTCTCTCTCTCTCTCTCTCCTCCCCTTTTTTGGTTGTTGGAGGCAACTATGGTTTTTTTTATACAACTTCAATTTCAATCTCTATATGTTTATGTACAATTAATTTACTTCTTTAGTATCTATATTTATATGTTGAACCCTGAGGGGTAGCTCAGCTGGTAAAGGCTTGGGACAAAGTCCTTCAGGTCGCCGGTTCGAGCCCCAGCAGGGCCACTGGAGGCATTACAAACCGGCCGCGTCTCCAGGGCCCCGTGGAACTAACCGTGGTGGACCCGCCTTGAAACAGCGGGACCCGGTGGGTACAGCTAGTCGGGTTCGCAAAGCGACGCCCGGAAACCACGGTAAAAAAAAAAAAAAATTTATATTTATATGTTGTAAAACTCTTAAAAAATAAATTTTCATTTTGTCAAAATTATTAGTATTTGATTATTTTATTAATATTTAAAATTTTAAAATAAAATAAAAACTCTTTTATTGATTTGAACTATATAAACTACACAAATTGGATTTATTAAGCAAAATATTTAGTAAATTTCACACAAATTTCATAGTGCTAAGAGTTAATTACATCATATCCCTACTCTTTTTCAAATTACAAAAATTCCTTAAATTTGGTGGAATTTGGGACATCCCAAAACGTCCCGATATATCGCATTTTGATTTTGGATACATCACTCAACATCCCAATACATAGCATAAAGTGATGTATCCGACGGATACATCGCATAAAGTAACGTCCTGATACATCGCGTAAAGTAATGTCCCATTACGTTGAGTACGTCCCGATACATCGTAAAATGATGTATCCGATCGATAGATCGTGTAAAATAGGGATTTTTTTATATTTTTTTCAAATAGAAGGGAATTTTAAAGAATATAGTAGAATAAGTTGTGTATTTATGTAATTTTTACAAATATGTAATATATTTATCCTAATTGGACCCAGAACTCAAACTATTTACCTGATTGTCCCCTCTTGTTCTATTCACTGACTGCCGATACCATCGGAGTATATATACACTAATGGTATCTATATACTTTAATAGTATCAAACAGTCTTTTTTACTTAAACAATGTTTCTTCTTCTTTGATGTCAGAATATATATATATATTTTAATGATATCAAAGATTAACTGAATAGTGTTTTCACCAAAACACATCTTTAATATCATCAGAGTATATATATACTTTGATAACCGCGTATAAATAATTTCCCTTTTTTTAGTAGAAGTGTTATTTGGATTAAGATTTAGCTTGTGTAATTTATTTTTTCATAATATTTGACATAACTGTGAAATAATAATTCCAGACATCCAATACATTTATTGTACATAGTTTCCCAACTCTTAATTCATTTTCTTGCTGAAGAAGCATACAATTAGATTTAAATTAATCGGAATCCCAATTCTAACATAAATAAAAATATAGATTACACCGTAACAGTTGTATAACTATAAAAAAGTTAATAAGATCTTTAAGCAAAATATTCATATAATTAGATTTAAATTAATCGAAATCCCAATTCTAACATAAATAAAAATATAGATTATATCGTAACATTTGTATAGCTAATTTTTTTGTCACGATCCGAGTCTACACCCTAGACGTGGCTGGCACTCAAGAACTATTGTTGGTCCCCAAGCGAACCTTCATCCTGGCTGACTACAAGCGGAAGACTAAATTAAGCATGCAAAAGCTTAAAACTGAATAAAATTCAATAAACTCAACTTTTCAAAACCTTAACTCAAATGAACAACTTAGAATAAAATAATATATTCAACTCCCCATAAAATAGACACCTTAAGTCTTTAAAACATTTAATAAAATAAATGAATAATACAGACTTCTCAACAATACTCACTATCTATGAAGCCTCTAACTGATAAAGATGGAAGTCGGGACAAAACCCACGACATCCTGACTAAACTGAAAAGTAAATGAAATCCTCCGGAAACAAGGAGGCTCACCATAGCTAACTCGAACTCCCGGATGTATCAACGAATCTCATGTTGATGATCATGAGTACATGTGTCTGCATCATGAGAAGATGCAGGCCAAATTGCTCAGTACGTGGAATGTACGAGCATGTAAGGGGAATTTTAAGCATAACATAAGCTTGAAAGAATCTGAAAGAAACTGAAGAACTTATCTAGCTCAACTCAACTCAACTAAACTCAACTCAACATAACTTAACTCATTCCAATATAAAGCAATTTAAAACAAGTGCAATATAAAGAAAAAGGAAAACTGTTTAAAACATGATGTTAACTCATAATCATAATATCATAAAAGACATACCATGCTCCCTTTCAAAGTCTACTTGTGTAATGCATGAATGAAGTCTCATACCCACATTCATACTAAGCGGAACCCCTTTGAGGAACCATGCAAATACTGTTGTGGGAGTTTTTCTAACCGACAACCATCACATAAGAGCTATTATGATGATACAACGATCTTCTGCACGCTGCCAACGCATCCTACACCCGGCCAAAGGTATAGGACCTAAATTACTAAGTGGATCCATTAGTCTATGCGAAAAGGATTCATCTAAAAAGTATGACCTTTTTCTACCCATGATGACTACATGGTTTAAGGGGGCTGATAGTTGTATGAACTCTTCCCCATCTGTGCTCAATACTACTCCCAAAAATATTACATTATATTAGCTCTTTATGTTTAAAAACGTACTTCTTCTGTGATTTGAGATTAGTATTCAAAAACTTAGCTCAAAGGCTATCTTGAAAATCAAAGTTTCCCCTCTTGCTTTATTTAGAAAACGATTAGCCTTTTCTAAAAACTAGCCCGAAGGCTCTTTGGAAATCTCAGTTTCCATTCTTATTTAAATGTGAAAACATTTTAAATCTCTTTGGGAATACTTAGTCCCCATATACTTTTTGAAGAAAAGAACTTCAACTTTACCCTTTACGGAACTCAAAACTTAAGTCTTAAAACAAAGTTAAAACATTTGTAAAAGACTTCTTAAAATATGGTTCATGCCGAATCATGGACATGAACGACTCAATGCAAGGTTTTCAATAACCATAGATAGAACTCAAATACTTGGAACTCAAGAACTTCAATGATACTACTCATTTCAAGAATGCTCAACTTAGAGTTCATGCGGAATTATGAGTTTGAACTACTCAACTCAATGACTCAAAGATACTTCTCATCTCAAGACTGGTCGACTTATAATATTCATGCGGAATTATGAGCATAAAATATTCAACTCAAGAACTCAAAGATACTTCTCAAAAGGGATTAGGAACTCAACAGTTAAAGGCTTAGAACTTGAAGATACCATTTTTTTTAGAGATGCTCAACTTACGAAGTTCATGCGAAATTATGGGCATGAAACAACTCGACTTGATGGTCTACATAACTATATGGAACTCATGTATACGACTCTTCTTATTCTCTGACTTACTTCCTCAAAACTTAGTTCAAATTGATAGTTGATCTCAAAGGATTCACAATTAAACTCAAAGGCTTTCTTGAACTCTACTCTTAACTCTCTCTTGAATGTGAATAATGAATTCAAGAGTTATGGTTCATGATAAGAAAGATCTCATGATGACAAGGTAGACTCATGAATACATTATTCTCACTCTCATATTCACTTGCTCGAGTCTTGAAACAAGTTATTAGAATTTGTAGAAGACTCATCAAAAAGGACTTAAAGGACTTTCTTAGAATGTTCGAAAGAATCCTCAAAAACTTAACTCTTAACTCTACCTTGAACTTGAATTATGGATTCAAGGTTGTGATTTGTGATAGGAAAGATCTCATGATGTTTAGGATTGATTTTACATAGCTAAACATGAGAAAAGATAAAAAAATTCACTGCTTGGAAGTTAGTTCGCAACACGAAGACGCATTAAAATAATTGGTCGCGAAATAACTTTTGAGGCAGAGAGGTCCGTGACTTCTCCGCGACACGAGGACAACTTTATGAAATGGGAGGTAAGTCCGCGACGCGGAGCCACGTGCCAGATTTGCCCGACTTTTCTCTTCTTTGTTTTCTAACCCCAAATCGCCTAAATTCGATTCTTTTGCTCAACTTTTCTTTAGATTCATATAACCATCACATGTACACAAGAATCTAACTCAAAACTACTCTATAAATTGAAACAATTATCTCAAAAACTCCTAAATCTCAGCCCAATTCAAGAATGAAAGCAAATTCAAGAACACATATCAATAACATCAGACTTTCAACTTTTTAGAACGACCTTAACGCTGAAATTTACATGCATTGGCGTGTGGGTGAACAAACTCAACACTATGGAAGCTTGCATACCTGAAAGAACCATTTTTTTTTTGGGTAATTAGAAAATTTATTAATCACCAAAAGAGTAGTTACAAAGCTAAGCCAGCAACACTCTACTGGCTATCTCACTAAAGCAGTAACCGAAACAACATCATATTCTAAAAACTAGATTTATCGAGAAAGAGTCTGGCTGCTATATTAGCTCTAACACAACATACACATGCTATTCTTTTGGCTATATTCTCCATTGTGGTCTCATGCTTCTAAAAAATTCTTGTATTCCTCTGCTTCCATAGTGCATATATGTACTCTACATAAATCAGTCTCAGGGCCTGTGCTCGGGGATTTTTCCCTTTAGTCTTTACTATGATCCATTGTTGACTGACAATAACATTGTTGTTGGAGTTTTTATTTATCCATTGGAGCAACCTCCTCCACAGCATGCGAGCAAATATACAATCATAGAACAAATGATCTCGTGTTTCTTCTTCTTGATTGCACATAACACATACAGGTTCCACTTGCATTTTCCATTTCAGCATTCTATCTTTTGTGAGGAGCTTCTTTTAAGCCTGCAGCCATAGTGTAAAGATTGTCTTTGGCCTTGCTGAGTTACAACAAATAAGATTTCTCCATTCAACCTTTGAAAAATTGCCAAGCATTTGTTTATAAGCTTGTCTAATCATAATTTCCTTCCCCACAGCTTCATTATGTAGTATATGCAACATCTCTTTTGTCCCCAGAATCTTTCTGACCATCCAACAAGCTTGAGCAGGAACTCTGACCTCTTCCATACTTTGGCCTTTGATATAGTAACTGTGGATTCATTTTATCCATAACCTATCTTGCTTTTGTTCTATATCCCAACACATTTTTAATATGGCTACTTTGTTCCAAACTTTTAAATTCACCAAGTTAAGCCTTCCAGCAAACTTTGGTGTACACACCTTGTCCCATGAAATAAATGCTCTCTTTGTGATCATATTTGCTCCTGACCATATATAACTTCTACAATAAGCTTGGATTATTTTCATTACCTTTGCTAGTAGTACAAATATTTGAGCCCAATATGCTTGAACTCCAAAAATCATTGTCCTAACTATTGTACTCTCCCTGCATAAGATAATTTCTTTGTTGTCCAGGAGGAGATTTTTGCCACAATTCTATCAATCAAAGGTTGCCATTGAACAATGATGAGTTTCTTGGTGGCCAAAGGAACCCCTAGGTATCTAAAAGGCAGTTCACCAAAACTATAACCCAAGTCCTGTTGAATTTGATTCTGAACCATACCTGAGACCCCTCCAAAATACATAGCACTTTTTGATAGATTAGCTTGCAATCCTGAGGCTGTTGTGAACACATTAAATTTCTCCTGCAACATGTGAACAGAATCTGAATCTCCTTTTGCAAACATCAGTAGATCATCTGCAAAACTTAGGTGAGTAATCTTGAGTCTGCTGCACTTTGGATGATATTTGAATTGCTTGTGATTTGCCAAGTCATTTAAATTTCTGCTCAAATACTCCATGACTATAGCAAACAAAAATGGAGACATATGATCTCCTTGCCTTAATCCTCTAGCTGCCTCAAAGGGTTTGGTCAGTTCTCCATTGATTAAAATTGAGTAAGAAACAGTGGCTACACATTGCATTACCCAATCTATAAATCTTTGAGAAAATCCCAATCCTGCATTACTTGTTCTAAGTACCGCCAGTCTACAGTATCATATGTTTTTTGAATATCCACCTTTATCATGCATCTAGGTGAAACATTTTTCCTATTGTATGCATGTACTAGTTCATGAGCAAGAATGATGTTGTCTACCCCTTTCCTCCCTGGAATGAAACCAGCCTGAGTTTCTGAAATCACACTTGCTATCACCTTCTGAATTCGATTAGCCAACACCTTTGCTATGAGTTTATATAAGACAGTACAACAAGCTATGTGTCTATATTCTCTAATGCTTGATGGATTTGGTACCTTAGGCAGCAAAGTAACAGATGTACAATTAACAGCTTTGTACAGTTTGCCAGTCTTGAAAAACTCCCTTACTGCTTCATTGATGTCATGCTTGATTATTGGCCATGCCTTCTTATAAAAAACAACATTGTATCCATCTACACCTGGAGCCTTATCATCACCTATTGAGCACAATTCATTATAAATTTCCTTCTCAGTTACCTCTTCACATAAAGTCAGTTGTTGAGTGTGATTCAAAGCTGGTCATTTCTTCATGATGGCCCTACTCACAGTAGTAATATTTGTCATTGCAGTTCCCATTAGAGATTGGTAAAATGTGATGATCTCTTTTTGAATTTCATCAGATTACACAATTTTTGCACCAGCTACAGTTGTGAGTTCAACAATCTGCTTCCTATGTCTCTTTTCCTTAATCATTGCTATGAAGTATTTATTGTTTGAGTCCCCCAATTTAATCCACATTGCCCTGGATTTTTGTTGGTTAATGCTCTATTCAATATTTGTCCACTTTTCTAACTGAATTAACAAATCTTTCTCTTCCAATGCCAAGCTATCAGTATACTTTATGGAAAGGTTTCACTGTACAATCTTTAAAGTATTCCTGATGTGTTGTATCCTCTCAGTAGCACCTCTGTAATTATTATCATTCAGCTCTTTGAGACGGGGCTTCAATTCCTTTCATCTTCTTGCAGCACTTGAAGGAAAATTTTGAGAGATGAACCCTAGCCTTAGCGTTTTCTTGAATTTCTCGTAGCACTTGAAGGAAAATTTTGAGAGATGAACTCTAGCCTTAGCGTTTTCTTGAATTTCTTGAGCGTAGAATCTTTGGAGTGAATGAGAGGGTTTAGATTTAAGAAACTGATTTTCTACACGTTTAGGGCAATTTAGATAACCTCTTAAGATTTTTTAGGACTAAAATACCCCTAAAGAAATAATTAAAACGAGCTGGGAGTCGGAAAGATCTTTCACCAGGCAGTGAGGTCCGTGTTGGCTCCGCGTCGCGGAGCTGCTGCCAGGTTTGCGCGACGTTAGTAAATCCGTCATAACTTTTTACTCAGAGCTCGGAATTGAGCAAACTCGGTGGCGTTGGAAAGAGGACTCAAAGGGCTTTCCTAAGGTATCTGGTAGCATACCTAAATCATCCTGATCTAGGAGTTATGCTCGTTTGAAGTCGACCCAAAACTCATACTTAGCTTAACTTGCAAAATTTCAGATTTTGTTATTTCCAATTCGATTCTTTTTGGAACTCAAGGTGCTACGTCTAGTGACCTTAACACTCAAAAAATTTAAATTCCTTGCAAAAATCTCACTCACTACGAAGAACGGTTCGAGTCTTAGCTCAAAAAATTTTCGGGGTTTTACAATTTTTTTAATAAGATACTTGATCAAAATATTTTTAAATTTAGAAAGGTAATAGAGTATTTAGAGGGTGTTTGAATTGACTTAAAAGTTGATCAAATATACTTTTAAGTCAGTTTTTTTACTTTTGAAAATGTTTGGCAAATATAAAAAAATAACTTCAAATAATAATAAAAAAATAACTTAAGAAGTGTTTGGTAAGGTCAAAAATGACTTAAAATGATCAAAAATAAAAAAAGTAGGTTTCCCCATACTTTTTATTTTTTTACTTAAAAGTCATATAGTCATTTCAGTTTAACTTTTTATTTTTGACTTAAAAGCTACTTTTTTAAGCCAGTCTAAACAGACTCTTAGTAGGCGTTTTGTCATGAGATACTATATCATGATATGGAATCGTGAGATGAAATCAGCGTTTGAACATGCAATTTCACGTTGACTCCATTTCATGATTTCATATCATGAGATGAAATTTCATATTCTCCAGAAACCATAAAATGAGAATTCCATATCATGATTTGAGATTTTTAAATACAAAAAGTGACCCACAAGTTTATATTTTGTTAAAACAACCCCACATTTATATCTACTAACAATTTATTTCATATGTAAATAAAATTTATAATCACATCATTACTTTTTTAAATTTATTATTCTCACCAACATAAAATTTATTATTACTTTAAATTTAGTGAATATAAATGATAAAGTAGAATTGATTTAGTGAATATAAATAAGAAAGGAGGGAGTATTACTTTTTTTATTTTTCATAATAAAAAAAAAACATCTCTTTCGGCTACATATGAAAATGTTTAAAGCAATTTAATATGAAAAAAATAAAATTGGTGATGTATGTTTGATAATCACTAATTCCAATATGTTTGATTTTAGCACGAAATTAATGCACTGAAAATGTGTAATTGCACACAAGTGAAACAAGGCATGAACCATTATGATATTGACACACAAGTGAAAATTGTCATAGCTTGTACATTGTTATATAATTATTTGTGAGAATACCAAAGGAGTGATGAAATATTTATGGTCTATGAGCATGAAAATATAGTTGCGAATGATATTGACCAACAAATGACTCAAAGTAACAATGTTGGTTCATCTTCTCGGTCATATGATCGAGAAATACAAGTTCAACGTGAGGAGATAGTTTGTACTATGTGGAGAATTATATTAAAGACTATTACACTACAATTTATGTTCAATTTTTTTATTGAATTAAAGTTAGATGGAACCGTTACTTAAGTGGAAAATAAATAACTTTGTAATAATTTATAACAACTATCACATATAATAAACATAAAGATCGTATTAGTATGTTATAACTATAGTTTGCATAATTGCGCTCTATATCAAATTTTATGTTTGCTATGAAACTTTTGATTTGTATAATTCGCTAGATACATCCAATTTTATACAAATTGTTCAGTTTTGTATAAATTCATTTATACATTGTAATTTTGTAATTTGTATAATAAGATCTGTATTTATATAATTATAAGTGTATATGACGAATATATATATATATATATTTGTATTTGTATATACACTTTTCTCTCGCTTTATACAAACACAAACGCATTTTATACCGAAATATATAAAATGACTAATTGTATATCGAAAATGACTAATAGTATACCGAATCAGATGGCAAAAAAAGGGATGTTTGTTGCAAATTACAAATAAAATAAACTATGGCTATAAAATTTTATTTGAATTAATAGTTTGTCATTTCATATATTTCATACAATTTTCCCTTTTATAAATTTTTATTTATTTGGTAAAATTGAATAAACAATTGAAGCTATTTTAATAATTTTACAACTTATGAGATTCTTATGTTTATGAAAAAATATACAACACAAAATTATTATATTACATGTCAAAACAAAACTTCAATTTTATTTCATGATATCATATCATGATTGTATATCACGATTTCATATCGCACGACCAGATGGACCCTTAGTATTGTTTTTGAATGGAAATAGACAAATAGTGCCTTAAGTTTTGTTGCTCCTCACCTCATAGCTACAGCAAGGGTTGAACCTACTCTCCCATGGAGACTCTGAAATCAGCAGTTCCCGACGCCCTTAAGCAAGAAATATCCAACAGCACACCCTCTCAACTCCCATCAACATGCTCTTCTCTCCTCGATTACTTCCACAATTTGCCTCAATTTCATCAAGTTCTCTCTCTCCTCTTTTCTCTAGTACTTTTTTTTCGCTACTATGTGTTTCCTTGTATTGTATTTTGATAATACTTGTTTCCATCTGTCTATTTTTCTTCTTCTTCTGGTGCTCCTGTATACACGATTTGGACAAAACAGTGCAATTTTGATTACATTGTGCTTTTTTGCTAATCCACAGATGATTAAGGACTTGACGGACCCTTCTGTGGCTCTATGTTGCAAGGACCGGAATGCTGCTTTAGAAACCAAGCTAAAGGGCAATGAATGCTTCTCCAAAGGAGAGTATTCTAACGCATTGCTTTTCTATTCCAAGGTCAGTTAATTTTGTTTTTTTTCTAAATTATGTAATTGATATAGATAGGACAACTGGACAAGCTTTTCCCAGAATTGGTATCTTGATTCTATGATTTCATAATCAGACTGATCTTATAACATTATTTCTATCCTCTAGGAGTTGGGGTATTAGACAAATTTACAATAAAAAATGTGAAAAAAAGTGGAAAGAAAAGAAGAACGAAGGTTTATATTGGTCTGGAACAACTAACAAGAAGTATGGTAAGCCAATAAACGTACAACTAATAGAATAAAGTCAGTACACTACTGAGACAACTCATCAAAGTTGTTTCAGATTCAGTGGCTAAAGCTTCTCTTTGGACCTTTTCTATACTCGAGTTAAAGGCACCTGTATACTCATTCATTAAGGTACTCATCAAATATGTATTTCTAGTCTAAGCATGTAGGACTAGCTAATTTACCGCCAAGAAAAAAAGGAATTACAAAACTGGGATCTTTCATCTCACCAGGTAGGATTGATAAAACATTATTGACATTCTATTCAAACCGTAACTACACCACGGATTAACTTTTAGCTGTTTCAGAACTCTTAGAGATTAGGATATGTTTTATGTGTGAAATATTAGATGCGTCATGTCGTTATTGAAAAGGGAGATTAAGAGAAGCCTTAAATTCATCTAATCTTCCCTCCAATGCCTTGTTCATGTGAACTCTGGTAAGTGAAAGAAGCAGCATTGAAGCAAGACTATGAAGAGGTGGAGAAAAATGTCGTTACCCTTATGAAATTTCTGGTGATGGACTATCACTCTTTTAATTTGGAGTATTTAGCTGTGGGGTAATGAACATGCACACTTAATGACAGTTGACCTTCATCCACAACACGTTTTAAGAACTGCATTCCTTCTACACTGTCTTTCCTGCTTTCCTTTTCTTATTTCTTTTGCATTTTAATTTTCACTCTTCTTCTGATAAGTATTTGACAATTCCTAATAGAAGATTGTTGTTGCCACTTCTGTGGATGGGATAGGCACTGCGTCTTGCTCCTGTAGATATGGATGATATGGAGATAAATCTGGTAGCATTGCTTTATGTGAACCGTGCTTCTACTTTGCAGGTGAATATTAAATGTTATCTATTTGCAAGCTGTTTCATGCTATTATTTTTAAAAATTGGTTCAATGGTAAGGATGCAACAGGTAATATGTGGTATGGACGCTTGTCATAAGTTCGAACTTTGTAATTGACTCGAAAATGATAGGAAATCTGGTATTTAAGTGGCACTAGGGTAGAAGCATGGGCCCATACTCCTCCAAATTTTGAACCCATGGGCCAACTGGGGATGGCAAACTAACTGACATGGGATTTCTCAGTTATTAATTCTTTTTTTCAGATTGCTTTTTGTTATTTTCTTTTTTCATTTAGTAAACTATCCTCTTCTGAGTTCATTGGCACAATATAGTAATCGTTAAGGAGAAAATAAAAAAGTTGGAATTGTTATGGTAGTTTGATGAATTCTGGTGGGCTTCAAGTAAAAGACAGTCTGGACTACGTTTTCGCTGAGAAGCTATTTTTTTGTTTGAAAAGTTAATATATCTATTATCAACAAAGAAAGCTACACCAATGATGTACTTTCAGTAATAATTACAAGTACTAGTTAGAGAAAGCAAAACCTATCACCTAGTCCCCCATAAACATTCTAAAACACTAGTAATGTCCTTTGCCTCTTGAGGGAATTCATGAATACACCAAAAATAGAAAAACACTAGACAGCTCATTTTCAATTTCTGGAAAGTGATACTCTTATCTTCAAAACATCTCTGGTTCCTCTCCTTCCATATTGTCAACCAGATGCAAGCTGGGACAGTCTTCCATTTCTCCCTGTGTCCTGGCAACTACCATCTCTGTTCCAGCAAGCCAGAACTTCTAATGTATTCCTTGGCATAGTCCATCCGAGCCCTCTCAAATTGATGAAAAACTGCCAAAGTTGTTCTGTCACTTTACAGTGTAAGAAAGATGATTTATTGTCTCAGCTTCAGATTCACAATAAGGCATCTGAAGCATAGATGAAGACCCTTTTTCATAAGTTTGTCTTGTGTTAAAACAGCTTGTCTGGCCACCAACCAAGTAAAACATGCCACCTTGTAAGAGATCTTAACTTTCCAAATCATCTTCCAAGGCCAGGAACCAAATTGATGACTTGCATTGCTGTTGCATACTTGCATTTATAGGCAGATTTGACAAAGAATCTTCCCTGCTTGTCCTTCAACCAAACTAAACTGTCCACCCTGGTAGAATAATCCTTGAACTGTTCAAGGGTGTTGTAAAAGTCTGTCAACCTTTCCACTTCCCAATCATTGAGCATTCTTCTAAAGCTGAGATTCCATCCTTGATTATCCCTGACTTCCAAGATTGTTGCTCTCTGCTGTTGGTTCAAAAGGTATATATCAGGAAACAAAATCTTCAAAGGTTGTTGACCAATCCAAACATCACTCCAAAAAGAAAATAGTTCTGTTGGAGTTTGATAAACTTGGACAGATATTTCACTGATTAAGAAATGTCAAAGGAGGTAGAGGCATTAATGGAGATATAGGAAGAAGCAGAAAAAGAGGAACTTGTTTAGCTAGAGAAGTTCAGGTGCTAGTGCTGAAAATACATGGTAGGAACTTTTAAAAATGATAGTTCCAAACAATCAATTTCCCAACCTGTTTTTCAGGAACAATTATGAGGTCACCTTGTATTCTGAAATCTGAATCATTTTGTTTCTTTCTTCATTAGCAATCAATACTTTGCATTCTGTTATTTACCAAACCGAATGTTTTTTGTCTTCAGAAAATGGGCTTGCTTTTGGAGTGTTTACGAGATTGCAGCAGGGCCCTTAGAGTATCTCCACGCTATGCCAAGGTGAATGCGGCTGTACTCACTTTGCTCCTTTTTTCTTTGATAAAATGCTTAAAGTTTTCCATTTCGTTTACTGTATATTGTTTTATCTTCTATTTCTTATTTGAATGAAGAAAGATACAACCTCTCTTTTGGGTCACAACGAGCAGTTGATCTTTTATAGTAGGAAGAGTTTGGAATGTCAGTGCTATTTATTCAAAAGGAAAACTGATCATGTTTTGGTCCTCCTTGTGCTGTTTCTTTTTGACCAATAATTAATTGACTTCTTAAAGCTGATCTCAGATTAACTCCAGTGAGTGGCTGAGTGCTCGATATTACATTTGGCAGAACATTCAGTTTTCCTCTGTCAAGCATCATACTCCATTCTGTTCCATATAATCTTCACGTTATTTATAGTATATACTGTTGACAGAAAATCAATGGATACAACAGTTAAATACTATTTTTTGGGGGGATTTAAAGCTAATTTCATATTAATTTCTTCAGTTTCTTGATTATTCTCTCTTTCACATCTCAACCAAGCGAAACTGTTGTCTTTCAATTATACTTTATTTTAGGCATGGTTCCGGAGAGGTAAAGCAAACATTTCTTTGGGTAAATTTGAGGATGCAATTCGAGATCTGAATATCTCATTAATGTTAGAGATATCTTCAAGTGGGAAAAGACAGATTGAAGCAGAACTAAAGATTGCACTAGATAAATTCAAGAGAATAGGGATCCCAAGGAAGAAAACCAACCAGAATCAGTCAGAAGTTCCTGGTAAGACTCTATTGGTGACAAATTAATGTTTCTCTCTTCTTAGAAGACCAGCTGTTAATCCTATGACGCCTAATTATGTTTTTATTCCCAAAAATAGAAAAAGACCAGCTGTTTATCCCCGAATCCTTCCTAAAAAGTACCCAGTGACAATTTCATTGTCTGTTATATTATATGTTTCTTTTGAATGTGAAAAGCTATGCTTGAACCTTCATCATACTTAACTCCTCCACATTCAAGGGTACATGTATTAAGCTGATCTCATATTCTCATTAATATAATTATTTGATGTGCTTGAAAGATTGACTCTGATGCTGAACAGCCGATATCTATTCTTATAGAAGTGTTACTGTTGAGGACAGCAATGTTCATCCTGTTTCCTTCGTTCTACTCCAGCATTAGATGCTACATTTTTTTTTTCTGTCATTTGATGTTTAGGTCAGCAAGCTATGCTTTTTCTGCAGTGACTCAATTATCAAACTTTTTTATCAGTTAGCATTCCAACTTGTTACATGACACTATTTCCCATACCTAGCAAAGTACTGAAGCAGCTTGATAGGATCAGGAGGAATTTCCTCTGGGAGGGTAACAACAAGGATCACAAGTTTCACCTGGTAAAGTGAACTAAAGTGGTGCTGCCAAAACAATTGGAAGGATTGGGCATAAAAGATTTAGCTCTTCACAACAAATGCTTACTCATGAAATGGTTATGGAGGTACACTCAAGTGGATCAAACTCTATGGAAGGAAGTAATCAAAGCAAAACATGGTGTCCAAAATCTGGTGCTCCAAGCTGTCCAGATCCTCTCATGGTGTAGGCCTATGGAAGAGTATATGCAAGCTTAAAGATGAGTTCTTTCAAAACACTAAGTTGGCAGCAGGTAATGGTATACAAATCAGGTTTTGGAAGGATAGGTGGCTGGACAATATCATTCTGATGGAGGAATTCCCAAGTCTATTTCAAATAGCACATGAACCAAATTCGTCCATCTCTCACTGTAGGGCAGACAACATATGGAATGCATTATTCAGAAGGAACCTACAAAACTAGGAAATCAAAGAAGTGGTCAACTTGTTTTTTAGGTTAGAAGGCCAGGTGATAAATGTCCAGGAATCAGACAAGTTAAGGTGGGGTAGTGACAAGGATGGTAAATACTCGGTGAAAGCAGGCTATGCAAACTCATATGCTCCTAATGAAGTGCTTGATAACTGGCCATGGAAGTTGATATGAAAGACTAAGCTCCCAACAAAGATCATATGCTTCAGTTGGACAACTCTTCATGAAACTTGCCTCACTCAAGACAACCTTAAAAAAAGGAAAAATTCAGTTTTCCAATAGATGTTACATGTGCCAACAGAACCTTGAGTCCAACAACCATATTTTTACATTGTACAATCGATGCTAACTTATGGAGTATGTTTTTGTCTATATTTGGTATTAATTGGGTAATGCGACATAGCACCAAAGAGGTCTTTGAATGCTGGTGCAATTGGAGAGTTGGTAAGGCGATCAAGCCAATCTGGAAGATGATACCTGCTAGTATCTTTTGTGTATATGGTCAGAAAGAAACAACAGATGTTTTGTAGGTTTATCAACTCCATATCACTCCGTTAAGGCTAGGTGTCTTTTGTATTTATACAGTTGGCATAGTCTTTCACCCATAGATTCACCTGAGAACTTTTTGAACTTTATTAGCTCCCTGGTACTGGTTTAGTCTTTTTTTGTAATTGAGCTAACGAAGTTTTGTCATCTTCCTAACTTTTGTACCATTCTGCATCTTCTTGATGCCAGCAATGAAATTTCTTATTTCTTTGTTAAAAAAAACAAACAATTTTTTTTTTTTTGTTTTATCAGTAAGCATTCAAACAACAGTGCACCCCAAAGTGCATGAATATGTATAAGAAAAAATCAGTAGTCCTTTATAAATGCAGGGAACTAGAAATACACGGTGTTAGTATCATGAACATATAGCATCTTAACCAAAATTTACTTTATCAAACTTAAGGTGGATTTGATCTTTAGTTACTTGCCAGTATTCAACTTATAGATTATGGTGACTCCATTTCCACCAGTTTTGTGCCTATTAGCTGCTATCTTATCTTTGAACAATGAAGCAAGTATATAAATCTTGCCTTACCAAAATAAAAAATACAATAAACAAAGTATACTGTTGCACACTTTTTTTTTGGATAACCGTGGTGTCCCAGCCAGCTTGTGCGCGCTTCTCGACTAATTCCATGGGATACCTGCCACTTTTGTACTCATTTCTTGGCATCTTAAAGGATTGCCTTTATTTATTGGTAAAGTTTGTGCACATTCTACAATGAAAAGTATTCTAATTCTAATGCTGATTGAGCACCATAGAACTGTTCATCATTCTCTTCATCGTGTATTGTTTGTGCATGGCGTTATATTTATCAAAATCAGGTAGCTCTTGATTTGCTTTGCTATATGGTGACATGCTTCTCTTCTCCTTTGATTTCTTATAATGTAGGTCTTATGTGACAGATGAGCCAGACCAAGTAAAACTTCAGTGTTTGCTTACTACAACCAAGGGGAGAGGAATGTTTTGTGTGGATGATGTTTCTGAAGCGTCCTTAGTTCATAAAGAAGATCCTTATGCTGCGGTATGAGCCAAACCTTCCGCCTTTCACAATGTCAACTACTTTTTCTTTTTATAACGGCAGTAATTGGGCTAGCTTGCACACACCTCAACTAATTCCATGGTGTACCTGCTACCTACCGTCATCACCAAGTACTGGGTAACTCTATCCAACAAGGCTTGGATATATGGAAAGAAATCACCTAGTGTTATTTGCCTCTACTGGGATTTGAACCTGAGACTTCATGGTTCTTAACCTACTCCATTGACCACCCTTGGGTGCAGTGTCAACTACTCTTCTTATTTTCTGGATGAGTCTAATTTTTTCCAAGGGGTGCATTTTCTTTTATAATATTCGTGGCATCCAAATAATCATTTTCTCCTTCTGCTCCCCCTTCATCTTTCTTGGGACTCTGATACAGCTCACTCTGAGGATCTTTAGTTTTTCACAGACCAGTAATAAACATTAAAATTATGAAGCACTAACCATTTGCTTCAAGGCTATTTGGTTCTTACCATGCTGAGTTCAATTCAGGTTATCTTGAAGAAATGTCGGGAGACTCACTGCCATTTTTGTTTCAATGAACTGCCAGCAGATGCCATTTCTTGTGCGTCATGTTCAATTCCATTATACTGCAGTGACTGGTGTCAAATACAAGCTGGCGCGCCAAAGTTTGATAAGAGCTCTAATAGTTTTAGTGGTCTTGAGGGCTTAGCAGATGATCTGAAGAACTATATGTCAGATGTTGTTCTGGCAGGCGCTTCTACTTTAGATACTGGGCATATTGCTGAGCACAGGCATGAATGTCATGGTTTTCATTGGCCTCTGATATTACCGTCAGAAGTAGTTTTGGCTGGTAGAATCCTTGTGAAAATCATCGAGCAAAACAGACGCGCAAGTGCTGATTCTAACCTTGTTGGGTTCCTGGTAAATGCTCAAATGTTTGGGTTTTGTTTTGCTTGTCTGTGTTTCCAAGAAGCATTTAATTGGATAGCTGATGACTGGATTTTGTAGGATCTTTCTCACAATTATCTACAGCTCCCTCCTGAAAGCAAATTGGAGATGCATATCTACTCTATCATTCTACTGCACTGTCTTCAGCATTTTTACAGAACTGAACTGCCCATTAGTGGGATAATGGTTTCAAAGGCAAGATCCTTTCTCCAGAAATTCTTTGCATTTAAAATGAAGAAGTTGCATGCAGGTTTCATGCTGATTGTATAATGATATTATTCTTTGCATCTCTGTAAACTAGCAAATATTCAGATTCCAGAGAGGAAAAAGAAAAAGAAGAAGAAGAAAAGAAAAACATATGCCCATGAAGATGAACTGACTGTGTCTAAATATGCAGCTATACCCAAAATTTTGTTAGATTCAGTCTGGACAAGCTGGCTTTGTTATTAAGCTTGCTTTGTGGATTTGTAAACCTATGTCTCCATGTACATTGCTTTTGATGTATTCTTAAAAACTGCTAATCTTTCTGTTTAACACTGTAAAGAGCTCAATGTTTTGGGACGGATTGATAAAGAGAATATACGTCTTATTTCTGTTTGGGGCTCTTTTTTATTTTGACTCAGCATGATCCTCATATTTTTGCTTTGTTGGTTTGGTGGTACTGTGAATCTCCTTCATTTAAACAAACATTTTTCGCTTAGAAAGGAGAGATGCAGTAATATCTTTTTTTGAGAACCCTAATATGCTTTAGTACTAGGTCATTACCATATGTCTCTGTGGCTTCCTACATCTTTACTGTTTGAACTTTGGATACAGAAGTATAACTCTACTGAATGCCCTCCTTTGAATCCATGAATTATATGGAAAAATCACTCTAGCATTAGATTTTGGGTGATCCTCAGAGCCATTGTTTTCCTTGCAGCCAGTTATCCTTCTTTCTCAAATCCAAGTAAATTCCATGGCAATTGTCCGTATGCAAGCTCCAGAGGTAAAAGGGCCAATATACGAGCCTGGGAATGCTTTAACCAGTAATTTAGAACAAGTATGTACTTCTCTGACACACATTTTCTATGTCTTGTGCATTAGTTTACTGCACATCTTAGCTTAAATTGGCACTCACAGGTCATTGCAGAGAGCATAGAATATCATTGACTAGTACACTCTTATTTTTCAGAAATTTGAGTTTGGTAAAGCTTCAAGCTGTGGTTTTAATGTTTCCTTCTACAGGTTAAAGTGGGTCAAGCTGTTTATGTAGCTGGTAGTTTTTTTCAACCACTCTTGCCAGCCAAACATCCACACATATTTTCTTTCACGCACCCTCCATGTACAAGCCACAGAATACGTTTTAGCTGGTTCTGAACTGGAGCTATCTTATGGCCCCCAGGTAACCATGTTTAGTTATAGCCTCTCTGTCTTTATTTTTTCAGATTTAGGATTTTGGAGTCTAACATTAGCACCTTCATCTTGCTTTCTGAGGTTTTAATATCACATCCTTAGATTTTCCTGTGAATGCTAAATAGAAGTAGCCAGCAGCAGTCCACACAAATTCCTAGGTCATTGCTTTCCTTATGATTTGGTAACTGAAGAAAGAAATTCTGAGCATTAGATTATTTCAAGAATGATCAAGAGTAAAAAGTATCATAGATTTCAATATCTTCCTGTAACCTTTTAAAGGAAACCAAAATAAAAGGGGAAGGGAGGGGGAGGGGTAGAGGGATGGAGAGGGAGACGGAGAGGCAAGCTCTTGCAACTGCAGCTTCTGGCCCTTTGATTTGTTTATTATCTTTCAACTCTGTAATGTTTTGTCAATTTGGGATGTGGTTGTTTGGCGAGCTCATGCAACTGCAGCTTCTGACCCTTTGATTTGTTTATGATCTTTCACCTGTGTAATGTTTTGTCGATTTGGGATGTGGTCGTTTTGCAGGTAGGGCAGTGGGACTGCAAAGACCGTCAACGACTCTTAGAAGACCGCTACTCATTTACATGTCAATGTACTGGCTGCTCAGAGTTGAATGTTTCTGACCTTGTCATCAATGCTTATAGGTGCACTAAACTAAATTGTTTAGGAGTGATCCTTGATCGTACTGTCACTACATGTGAGAAGCAAAAACTGAAGCTCCTCATTGATGCCCCTACAGTTTACAGTAAGCAGGTATTTTAATGATGCAGTTGTTTCTAGGACAAATTATTTCTGTGAAAAATGACGACTCAGAAAATATTATTAAGAAGGGTTGACTGCATTATTACGCTGAAGCCTATTTATAGACACTACATTACAATCATTTTAGATGTAGGAGACTATATACAATCATTTTAGATGTAGGGGCGAATTTATGTGTAAAAAATGGGTCACGGGAACCCGTGGTCATCCGACTAAACTCGGATTTCTTGTATATTTCTTAAAGAATATATTAAATATTAGCTAAAGGAACCCATGCTCAAAATGACCAGATGGTTCACTGGTTTGAGGGCCCATTTTCAACATTGCAGTCTCTGGTTCGATCCAGCCAGCAACTCAATTTGCCCCTTTATTTTTTAGATTAAAAACATGTTTTATTTTATAAAAGTAATCTAAACTCTAAGCCCTAATGTCAGAATGTTTTCTTTTAGTAATAATTGGAATATAGTAGGTTTCCTTCCACTTCTTAGCAACAATTTTTTCAGTCTCTTCATATTTTACTTTTATTTTTCACACAAAGAAGCTCCAACTTCAAGCCTTTGAGAATCTAGAGAAATCATCATTGCCAATGCCCAAGGAAAAATTCTTTTTAGTTCATGATTTCTCTTCTTAGTACAAACTAACAAAATCGAAAATTTCAAAATACATGTCTTTAATTTTAGGGTTTTCATAAAAAAATAATCTTGTCATTACTTATAATAGGAAATCATCTAGAGCTGATGAATTGGTTATCTCATACTTACATATTTTGTAGATGAATTTGACATTGGTAAGATTTTTTTTTATTCAAGTTGAAAGGAATGCGTTCCTTTATTTTATTATTAATTTTTAAAGGGTGTGATTCCCTTATTTTTTTTAATGTGAAAGGGGTGTGATTCCTCTTCTTTATTATGAATCTATGGTTCTAGAATGTGAAAGAGGTGTGAATCCTCTTTTTTTTTTTTAAATTATGAATTTGTGATTTCTTGCTCTCGAATGTGAAAGAGGTATGATTCCTCTATTTTATTATTAAGTTGCAAGGGTACGATTTCTTATTTTTTAATGTGAAAAGGGTGTGATTCCTTTATTTTATTTAAATATGCAAGGGATGTGATTCCTCTATTTTCTTTGAATTCACAAGGGTGTGATTCCCTTTTTTTTTAAAATTTGCAAGTTAAATTTGCGACTAAGTTGAATAGTAATTCAAACTTATAGGAACATTTATTCTTGAATATCTAAATGGATAAATTCTTGATTAAGAAACCACGTTCTAGTAGCGATCCTTGAGTAAGTTCACATGTAGCTTCAGAAGTTCAAAGAGACACAATTCCACCTCCTCCTTCAAATGTTGATTGTATTCTTGAGGTTGGATCTCTTAAACGGGATCCCAAAGAAAGAAAGCCCATTTTTGGATATGATACTAATATTCGAGATGTTGTGAGGAGACATTATATTTTGATTGGGCCTTATCAACCGAAACTTTGTGTATATCCAAAAACAATGTTTAGGACCAAAGATCACCAATTTAATCCTCAGTGGTTTAAACCTCCACATTCTGCTTGGTTCGAATATAACATAAAAGATGATGCTGTATTTTGCTTGTGTTGTTTTTTGTTCAAAAATGAATTTGAAAGTCGTGGCAATGCAGGGAAATCATTTATACAAGATGGTTTAGAATGAAACCATGGTCCGGAAAGAATTCGATTGCATGTTGATGAGTTAAATAGTATTCATAACAAATGTTTGATAAGATGTCAGATTTTGCAGATCAACGTCAATGGATTCAATCTTTTCTTCATAAGCAAAGTGAGAAAACAAAAGTGATTATCAAATTCTCTTAAATGCCTCAATTGTTGTGGTAAAGTTTCTCCTTAGAAACGAATTACCATTTTGTGGTCATGATGGGAGTAAAGATTGCGATTACAAAAATCTTTTTCTTGAACTTTTAGAATTTCATGGGGTTAGTGGGAAAGGTAATATTACAACTTGCTCCAAAAAATGATATGATGATTTGTTCGACAATTCAGAAAGTGATTGTGGATGCTTGTGCTAAAGAAACAATTAAAGCTATCATCAAAGACATGGATGGTGATTATTTTGGAATACTAGTTGATGAATCGAAGGACATCTCACATAAAGAGCAAATGACACTAGTCTTACGATATGTTAACAAAAATGGAGAGTTGATAGAAAGTTTTTTGGGTATTGTTCATGTGAGTGATACATCCGGTAGATCATTGCAAAAAATAATTTACTCTTTACTTTTGGATCTCTCGCTATGTCTATTAAGACCACGTGGACAAGGTTACGATGGAGCTAGTAATATGCAAGGAGAAAAAATGTCCTAAAGTCTTTGATTTTGCAAGATGCTCCGTCTGCATATTGTATTCACCGCTTTGCTCATCAATTGCAATTGACACTTGTCTCTTTCTAAAAAGCATTTAGGACCCTTCGGGGTGGCCCAGTGGTTTGTGAGCTATTGCATAGGAGTGGGGTTTTATCTTGTGCACACCCAAAGGGTAGCGCCTTTGAATTTTCGTTGTCATAAATAAAAACATTCAGAGCATCTTGCAAAATCTGAGATT
Organism: Solanum verrucosum; assembly: GCF_900185275.1. NCBI lineage: Eukaryota > Viridiplantae > Streptophyta > Magnoliopsida > Solanales > Solanaceae > Solanum > Solanum verrucosum. The sequence goes on from NW_026020049.1 coordinate 2,372,953, forward strand.
TTAGACCATTTTTTTCTCCTTGCAACTAGCTCCATCTTAACCTTAGTCCACGAAGTCTCAATAGATATAGCGAGAAAAGTAAAGAGTAAATTGCTTTTTGCAATGATCTTGGAGATGTATCACTCACATGAACATTATCCAAAAAAGCTTTCTATGAACTCTCTATTTTTGTTAACAATATCGTAAGACTATTGTCATTTGCTCTTTATGTGAGATGTCAGTATTCTAAGATAATCACCATCCATGTCTTTGATGATAGCCTTAATTGTTTCTTTAGTACAAGCATCTACAGTCGCTTTTTGAATTGTCGAACAAATCATCATATCATTGTTTGGAGCATGTTGACATTTAACCCCATGAAATTCTAAAAGTTCAAGAAAAAGACCTTTGTAATCGGAATCTTCACTCTCATTATGATCACGACATGGTAATCCATTTTTAAGGAGAAACCTTACCACATCAATTGAGGCATTTAAGCGAATTCGATTATCACTTTTTGTTTTTCTCACTTTGCTTGTGAAGATTGAATCGGTTGACCTGCAAAATTTGGCATCCTATTCAAACATTTGTTATGAATACTATTTACCTCACCAACACGCAACCGATTTCTTTCGGGACCATGGTTCCAAGTTCTAAAACCATTTTGTATAAATGATTTCCCCGCATTGCCACGACTTTTAAATTCATTCTTGAACAAATAACAACACAAACAAAATACAACATCACCTTTTATGTGATATTCCAACCAAGCAAAATATGGAGGTTTAAGCCACTAAGGATTAAATTGGCGAGCTTTGGTCCCAAACATTGTTTTAGGACATACACAAAGTTCCAATTGATAAGGCCCCATCAAAATATAATGTCTCCTCACAACATCTCGAATATTAGAATCATATTTAAAAAAATGGTGTTTTCTTTCTTTGGGATCCCGTTTTAAAGATCCAACCCCAATAATAATCAACATTTGAAGGAGGAGGTGAAATTGTCTCTCTTTGAACTTCTATAGTTACATGTGAACTAATAGATAGACCGCTACTAGAATGTGGGTGCTTAATCAAGAATTCATCCATTTAGATATTTAAGGATAAATGTTCCTGCAAATTTAAAATAAGAGAATCACACACCTTTCACAATAAAAAACGATGGAATCACACATTTGCAAACTCATATAAAATAGAGGAATCACACCCCTTACAAATTTAATTAAAATAAAGGAATCACACCACTTTCACATTAAAGAATCATACCCTTGCAACTTAATAGAGGAATCACACCTCTTTCGCATCCGAGAATAAAAAATCACAAATTCATAATAAAAAAGAGGACTCTCACCTCTTTCTCAATCACAAATTCATAATAAAGAAGAGAAATCACACCCCTTTCACATTAAAAAAAAAAGGAATTACATCCTTCAAAATTAATAATAAAGGAACACATTGCTTTCAACTTGAATTTAAAAAAATGAGTTCTTACCAATGTCAAATTCATCCATAAAGTATGTAAATCTGAGATAACCAATTCATTAGCTCTTTATAATTATAAGTAATGACACAATTTTTTTTTATAAAATCCCTAAAATTAAAGTCATGTATTTTAAAATTTTCGATTTTGTTAGTTTGTTTACTAAGAAGAGAAATCATGAACTAAAAAGAATTTTACCTAGGGCCTTGGCAATGATGATTGTCAATGGCTTGAAGTTGAAGATTCTTTGTGTGAAAAAAAAGAAGGAAAATATGAAGAGGGAAGAAAATCCTTGTTGGGAAGTGGAAGGAAGCCTACTGTATTCCTATATATTAAAAGAAAACGTTTTGACTGGCAAATTGAGCTGCTGACTGAGATCGAACCAGAGACTGCGGTGTTGAAAACAGGCCCTAAGACCAATGAACCATCTGGTCATTTTGAGTATGGATTCCTTTAGCTAATATTTAAGAACTATACTAGTCATTATGCGTGAAATCTAGTATACTTATGAATGCTTGTTATTGTTATTACTAGTTTGTACACTTATAAGAACAACATTGTTTACGTGCCTGACACATTCTTAACATTGAAGGTTGAGAAGCTGAAAGATGCTAATATTGCTGAAGTGGCTTGCCATGTTTTTGAATCTGATTATAAGTTGGAACCTCAACATTGCTTGGTTTGTGATTCATATAGAGATCTGGAAGCTTCATGTGCGGCAATCAGTCAAACTGAGAGTTGTTGTGAGAGGTACAATAGACCTTCTCATTTATCATGCTGGACACATTAACTTCAAAGAATATACTTAAAATTGGAAAAAATATGTTCAAGAAATCGTTGGGATAGGGCACAGGTTTATTGTATTTGTTGTCTTTAAAAGTTGTCACAGCACTCTCCAAGTTTGACAAATTAATTGGCATGTCGATGTAGTGCCAGCACCAGACTTTAGAACATTGAAAATTGATGTGTCCTTTCATATCACACAACTGCTCTGGTGAAATTTGACCTTCATTTTTATTTCTAAGTAGCTCTGATACTTACTTGCCAAACAGACTGCAAGATGCAATAGCATCAAATGAAGTCCCAACCAATATTCTTCTAGATGCTGTGAAGTGTACGGATCTTCTCAGAACAATATTCCATCCTTATAACAAGAGAATTGCAGAGGTAAATACAGGGTCTGCTCTATTCTGTCCTCTGTTTCAGTGAGCAAGAGTAAATTTGCTTGTGGTGTTCATTGAATTGCCTGATGATTACGGAGGAACTAATATTTTTATTCTGTTGATATTTTTCAGGTGGAGGACAATCTTGCTCAGGCATTCTGTTTGGTAGGAGAACTACAAGCTGCAATTGATCACTGTAAAACATCTATACAGGTTAGCTTACTCTGCAGTATGGAGCAAACTTACTCCCTTTTTGAGGCTCATCTATGAATTGATCATCAGCACATTTATTAGTTCCTGACGTATAATTATCATCTCATTTATAATTTAGTACTGGAGGAGCATTACTTACTATAAACAACAAATTTCGAGCCGAGAAATATAAATAATCAAGGCAAGAAAATCGGAGTAACAAAGTGTAGCATTTGATTTCAAAATGAAGTGTTGTTACAATCTCTATGATAATCCTCTTGAATTTGATTTAGACTCAAGGGCTTGAATAGCTTGATCTTGAATGTTCGTCTTCAAACTTGGATTTGAATTATTTGTCACGAACACTTGTATGGTTATGACGAATAATGAATATGAACAAGTAACTTGATTTTTAACGTCTTGATATTTGCCTCTGTTCTTGAACTTTGAACATGAACTTGCAGCTTGTAGAGAATTTGCAACCTTTGATCCACGAGCTCTCTTCTTGCTTCTTGTTCTTGAAAAACCCCTCCTTCTGAGAATAATGAGGACCCTTATTTATAGTTGTATGGGGTGGTGTGCCTATGGGATTTGATTGGTCGGTTTTAACTGACCAATCACATTCCTCTAATGAAAAGCTTTGATTTGATTGGTCGGAACATGTAACATATACATGTGACATTATTCTAGTGGCTCATTTAATTTGACTTGGATTGCCACATAACTTTGACACGTGGCATGATTTTAGTGGCTTATTTAATTTGACTTAGATTTCCACACAACTTTGACACGTGGCATGATTTTAGTGGCTTATTTAATTTGACTTGGATTGCCACATAACTTTGACACGTGGCATAGTTCTAGTTGCTTATTTAATTTGACTTAAATTGCCACATAACTCTGACACGTGTCATGATTCTAGTGGCTCATTTAACTTGACTTGGATTGCCACATAACCTGAACTGTTTTTTTGAATTTTATATAGTCCAAATTAATTTACGAATTTAAATCCAATAAAATTTTAAGAGTCCAAACCCCCAAGGCCTAGCTCGAGTGGCAAAAGGTGGAGGATTTGTGGCTTAGGTCACAGGTTCAAGCCCCATACTACGCAGAGCGAAGCCCATTATTTAAGTGGAGATGGGTAGAGGGGCGGGCCCATTATCCACCGAGTTTATAAGGCTGTGATTGGTCCAAAGGGCGGGTCAGAGACAGATTTCTCAGTAATCAATTTTTTTTTTAAGAGTCCAATCATCTAAACCAGGAAGTTCCCCTAGAGATGGCCACAGAGAAGCATACTGACCACCGGATGGCGTACCTACAAGCAATTTGGTCTCCACTTCACTATTCTTTTGATCCGATAATACAAGGTATCGCAACTTGGAAGAAGAGGACGTCAAATCTTTGAAGTAAACCATGATTCAAACTGCACAAAAAAAGGAGGACAAGTGTTTTATTAGCACTTAAGTTAGTCAATCAATAATCAAGGTTATGAATCTAGATAATAAATAACTGTTTCTTTGAGCGCAAATTATGTATAGTCAAGGTGATGTAAAGTCTTTGACTCAAGATGATGTAATGTCTTCAGCTTAAATCATGTAATATTTGCCGACGGTGTAAAGTCTTTGGCTCAGACGACATGATGCCATCATCTTAAAACATGTAAAGTCTTGGCCTTAGACGGTGTAAAGTCTTTGGCTCAGACGACATGATGCCTTCAACTTAAATCATTTCAAGTTTTTGCCTGCCTTAGACGGTGTAAAGTCTTTAGCTCGGACGACATGATGTCATCATCTTAAAACGTGTAACATCTTTGCCTTAGACGGTGTAAAGTCTTTGGCTCAGTCGATATGATGCCATCAACTTAAAACATGTGAAGTCTTTGCCGCAGACGGTGCAAAGTCTTTGGCTCGGACAACATGATGCCTTTAGCTCAAACCATGAAAAGCCTGTCTTAAACGGTGTAAAGTCTTCGCCATGAGTAATGTAAAATCATTGGCTCAAAGAATACAACACTTTTGGCTCAAATAATATAACTTTTCGTCGTACCTAAAGTAATATTTTTCTACTTGTGAAATAAAGGGAAAATGAAATTATAGATTGGATGAATAAAAGAAAATTAACGAAAGCAAGACCAAGAATATAGGTTGACTTCTGTTAATGAGTTACGCGAATTATAGTCACAAATTTAGTGTCTATTAACTCATTAACAAAAGTCAATCTATATTCTTGGTCTTGCTTTCGTCAATTTTCTTTTATTCATCCAATCTATGATTTCCTTTTCCCTTTATTTCACAAGTAGAAAAATATTACTTTAGGTTTGCCGAAGTTTTATATTATTTGAGCCAAAAGTGTTGCATTGTTTGAGCCAATGATTATACACGGCTCATGGCGAAGACTTTACACCTTCTTAAGACAAACTTTTCATGATTTGAGCTGAAGGCATATGTTGTCTGAGCCAAAGACTTTGCACCATCTGCGGCAAAGACTTCACATGTTTTAAGCTGATGACATCATATCATCCGAACCAAAGACTTTACACCGTCTAAGGCAAAGACGTTACGTGTTTTAAGATGATGGAATCATGTCATCCAAGCCAAGGACTTTACATCGTCTAAGGCAAAGACTCTACATGATTTAAGTTTAAGGCATCATGTCGTCTAAGCCAAAGACATTACATTTTTTTAACATCATGTTGTTTGAGCCAAAGATTGTACATTGTCTAAGGCAAAGACTTTACATGATTTAAGTTGAAGGCATCATGTCGTCCGAGCCAAAGACTTTACACTGTCTAAGGCAAAGATTACATGATTTAAGCCGAAAGCATCACATCATCTTGAGCCAAAGACTTTACATCGCTTAGACTATGCATAATTCGTACTCAAAGAAACAATTATTCATTATCTGGATTCATAACCTTGATTATTGAATTACTAACTTAAGTGCTAATAAAACACTTGTCCTCTTTTTTTTGTGTAGTTTGAATCATGGTTTACTTCTCTTCTTCCAAGTCGCGATACCTTGTAATATCGGATCATAAGGATAGTGAAGTAGAGACCAAATTGCTTGTAGGTACGCCATTAGGTGTCAGTATGCTTCTCTGTGTACTTCCTGATTTAGATGATTGGACTCTTAAGATTTTAATTTGGACTATATTAAATTTAAAGGTTATGTGGCAATCCAAGTTAAATGAGCCACTTTATGTGGCAATCCAAGTTAAATGAGCCACTTTATGTGGCAATCCAAGTTAAATTAAATAAGCCACTAGAATTATGCCACATGTCAAAGTTATGTGGCAATCCAAGTAAATTAAATGAGCCACTAAAATCATGTCACGTGGCAATTCAAGTCAAATTAAATAAGCCACTAGAATCATGTCACGTGTCAAAACTATGTGGCAATCCAAGTCAAATTAAATGAGCCACTAGAATAATGCCACATGTATATGCTACATGTTCCGACCAATCAAATCAAAGCTTTTCATTAGAGGAATATGATTGGTCAGTTAAGATCGATCAATCAAATCCCATAGGCACACCACCCCCTACAACTATAAATAGGGATCCTCATTATTCTCAGAAGGAGGGGTTTTTCAAGAAGAGAGCTCATGGATCAAAGGCTGCAAGTTCATGTTCAAAGGCAAATATCAAGTTACTTGTTCATATTCATTATTTGTCATAACCATACAAGTGTTCGTGACGAATAATTCAAATCCAAGTTTGAAGACCATGATTCAAGGTCAAGCTATTCAAGCCCTTGACTCTAATTCAAGTCTAACATATTTTAGAGTGTAACACACACTTCATTTTGAAATTAAATACTACACTTTGTTACTCCAATTTTCTTGTCTTGATTATTTATTTTCTCGGCTCGAAAATTTGTTGTTTACACTTACATCTTGGGGAAGATACATTATTCACCATCATATCCATTGACATAGTGCTTTCATATGCCAGTGTTAATAAGCTGTCAAGCGAATGCTAATTAAGAAACTGGGCTCTTGAATAGATGTTGAGTAGCAATAGCTCTAAGTTACTGCTTAATGGCTTTTTATTTGGATTGTGTGAGCACATTATATTTGTATTTTCTTATTTTTGGAATGAATTAGAGACTTCAGTTTGCAGTTATCATCTTATCAGAATGGGGAAAAAAAACTTTAGTTTACAGTTAATATCAATATTACCGGAGTTTCATGTAAATAATAATCTGATTGATGTTTTATGAGCTGTAAGCAGATCTTGGAAAAACTCTATGGTGCCAACCACATTGCCATTGGAAACGAATTGATCAAGCTTGCCTCCCTTCAGCTACTGGTGGGTGACTCTGCTGCTTCCGGTAGCATAAGCAGAATCACTGCAATACTTTCTCGATATTATGGATCACATGCAGATGAAATATATCCATATTTGCGACATCTTAAAGGTAGACAAGATGCTGATTAGAGTCACATTTTATCCCGTTGAGTGCTCAAAGAACTAAGCTGTAAAGTAAAAATTTGCTTGTACTTGTATGATCTATCTCCTTCACCAAGTAAAATCCACACTTAAATCAGTTTCATACTTTCATTCTTCGACGGAGTTAAGCTGGTCCCGGTCACAGGTTATGTAACTGCTGCCTGTTTGTTGATCTTGATGAATGTCTTTCTGAACTGTCCTGAACACATTTCTTCACCATGAACATGGGAGTGTATATTTGATTGACATATCATCACCATATATGAAAGTGGGAGCACCAAGTGAAAAGTTGACGTACCAAAATGTCCTTAACAAAGTTGATTGACATGTCTGTTCACTTTTAGTTGTCCATTACACTAAAACTAATTAAATGTTCATTTTTACTTTTTACATGTTAAACCTTAGCATAAATTACTTTTCTCTCAAATCATTTCCCAATTTTAAAGACTACATATCAATTATGAATATTGTGATAAAATACTTATATTAATTATTATTCTTAAGCGGTGTGCAAAATTCTAAGTGGACAAGTAAAAGTAAATGGAAGGTGTACCTGACTTACAAACGTAAGTTGCAAAAAAACTTTTCTTCTTGGACAAAATTCAACATGCTTCACGGATTGGTACAATCAATATAATGAGGCACCGAAATAAATGAATGGTCATTCTTCAATAATAGATTTAATGATGCATTAAAGGAAAAATAAAGAAAAATATCCTTTTTTTTTCGATAGTCATGCATGTTGCTGTCTTGCTGAAAGAGTGTCTTTATCTTCATCTCTTATGAAGACGCTTGATCATGGCTTCTACAACTCTTCTTCATTCGTCAACAGATTTTTAACTATAAATATACTTTTATACTCCGGCTTCAAACTATGATTGTCCTTGTGATAGCTTTCTCTGGATCTAATTTGTTATATTTCATTGTATAATTTTTTTACCTTTGAAAGTATTGACTGATTGTCATATTCCATTATGAGATCAACAAAAGCTCATTTTCAAGTCTTTGTGATCGTGCGCCATTCTTGTTCATAAAAATTATCGTGAACATATCCTAAGCTTCTATAAGTGTTTTGATGTTCTTATTCCATTGCGATCCTATCTTCACTGTTATAGTGAAAAGCATATATGGCATTTTTTCCCCTGCCTCGACATGATTGACTTGAATGACACAAACTTCTTTATTTGTAGCTTTGAAATTATGGCTAATCAAGATGGTTTGTCAGTAATTCAACATGATAAATATATTGAATATAACATGAATTCATATCGATTTGTCATGAATAACATGACACAATTTTAAAATGTATTTGTACCTTCTTTGTTTGTAGCTTTGAAATCGTAAAAAAGATGTAGCATGAATAAAGTGAAATAAATAAAAGAGAGGTACATGAATGACAAGAAAAAGAAATGGCGCCAAGAGAGGTACCGTGAATGAAATAAAAAAAATGAAAAGAGGTACACGAGGTACCAAGAGTGAAAAGTTGATATCATAAAAATGTGAATTATCCAAAATGATAACTAGCTAGATTGAATATAACAAAAAGACGTATCGATTTGTCATTACTTGCATGCCATCATTCTAAAATATATCTTCTCTTTTGTTTATAGCTATAAAATCATAATGATTCAATATGATTTCTGAGTAATCAAACACAATAATTAAGTTAAATACAACATGAAGTTACACACATCTATCATGACTTGCAAGTTGCATGCCATAGTTCATATTGATTCCTCTTTCTTCAAGCACTGCCACACAACTCAAGGGTATTTTATTTCGGAATTAATTCATCAAACTTAAAACTGCCTAAGTATTCATCAGCCGGGTGTTGGGTCGAATGAACACTCTCAAGCTAGAACAAGACCAAGAAACCAGTTCAATATTTATAAAATATAAGCAAAGAGCTAGATGTCTTGAAGTAATATTTGCAAAATTTTCAGTCAGAAACAGCAAAATGCTCTGTGCAAAGATAACAAATTGAATGTGGTCAATCATCCTACAAAAGAAACTACATTTCTAACAGTGAATTTACAAAGTACAGAGACAAATGTTTCAACAATGTAATCCCCCTACTTGTGAGGTATTCTGGAGTGTACAGCATACCCGGGGGAGAATAATGCACCAGAAGGAAAACAAAAACCATACACCCCCATCCACAGTCAGAAGCAACAGCTGCAAGTCACAATATTAAGACTCTGCATTGGGCTGCTGTTGCTTTCTCATTGGAAGTTAGCACCTTTTTATTTACTTCCCTTGAATGCTGAAAGAGAAAAGAATGATCTCGATGCTGAAAAACAAAACACCAAAAACATTAAGGAGATGAAGGACATATACATAACTATAAGTTTAATCTTCAAAAATACAGGAATTTAGACACAACTTATAACATAAAAGGAAGAAAACCTTTTGTTGTACTTGCTGGAGCTGAAAGCCGGCTTGCTTGCAGTTTCTGAGCAGCAATTCTGCCAATACTTGTTTGAGCTGCAAGTATCCGGTCTATGTAAGGTTTACCGATAGTAGAATTATGAAACAGATCTCAAATGCAAGCAACAAACTTACAGACAACTAAAGCGGTTTTACTAGAATAGAAAATAAAAATGTTTGCTGTGAAGTACAAGGAAATACCGGATAGCTCATAGTCTTCTGAAGACATTTTTGGTTGTCCAGAATGCTTGGCATGAAGTGTAGCCTTTCTCAGTAGATTGTCAGAACTACTTTTGGTGAGAAGTTTAGAATCCTCTGGATCCTCCTCACCTTCTGAGAAGACAGATGGGCTTGAAACACCAGTTGAATTTGAATCAGTCTTACTCTTACGAGCAAACTTTAGAAGCCGCTTCAATCCTTTCGGCACATCCTTCTGATAAACCATGGTAGGAGGATTCTCAGCATTACCCCAGTCAATAACATCTTCACTGCTTTCTTCAAGCAACATTTGAGACAGAGAATGACGAACTCGTGGACTTGAGATTTTTAAAGTTGTAACATCAGTCAGAGATTCATTAGGACCAAAACCATCATTACATGGAAGGACTTGATCCTCCTGCTCCTCTATCACCACCCAGGCGCGAGGAGAAATGTTAGATTCCTCTTCAACCTCTCTGTTCAGTGCAGACTCTTCCATCCTTCCAAAATCATCTTCATTATCTGGTGTAACCTTATTGCAGCTCTCCCTATCTTCATATTTTTGAGGGCTGTTTAACTTAATTGCAGAGTCTTCATCTTCATGGATCTTTAACTCCTCAAGACCCTTGTCCTGCAGTTGATTAAGAGGACTAGAAGCAACAGAGGCAATTTCATTCTCCTCAGCTTGAACAAAGTCCGTAGATTCCCTCAAAGATTTTTCAGGCTGAGATGAAACTTTGGTCTTTATGACTGGACTATGACCAGATGCAGTACCTGACCCCTTACGAAGAAAAGGCTTTGCCTCCTTTGATTCCAGAGGCACCACACTACTTTTCTTGGTTACCCTGCCGAGTCTAGGTTTAGCAGAGGATGCAGAATCTCCAGGAGTAGGCTGAACTCTGGCTTTCGAAGGTTTGCTAGCTTTTGTCAAAGTCTGCTGCTTCTTGTCATTCCCATTTGTAACATTCTTTCTGATATTACTCGGGGGTGTTTTCACAGATTTTGCTTGGGGTTGTATCTTCTCAACCTTTTGGCTTGTCGGAGGAACTGCTGTTGTTGGCTGTGATCTTCTACGGGTAGGTGTAGTAGTACCTGCAGAATTTGTTATAGAAGGAGTTTTAGCAGTTGATATCCCTGCAACTCTTGGTGACGGCAAAGACGGCCATGACTTCCGTGTTGCTGGCAGTTGCGATGCTTTTGATGAAGCTTTCTTTGCAACAGCAGGTTTGGGAGTTTCATCCTTGGTATTTGTGGATTCAGGGGATTTCTTGACTGTTCTCTGGGTTCTCTTAATATTTGTTTTTTTACTAACATTATTTGCATTTCCTGTGACAATTTCAGCTTTTCTTTCATCAAGAATTTGTTGCATTGCTTTCAATTGTTTATCCGTCTCTGCTCTATTCCTAGCAGCTTCACCACGAAGTTTCTCATCCCTCTTTTCTTTGTAATGATCATAGAAACCACCTCGACGCTCGGCGGAACGGCTCTGGTTTTTTCCATTACTTGCTGCCAAGTTCCGATATTTGCTAGGCTTGGTTTCCATCATTTTTGTAAGCAATTGGTCTAGCTCTGCTTCCTTTTGTCGAGTCCATTCAACTGAGGCATTTAACTTTTCACCCATTGCTTCATCTTGGTTAGGGAGAGATCCCTCTGTTGTAATATTTGGACTATATCCTTTTTCTTCAGTTAAGTTTTGTTTGAAATCAGCAGCAGCCGCCTCGGTGTCATGGCTTACGGGAGGAGGATATGAATCGGGTTTCTTTTCCAAAATAGTCTCAGTTTCTTGATTTTCTAATTTATTGATAGCCTCGGAAACTGGATCATCAAAAGCAACATCAACAGAGCCTTTAAAGTTTTCACACACACCTGAACTCCATCTTCTCAAAACCGCTTTATTAGCACCAACTGACGCACTTAATAGTGACTTTGTCCTTTGATAATCAACAGCTTGCCCTTTCTGTTTGCTCTCAAAGAGACTGATTGCATCTTGCACACTCATTCTACAGGCATTCTTCTCAGCCTTTTTTGAGGTTTGCTCAGAATCTTCTTCATCACTACCGCTAGCAGCATCATCTTTATGAGAGAGAGACCTTTCTCTGGCAGGAAAGTAATTTAGACTCTTAATCGTTATAGCAGTGGATCTTCGTGACCCAGACCGCCCGATTTGGACTCTTCGCATTGGAGATGCAGACCTTCTCGGAGATGCAGATCTTATGAGAGTCCGACTTCTTTCCCCTGATGGTTGTTCCTCCTCACTTGAACAAGAAGATTCTTCAGTTCCTGATGAGTTTTGCCTCTCCATCTGTGCAGCTTTTGCAGGGGAAGCACTATACTTCACTGGTGTATCCAACTTTGGTGGTCCAGATGTTTGAGAATTGCCCCCTTCTGAACCAACCTTGTCATTTGTGACATCAACTTTTGAAAGGGACAACTCTTTACTCGGAAAGCCAATAGCCCTGTTCTCTTCGCTCACAGCAATAAACTTCTGCAGACAGTTCCTGAAACAGACAACACATGATCATAATGCAGTCATTAGCCTGCTAAAAATGATTAAAGGCATTAGATCCTCCAGACCACTTGTTCTACCATGACTTACCTCAATTCAACAGCTCCAAAATAGTAAGAGAACTTTTCTATGTTAAGAATATCTTCAAAAGAGCATGTAGTGCCAGCAGCTTGGTTTAAAGCAGCAGCTAATTCCCCTTTTAAAGCAGTCAACCTCAAATCCATTGCCCTCAGCAATTCATTTCTGTTCACCATTATATTATTTGGATGATTTGAAGATGCTAGATTAATTTCTGAAATTCAGAATTGTAAGAGTCATAGGGACATACTTGGAAGCATCTGATGAAGCGCTATCATCTTCCTGGAGTGGTATCAAAGATCATGTTATCTTTCAATGTGTATATGCAATAACTTCTGAAAAAGACAATAAATAAAAAATATTCCAGAAACAGAGATGGATAATTTACTTGCTGTAACGATGACACTGCACCACTTGAGTAATCGCATTCTGCTAGAAGTAAGAAAAACAATATTAGTTGTTATTTTCCCTTTTTTTCTGATTGAGACTCCACAAGAGAGAGACAGTTGCAGAAGCAACCACAATCCCGTTAAACAGACTAATCTAGGCTACATTGTTTTTTTTGAGAAAGTAATCTAGGCTACATTGTTCAGCAGGAACAGTAAGACTAACCTGCTTCCCCACTCCCAATACGATCCTGAGGACCCTAAAGGAATAATAAGCCCATTATTATACTGCTTGTTACAGGTTCTATAGATTAATTGAAGGGTCAGAATAATTATACAAAAAAAGATAAAAATCACCTTTGAATATAAAGAAACATGAAATTTCCGAGTTTCTTCAAGCTGAGATATTTCATTTACCATGGCCTTGGCCATATCAATTATAGGTGATGAGCTGATAATACGAAGAAACCTGGAAATACAGGGTTGAAGTATGCGGATACAGAAGTTCAGAAAAAAAGTTTAAAAGACAGTTTGAAGTATATGATGGCTGAGTGTACCTGATCAATGTGGATTTTGTAAACCATTTAGCATCACTAAGATTCCCTAGAGGTCTAAATCTGAAATTGGCATCTGATCCCTTTGAGTGCAAAGATTTGATTTTGGGAGAATGAAGTATCAACTGCTCCAGAAGTCCAGAGGCCGCTGTTACTAACTTGTTGCCGTAGCAGATATGTGACTCATACCTGCACCCAAAATATATTTAAAATAGGAACAATTATTATCAGGAGAGCTGTGATAATAATGTTGGCGTAGCAGATAGGTGTCTCTATTGAGGTTTGAAGAATTAATTTTCTTTCCAGTGTTCATGGAATTGACTGAATTCATTTTTGACTTCACATAATCAATGGAAATTATTTGATCTTTCACCAGCTGATTAACAATATCATGTTCGTGTGTTTACTCTTACAATTATACGATTTGTTCTTCGAAATAGCAATTGTGGCTTGACAATCACAGTGCATAGACACAGGAGGAAGGACATCATTTATTAAAGGGATATTCACTAAGAAATATCTTAGCCACTCAACCACAGATTTAGCTAAATCCAAAGCTACTAATGCTGACTCCATAGTCGATCTAGCAATGATTGTTTGATAACTTATTTGTATAATACTGCACCACCACCTAAGGTGAACACATACACAAAGATCCAAATCATCATAATACCCTTCTAATGTAAAAGGAAATCCACTATACAATATACCATAATTCATGATTCCTCAAAAGTCTAAAATATTTCATCAATCTAATTAATGCAAGCCAATGCTTTTTAATGGGATTATGAGTATATCTACTCAATCTACACACAACATAGGCTATATCAGGCCTAGTAAAATTCATTAAATGCAACAAACTCCAATAATCTAAACATATTAACCCTGAACAACTGGTCACCATTATTCTATTTCAATTGAGAGTTAGCATCATAAGGAGTGATCACAAGTATCACCTCAAAACATTCAAACTTCTTAAGAAATCTTTCCACATAATGTTCTTGTGACAACATTACTAATTGCTAATATCATATTTACTTCACCCACCCAGATCTTTCATATCAAAATTAGTAGACAAAAGTAGTTTGATATTTTGCACAATATTTAAACTTGCACCAAATATGAGCATGTCATCAACATATAAGCATATTATCACATAATCATTGCCTATTACTTTAGTTAAAATTTATCAGTCTAAGTTTGATTCATAATTCAAAAGACACCAAATCTGTTACATTTGGATCATGCAAATCCAACAATTTAAATGTTTCTTCCTTTAATTTCTTTTAAAATATGTAGGAGATTGTAGGAAAAATATTTATTTCAAAAATATTTGTTGCAAGTGTATTTGAGAAACCAAACATAAAGTGTATTTGAGAAGTTAAATTCTCATGGCTGATGAAAGCAATGTGGCAGTAAAAGAATTAGACAAGTAAATTCTTACAATTGTCAACACCTCTCATCACTTGTCAAATGGTGGCAATGGAATGCTTATGTGAAAGCAAATGTTAAAACACAAGTCTCAATGGAGATCTTTCCTTAAGCCTATAAATAGGCATGAACATTTACAACAATAGAACCCAATACAAGCTACAGAATTATTTCAAGTGCCCCAAATACTGGGCTTTAAAAGTAAGCTACGACAACCCCAACTGGTTAATGAGCCTCATGAAGCCAACAGAAAAACTGAAAATGATACAGCCAATTGAAATTTAAACAAAAGTCTAACCTGTTCTGGCTTGGGAAAATTTGAAATTCAACATAGTCCATCAAGACATCAGCATCTATTCCATCCTCCATATCTCGTCTCTTTAAAGCCTAGGCCTGGTGAAAGGAAACTGGTTAAAGAGCTCAATGTAAGAATAGCATGATTACTCATTACTCTCAATCTTTTTTAGCAGTAGCAGTAATATATATGCAAGAGGAAGTCATCTGACGTGCACCAACTTCAACAAAGAAGTCATTTTGATCTAAGAAAACACAAACATAACAAATTTACACTAAAGATAGCTGTAAAAGTAGCTACCAACTCAAACACATTGCCTATTCAAGATTTTAAGGGAACATACAAGGACCAAAATCAGGCAAGTTGACCTTAAAAAATGAACCAACCCAACATTACCAAAAATATTTTTAACCTGACAAAACAACATTAAAATAATCAAATCTCAACTGTTCATAGATCAATAAGCTGAAATTAAACAAAAACAACGAAGAGCACACAGAAGCTCATTCAAAATCTAATCTACCATTTGATTCAATTCATCGTTATTTCTTAACTTCCTTTCAGAAGCACAATAAAAAAACAATCTTGGCAACAGTTTAGAAAAGTACCACTGACCCAGAAATGCTTAGTCCAAGAATGTCAAGTTTCAAACTTGGATTAACTAAAATCTTCCTGGGTTTCTGCAGA
Organism: Solanum verrucosum; assembly: GCF_900185275.1. NCBI lineage: Eukaryota > Viridiplantae > Streptophyta > Magnoliopsida > Solanales > Solanaceae > Solanum > Solanum verrucosum. The sequence continues at coordinate 2,388,782 of NW_026020049.1, forward strand.
AGAATAAAATGCAGGTTGTAAATAGAGCACACCCTTCAAAGTTGGAGAAAAAGAAAAAAGTAAGTTGTTGCCTTGTTAGTGAAGATCTCAAATGGGGGTTCGATTCAAGAACATAAAAAGAGTTACAATCTTTACACTTTGATAAAAGTTGTGGTCACATCCCCAGTTGGAGTGTTGAGAGAAAAAAGCAAAGAAAGAAGAGAACTTTGAGTGTAAGGAAGAAGATAAAAAGAAGGGAGCAAAAAACTTACAGAGACTGTGTGACTGTGTTTAGAGAGAGAGAAGCAGAGGTTAGGGTGGGTGGGAGAGTGGGGATGAAAAAGTGGTGATTGCGTTTGAGGAAAGCTTAATACTTGGAGTAGTAACTATATGATGATGTGTTTATTATTGCACCCAACTATCGCGTTTGACCATGTTTCATTATGAAAGTTAAAATAAAATAAAATGATTTTATTTTTATATTTGAAAACTATTTTTTTGAAAATTAGAGATTTTTTCTAATAAATATTATTTGAAGTACTTTTTGTAAGTAATCTAAAGTAAGAATATCTTTTTGTTATTTTAAAAATTCTATTAAATTTTGAAATTTTATAATCAAAATGTATTTTTTTGAGTTTGAATTTTTTTAATGGCCAAAAAGGTACTTTCTACGTCTCAATTTATGTTTGATTTATAACGGAATTTAAAAAATAAAGACAATCTTTATTATGTTTACCAGATTGTCCTTTACTAAAGTTATTCCAAGGCTTATTTTAATTGACGTTTCATCAAAATAAAAATGTTAAGTGTGTCCCAATAAGATGATATTGTCAAATAATTATCAAATAAAAAAAATATGTATAAATTGAGATAGAGAGACTAAATTATTATTTTTCAAATGTGGGAACGAAGTAAAGAGTGTACGACTCATCTATGAATTCAAATTCAAACTAAGATGGTGGTCCTCTCTTCATAAAAAAATAGCAAAAATGGTCCCTTATATTTTGAGCTAAAGTCAAGGGGATCATTTAAATATTGAAAGTGTTAATAGATTAATTCTAATTAATTATTTAACAAGTTTTGATTGAAAATTTTAATATGAACTGTAAGTTTATTTACTTTTTTACAAGAACTCATATTTGAAGTTTTTTTCTTTTTGGTTTCTATTACTCTTAATTTTTTTGTTTTAGAGTTGTGTGCGGTTCTTTTGAGGTATAGTTTTTGTTACTCTATCTCCATTCCAATGATGCGAAATTATTTGACAAGATACCAAGTTTTAAAATACAATGAAGACTTTTGAAACTTATAATCTAAAAAAAGTTATAAATATTTATATGACTATAAATCATCTCATTAAGAATAAATAAAATGCAAAGTTTAAAGTTAAGTTATTACAAAATATTAAAATATATCATTTTTTTAGGATGATTTATAAAGAAAGAGTATCACATAAACTGAAACCATACAAGTAATTTTATCTATTTTTGGTGTAAAATGCAATATTTGGTGGTTTGGTTTGTAAGGTTTGATGGAAGGTGGTTTTGGTTAAAAATATTCTTAAAAACAATCTATTAGTGAGTTTGTTAAATATTTGATGGAATAAAATCTATTTTTAGTAAATTTATAAAATCAAAATTGCTTAGAGATATATTTTGGGGTCATTTTGAACCATTTCCTATACCTAAGGGACTTTTCTTGTCATTTTCTTGTCCTTTCTCTTCCGCTTGTTTGTTTTATCTACGAAACGTTGCTATTCTTATGCTTTTTTCTTTTTTGAAAATTGTTTTCAAATATTCCATTAGCTTTTTTTTATTTGATAATTTTTTAATTCTAACTTTCCACGTGACAGTATAAGACCAAAAAAATTACAAAAAAAATTTTAGTTTAAGATTATAAAATTCAAATAATTTCTTTACTTTCTCAAATTTTGTATCAAGTCAAAATCAAGCAATCAAATTGGAATAGATGAGTAATATTGCTAGGAAAAGCCCTATAGGCTATAGGTAATTTTGGCAAATGGTTGAGGAGAGGAAATCAAACTAGCTGGACTTATGTTCCACACAGCATAATTTGCATTTTGAAATGTAAACGGTACCTTCTCTATGACTAGTGGACTTAATTTGTCATTCTTTTATTTAAGCTTAAAAATGAAAATTTTGGAGTGTCCAACATAAGAATAAGTGTAGGGTAGTTGCAAACTTGTAACTTAAAACTCTTGACACAATGATAAAAGTTATTCCATTTGTTCCGTTCACTTTTACTTGTTCAAACTCTTAAGTCACTGTTAAATTGTAACCAAAAGTTAAAAAGTAAAATCTTAGCTAAATGTGATTGTATTAGGGGTGTGTATCGATTGGTTCGGTTTTAAGTATTATCGATTCGATTTTCAAATTTTTAAATATGCTAAACCGATAACCAAACCAATAAGATATTTGTTATCGGTTTTCAGTTTATTGATTTTGGTCTTTAACAGTTCAATTTTCGATTTAACCAATAAGAAAATGATTTCAAAACAAATACATGACTTGTCCAACAATTTAACACAAAATAATAAAAAAAAGGGGAAATCTAATTACTCATCGAGTGAAAAAATTCTGCTTAGTGTAGTAAAGTATAGCAAATACTCACAATTTACAACCCTAGTCGTTGCCTAACCTTTGCCGTCGTCGTTGTTAGTTCTTTAGGTTTTTGACGTTGTCAATGTAAAGACTAAAGTAATACTAAAACCTAAAGAGTAAATGCAGAGATCAGAATTAATTAAGTAATGTTAATTGTGTAGGGTCGTTATAGTTATAGTCTAATATAGTGATTATATTAATATTTTTTGTTTGATATTTATGTATGACTAAAAATTAAAATAGTAAATTATTATATTCTTAATGGATTATCGGTTAACCCAATATAAAAAATCAATACCGAACCGATAACCCAATAATTTTTTTATAAAATCATTAAATAACCGTTAACCCAATAACAATAAACCAATATTTTTTTATTCGATTTATTGATCGGTTCGATTTTTGCACACCACAGGTTGTATAGATCTTTTTATCTCTTTTTGGGATATTATGCTACATTACAAGAACATAGTGTGACACGTCAAACAATTGGAAATTGAAGATAGGACTTTTAATATGATAGGGAATAGGAATAAAAGAAGTGATAGAGAGACAGCTGCATGGGAATGGTGGACCTATAGCTTGACTTAGAAGAAAACAACACATAAGGCAAATGCTAAATACACAGACAGCAGCCACTTCTTTTTAGTAAATCTTGAAGCAACAGTAATTCACACAAGATGCCTAATTTCCAATTTCCATGTGGTTTTTGGTGTCACCAGATTCAAATAACACTAAACCATATCCTTTTCTTCTTGTCTCTATTCATCTCCAGTCCTCGCACACCTAATTTTTTATCTCTAAATATGCCAGTTTCCAAGACCAACCCTTTTCAACAGCGGAGACATCCATTTCCTTCCATTTTGCCTGCTCTATAACCATTTCGTCCTAGTAGGTAGAAGCTTATCTATGTAATTCAGAACTGGAGTGCTAGTATTATACTAGGAGAACCCTCTATTCACTTGAAAATTACAGCCTTTACCAGATAGAATGGCAATGAAATGTTAACATAAAAGCCATAAAGTAGTGTGGATATAGCATATATATCACATGCTGCAAGAACTATCTAAACTTGGCATATATACCACATGCTGCAAGAACTACCTTAACTATCTTGAATGACAGATTTTTTTACTCTAGGAGAGCCCACAGCATCTAAATATGGTTTTTAAGCTACATAGGATTCCTCTTCCTCAACTCTGGACATCGTACAACAGAGAAGAAGCTTGACCTGAGAGTTGATTTAAAGTAATTATAAATTTTGAAGCATGGATCATTTCCCTTCTATTTTGAAACCAAAATAACAGTTGAAACCAAAGTCTTAAGCATAACTTAGCAAGCCTCGTTGGCCACGATTTGGAACAGGGGAACTCCAGTTTCATAGTTCAAATTGCTTACCAAGTTACAGTAAACAAAAACCATACACAAATAGAGGGAGAAACACTCAATAACTAAAGAGAAGTAGAAAAATCATTCACTTAAGGAAACAACAAGCAGTGTCACTTAAACATAACACTGTGCTCTCAACCATTTAAAGCATTAGAATGGCTGAAGTAAATGAGACTTACTGGTTAACTAGCTCTGACTACGACTCAGTAGACAGCCCTAAGTTATAAAAGCACTAGCAGTACACTAGAAATCATCTAGAATACCTCATCTAACAGGGCAATCACCCAAGCAACCACATTACAAACAAACAGTACAGTTTAAAGTAAATAGAGATGACACAACTCAAACCATTCCTTTGGGTACAAGACTAAAAAACACTACACTAGTGATACAATGTTACCTGAGGCATTCCTCCATCAGTAACAATCTTAGACATCAGGGGAGCAGGATAATTAGTCAGTTAGACCATACATGGACCAGTCCAAGCCTGTTCCCAGTATAGATCTCATTGCGCTCTTCGTCATAGAAAAGGGCAGTGATGTCTTCTAGGGCTTCTGCAACAGTGCTCCTAATTCTGGAATCTTGGACCCGCTTATTTGAGTTGTAACTTTTTTTACCAGGCACACTGCCACTAGCATTACAATCATCAGTGGCCTTGCCGCTGGTTGCTTTTATTTTAGCAAGGCATTTACCAGTCAGAATATTGCTGATATTAATAGATCCCGCTGCCAAACAACAATACTCAAACTCAGAAATCCATAAAATAAATATACAACAAAAAATAACCGAAGAGACAAACATCAAATCTGCAAATAATCCCACTAGTTCAGCCCTCAAGGTATTACTCCCTGGCTCTATGCATACTAAAATATGTTGAGGCAATCTGTAATACAGGACATGCGTGGCACATTAATCATATTTATCATGATATACAGCCAAATATAGAGTAGGTCTAAAAAATTGACCTCCTTTGTAAAAATGGCAAGTTTTTTGTTCTTCCAACAAATTTTAAAACAAATATTACTATAAGTTATTTCAAATAGTACATGCTTCCAACAGACATCTTTATTTTTTAACATTTCAGTCAATTATTTAGACTCTTGCATACCATACTAAACAAACAACAACAACAATAATGTGTCAATTCCAAGCTAGCGGAGTCGGCTATATGAATCCCTCACTAAACATGCCAATACATTTATTCCAGTATCTACCCAACATTTGAAGACGATGATGATAAAAACAACTTTAATTAAAACAAGACTAACGTAAAAAATAATGATGATGCTAACAAGTAAAAATAACAACAGCAGCAATAGTGTACTAATAATAATAATCATTCAAAGAGTTTACTCTTAAACAGCATGGAAGTCAACCCTCACTTAAAATGGATTTACATAAGTAGTGTTGTTTTCAATCATCAAGTAAGAATTGAGGAATTCTCAAAATCCAACATACCATTTCCTTCAGATAAGGGATCATCAGAATCAGCTTTGCAGTATGAAATAATTAGGTCCTGATCACTAGTTATGTAAATGTTGTTAGTATTGCAATCAGGATGCCATAAAAGGTGATCCTCAAATGAAGTAACAAGCTCCCCGCGGAAGTTCCAAACAGCAACTGTTCTGTTTCTGAATGTCAAGAACAACTGGTTCTCATACAGAAATATGAACGCTGAGGGGGTCATGAACTCAGTCCTGCTAACTTCCGTCAAGTCAGAGTTACGTACCTGCATCCAGTAGTTCATTAGATAAAATGATAAAGGAACACAATGAACTGTGGAACATAGAGCTACTCACATCCAGAATCTGAAGATTCTCATTCTCTTGCTTGACAAGAAGCTTTTCATTAAACTGTTCAATGAAATCAACCTTCTTATTTCGGTGAAGAAGATGGTTGAAAGATTTAAGAACAGTACCGTCCTCGATGGACAGAATCTTCAGAGGCACATGGCCACTAGCTTTGGTAAATATTAACAACATGATTCCCGGGCTGCTTAAAAGAACAAGGAAGAAATCATTAAAAAATTATAAGACAAGCTATCCAGGTCTTGTCAAGCCAATTCACAGCAAGGTTATGAAAAATATATTTGTATACCACAATCAATCAGAATTTTATTCAGTGGAATGAACCCACATTACTTAATCATCCATTCTTCACTTGGTCATAACCTTTCAAACGTGAGATCTTGAAAGATTTATGTTATTCCCACAACTAAATAGAATCTTAAAAAGCACTATCACACAAACAAACAAAAGCTATTAAACATCTGGGGAGACAGGAAAAAACCAACATACGGAGAATTAGAAGGGAGCAACACACAAAATTGAGGACATCATAAAAATGTTAAAAAAATTGGTAGCGACTCAAGCAAACATGAAATTATACACAAATAATACTCCCTCCGTTTTGACTTGTTTGCTTGGTTTTGGCTTGACACAGAGTTTAAGACAATAAAGAAGACTTAAATCTTGTGGTCCTAAACTAAAGATAGGTAGAATGCACCAAATGTTCTTTAATCTTGTGTTCTTAAATGTGCCATGTGGAAAGTTAGAAATAAAGATTTGCCAAAAAAAAATAGAGGAATTCTTTTTTACACGAATTTAAAGAAAAGTAAGACAAACAAATTGAAAAAAGGGAGTAGTTCTTTAGACCATTCACGAAAAAAAGTTAGTTTGAATACTAGCTAAAGCATTTATATGGTAAGCTTATCAGGGATCAAGTAATAATTGCAATAGCTTATTGACCGGGAATGACACCCGAAGAAGCAAGAATATAATGCAGACAAGTGTTTCCACACAATTACTCAAGCAACAAATCAAGCCATACATGCAAAAAGTAATGAGTTTACCTTATTTTAATCTCTTGAACATTTTTGTCCGAGATTGAATATAACATTGTGTAATTCTTCAGGTCAAACACCTTGTATATGCTGATGAAAGTGAAAAGAGTTCCGTAAGTACAAAAACAACTTCACATGAATAAAAAACACCGGATCTATTTTTTTGGGGTGGGCGAGTGGGATCTCTTTGGCACTAAAAGAGGGACTTTATAAAAGCACAATTACCTATCCTGGGCAGAGTAAGTAAGAACTTTCCCATTGACATCATCGAACTCCACAAAACCAGGCCATTTTAATGACTCTGACTCGAATAAAGCAAAGCCAGCATCTGGTTTACCCCTCCGAATATATCTAATTTTATCAAATATATCAGATTAGAACATGATAAAAGAGCATACGTAAGAGAGAAACCAAGATGTAGTAGCTATCACATACTCAATTCTTGTAGTTCTGCATTTCAAGGAACTGAAATTATCTGATGCATAGACGGAAACAGTGATGAGCGAGTCATTGTTTTTATTGTAAAACAAACTTCGTATAACTTCATCTGGACTGATGTTCAGAAAGCATATTCTCTCATTTGTCTCTGCATTATTTGTAACAATATGGATCAATTTACTTGAAGTCACTGCACATGCACAGAGGTGATAGATAGATAGATAGATAGATAGATAGGGGAGAGGATACACATATACAGGAAAAATTATCAACAATTTGCTTTACCTCGACTAAATGCTGCACAGACGCCAGATTGTGCAAGGGCAAAGACAATATCACGTGCAGCAACTATCTCAATTATCTTTGATCTTTTCTTAAGAAAAGGAAGCACCATGGCACAATGTCCCTTAGGGTCATGGGTGTCATATTCCTCCTAAGATCATAAGTAAATGAAATGAAAGTGTCAGCAGAACTAAATTAACAAGAAAGGATATGTAACAAAAATAGAATTTTCAACTAACTGGAAATTATTTTTTGATGGAATACTGAATTGCATCAAGAAAACAACAATTAGTATGTGGTAAATCATTTCAAGAAAATACATATACTTAAAAACAAGGAAATTCTTCCTTCTCAAAAACCAACCCTCAAAGGCCACAATCTGTAAACCCTGTTCTTTTTTCTTAGCTTTATAGTCCACGCTCATTTCTAGAATCACAAACGACAGAATTTCCAATGAACTTAACCAACTCAGAAATGGAGATACTTAATTCCCAGAATCTAAAAGGTAGAATTAAAAAAGTAAATCTATATATTAGTCGGACATTAATGATGGAATAAATCACAGACAACATAAAAAGATATGTTATCTGAACAATGAACTTTTAACATGCAATCAGCAAAATACTTCTCATCATACAGCATGAATTCCATTACAAACGTGCAGAAGACATCTATTACTTAGATATAAGCTATCAGCTCTCTCGTATTACCTGCTCTAAAATGCATCACTTAAGGCAAAACAATAATAATTCTGTTTCTCGGTTACCTTTCTCAAAAAAAAAAACACTCTGTTTCATGCTATTACTTGGCATTTCAAACTGGATGTTCATTAGTTCAATTAAAATGTTGCACAAATTTCAAGTCAAACAACTTAGCTATCAGCTTTCTTTTCTTTTTTTTCTTGCATCAAAGAGAGTTGACTCAAACACCTATATGATGCCAAAAAAAAAAGAAAAAGTACAGAGAATACACTGTAGTAAATCAACTCAGCAACTCATGTCATGTTTGCTCAACAAAGATAAAAGAATGAGCTGGTTAAATTCCTTCACCCAGGTTAAGGATCTATTCTAGCCAGCTTCCTGCTACTGTTCGACATGAATAGATAGGAACTGGGAGAGATTCTGTTAAACTTTCAGATGACAGAGATATCACTGTTCAGAGCAATTTATCCAGGAAAAAGAAGAAAGTTCAAAGTAAAACTTCTTAGCATTAAAAGTAAAAGACAAAAAAACTAAAAAAAAAGTTAATTAGAACTGTCTGAACACAGAAGAAATAATTTCAACTGTTCTGGCAACCTAATAAGAAATTGCAATTCTTACTCAATGCCCAAGACTATTTTCAGTATAAATCTTAGGATAACCATTTCTAAAACTGAATTTAGTTTTAGACCAAATTTCAATATTGTAAAGGGATAGAACCTCTTATATACAACTACAATGCATAAGAAATAACTGAACAACCCATTCACCGTATAGAACTAATTATCAAACCCACTACATTAGGTGAAGTGCACTCAACTTCTGTTTGAACTATAACTCTGTCCCAGCATAAACACCAACAAGCATTCTCCTAGACCTCCTTAAGACTGCTAAGATCTGCGACAATTCAACCACATATATCTCCAGCTTCTTACCTATAACGTAACACCCAAATAGAACACAAATTCATCCTCCATGCGGTTTTCCCCTTATAAATCCAAATAAGGTGTTTTCCCTGTTTTGGCAAAACAGGTAAACAACTTTTAGCTCTTCTTCTATATCCAACCCTTATAAGCGACAAGATTGTCGATAAACATTCACTTCATCATTCACAGCCTCACATCAATTCTCCAATATATTTAGAAGTCCATTTGGCAAAATCCTCCATTCATCACATAAAATCACTCGAGTGGAGACACGGAGTTAATTTACCTATATGGTCCCCAAACAAGAAAAAAAAGAACTGCACTGTAAACCTATCTATGCACCTCTTAGTATCCCCAAACCTCTCAACCACCATAAACCCAATTTATGTTCCACTTCATTCAACAGGGACTACGAAATCTCAAGATATACAAAACTTAAGGAACGAATTAATTCAAAACCAAGAATTGAGAAAAGATCCATTCATACCTGCAATCGAATATTTCGAAAGCGCTCCTGAGCATCGCTCATACTGAAAGAACGGTCACGCTTTGAACAAATCTCCCTCCTCTGTAGCTTCTTGACGCTATTCACAAATCCATCAATCCCTCCACGAGAACGCTTCTTAGCCACCACCCTCCTACCACAACACGGACGAGGACTAGCAGATATTCTCCGCCCATCCATCTCAAAATCAAACACAACACTACAGAACAAATTCTACAAATCTTAACCCTAATGCAACTAATTGCACATCATATACACAACATAACAGCTTCAATACACACTTTCTATAGGGTTCTAATGGAAGATGTGGCTTTCAATTAAAACCCTAAATCTCAATGACCCAGATGGAAAATTTAGGGCTTTTCCAACCCCCCGCAAACAGGCCTACTCAAGAATAGTTTTTCGTATAGTTTCTTGAATAAAACCGCAACAAAAACAAAGTATAATCTTCACTGGTATTACAAAAAGCAGTGTTCGGATTTGGCAGGGGGGAGGGGATAGGCCAAGAGGGGCCGGAGATGAAAGAGAGAGAAAGCAATGTGTCGGATTTCAAAAATACACCTTCAAAGGGCTTTTGACGGTGCATTCATTTTTCTCTCAATCATGAGCTTCACTGTCATTGTACTCTCTTAAATAGTGTTTGGACCAAATTTAGGTGAATCCAAATTATTACTCCAAATTGAAAATATGTGCTACTCCCAAGTTAATCTAGCAACTTTTTTGAATTCAAATTACTTAGATAGGTAAGAGTTTTAGAATGGATCTACGACAATTAGAGTCTTCAGGGATATGACAACTCGTGTTATACAATCATTTCAGACTTCGTTTCTATCATGAATTAACTGTTAGATCATTAACACTTAATCTTAGTATGAAAAATATAATAGAAAAGGAATAATGTGATTTCAAATAACCTAAATTAGTGAAAAAGTTACTTTGTTTACATCGGAAAACCTAATAAATTGAAAATTTTCTATTGATTCGGTTATTTCAAGTCAAGTGGAGTTCTAGAGTGGATCTACGGTAAAGAGGTTTCTTGATGTGTGGCAGCTTGAGTGGTGCCGTCATTTTGGATTTTCAACACGTATCAATGATATCTTCAATCAACAAGTAGATCATCACTAAATCCAAATATTGATTAAAAATAACAAAAATGAAAACGAAATAACTTTGAATTCAAAGGAGGAAAAAATGACTTTTAGAGTAGATTTGTCGCAAAGAGAAGCTACGTAGGATATGACGATTAATGTTGTGTCGTCATTTTGAATTCTCAAAATTTTGTGCTTGAATCAAACTAGTAGATCATAAACATATAAGCACAATTCATCCTCTAGATAGATTGAGAGATGAGTCAATCAATGTATACAGTATACACTGTACCAATCTCGCACTCTCTTTGTTGTTCTTTTGCCTTTTTGAAAACTCCGAAGAGGACTTTTACAATAGATGTGAGTTGATTTATGTTGACAAGTGCAAAACACAATATGATTAAGCGCTTCGCTAGTCAAAGATATTATAGTAAAGTATCATATCCACAAGGATTGGTTCTAGTAGAAATTCAATATAATTTCTTTCAGTATAATTCAGAAAATCAAATCTTGTGTGGTAAAACCACTATGTTGAAAAATGTAAATTATTATCACTAATTATTCAACAAAATATGAAACGAATATTAAAAAATGACTATCAATTAAGGGACTTAGGGACACAAACAATACGATATCAAGGTTGCAATTCTAAGGATATTACTTAAGTTCAAGGTTCACAAATAAATATTTTTGTTTCTTACGAATACGAAAGTTGATTACTATTTCTATCAATAAGTAAAACTATTCTTTCGAATGAATTTGACTTCCAATAGACTAGTAATGTAAACAAAGTAAACATACACAAAGATGTATTGAAATGGTTAGTTCTAGGAAAGCTTCTTGTGAATACTTTCTAACGATTATCCTTTACAACAGTTCTCAAGCTCTTTCGATTACTTCATGAACTATGAATCAAGAATTGAACTGTGGGATAAAAAGATAATAATCAAGGCACTTTTCTTTCGATTAAAATGCAAAAGAATAACTAACTTTTCAATGCTAATATGAATAGCAATTCACAGTTTTATGCCTTCGAATAAAAGCATAACCCAAAAGTAACAACCTTACATCATATTGTCTTTGCCCTATTTAGAATTTACTCCATACAAATAAACAAGTTCACAAAAATATGGAAAAAACTAGAAGACATTACAAACAACTCTTAATTCCAACTTTCGTTTTGGATTAGAGTGATGTACCATTCTTCGTTCTTTCTTCTTCTTCTTGCTCCTTGTGATTTTTACGCTTTTCCAGACGCCCTAAACTTTGGGATCAGTTCTCCTTATAAAGCATGGGGTCTTCCTCTTTAAAATCTCAAAAATATTGTTAATTTAGACTTATTTTCATTGAGGTCCTGCGCGGCCACGCACTGGAGATACTTCGCGTAGCCGACCGCGCGGGGCAACCAATTGCCAACTCCCATTTTTTCTTGTCCGCGCGATTGAAACTTGATGATATACATTTGCGTGGGCCTTTTCACTCCAATAAAGTGTAATTTTCTCTATTTTTTAATTTATTTAGCTCTAATTCTGGAACTTCACCCGACATATTTAGCAAGAAATTAGTAATACCTACAAAATATTGGACCAAAATAAGTCAAGATCAGTTCAAAAATATCCAATAAACTCAAGACTTTTACTCTCATCATCCGAATTAAAAAAATCATTCAGTAAATCTTATTTATTTTTTTATAAAACATATTTTTTAAACTGAAAATTTTTAAAAGCTTCAACACTAGTTTTGAGATTTGAAGAATTAATTTGAAAAATCTCCAAAACAAGTTGATCTTTTTCAAATACAAGTTAATAAAAATTAAATTATTGAAAAACATTCAAACAAACGATTGAATTAATTACCTCGAGATAAAAAAAAAGTTAATAAAATAAAGGAAAATGGCCTAAAATACCCCTCAACTATGAGAATTGGTACAAAATTACCCTTTTTCTACCTTTTCAGCCTAAAATGCCCTCGACGTTAACCTTTTGTCTCTATTTTGCCCTCATCTTTAACAGACTAAATCATAACCTCAATTAACAAATTTATTAATGACGTGTCACTATCATATTGGCTACCCTAACAATTAATTAAAAATACCAAACTCACCCGCTCCACCCAAAAGCCCCACCCGTAAAAATTCCCAAATCTTTTAACCCAAAAGCCCTACCCAACCTCCATTTCTCCAGCGACGACGCCAATAAACACCGCAAATCAATTCCTGCAAGTTCATATATAACTCGCATCAAAGGCCTGCTCTTTATCAATTTATTCATTTCTTCAAACCCTAAATTTTCAGATTTCTTTCCTTTCTCTTTAAATTTTACATTTTCTAATTAAATTACTTAGCTTTTATGAACATTAGTTATTTTTTATTTGAATTTCATCCATCCAGTGTTAGGGGATGGTGATTTTCCTTTTTCTTCTGACTTATCAACTTGTTGGAATAATAAATTCACCTATGGATTCAGAGATTTTTCTAATAGTAATTAAAGAAAGGAACAAAAGGGGTAGATGGGTTTGTTGTGTCACGACCTAAGCCTAGGGCCTAGACGTGACATGGCGAATGAGGAACCCGAATGAACCCCAAACAAGCCTCTCAAACTTGTCATCACACTTCATCGGTCGCGGAAGTACATTCAACATTAATTAACGGGAAATAGGGACTAAGGGCAAACCATTTCAAAATGACATCATAGAACAAGAGTCAAGCTCGTTTACAAAATACTTGTCCAACGCACACCTCTACATACATAGATAGGACGGGGGCCATGACATATTACCGGCTCCCCTCATAGTTAAAATACAATTGCAAGCTAAAGTCTCAAAACATAGGAGTAAGAAACATAACATAGCCCTCGAATTATTGAGGACTCACCAACAAACTCGGATAAGCGTCGTACTAGCCACGTGAATGGAGAGAAGGATCAAGAGTAGCTCCGGTCCCTACATGGTGACATCATGTAGGCAAAATATGCGTTAGTACTTGGAATGTACTAAGTATGCGGGGTGCAACACAACAATAAACAAGGACACAATCGAAATACAAGAAATAGTTTCATAGGTATTATGAATAACAATATGAGGATGCACGATCAAAGTGAAGTCAAAACATGTTTAAGTAAATCTATACTAATAGTAGATATCATATGTGTATGCATGATCCAACCAATCTATAACCCCAACTTAGGATGGGGGATGCCGTTCACACCCGGACACCCTGGTGGCAAGGTATAAACCCCTCACATGGTTGATGTTGGTCACACCCCAAGCATCCTAGGTGGTGAGATATAAACCTCTCACATGGTTGATGTTGGTCACACCCCAAGCATCCTAGGTGGTGAGATATAAACCTCTCACATGGTTGATGTTGGTCACACCCCAAGCATCCTAGGTGGTGAGATATAAACCTCTCACATGGTTGTCCGGTTCTTTTCCCCCGGACCGGGCATGGTCATGCAACACTTTATATAGGAAATTCTCATTAGGCTCTAATGCAATCTCACGTATGGAATGAACATATACACAAGCTTAGTTTGTCATCAACACATCTTTGGAGTTCCATACATCTCATAACTCAAGCTTTAAAGCATCAATTTATCAATTTTCCATAGTTGGACATTTTGTCAAACACCTTGAAGGCATGTAATGGAATCAAAGAGCATGGGAAATAGGGTAGTAATTATGCAGCCAAACCAATGAACAACACCTTTTAACACCCACAATACCACATGAAAATCTCCACATCCATTCCAAATTTAGGTTCAAGTTCTAGGGTCACAACATGCTCAAAACAATCACTTTTCATGTTTAAAATTCAATGTGTAGGAAATTATTACAAAGAACAAGACTAATATATGAATCTTAACTTAAACCATGAATTAGTGAGTAGAATAGAGTCTAGGCACTATGGGTGGAAGGACCCATGAGTTCAACACCACATACCTTGAGTTCTTATGAAGGTCTTGAGAGTGTCTTCAATGGAAGCTTGCAACTTGGGACAAGAGTCTCTTCAATCTTGAGGAAGGTTTTGGATTAGGGTTCTTGAGAGAACTTGAGAGAAAATGTGTCTAAGTATGGGAGAGGTGTTTTGGAAATGTTTTAGAGATGAAATTTGAACTAATGCTACATAGGAAATAACATATGCCCTTTGGAAGAAAATCGTCCAACACTTAGAAAAAAAAATGGGGCGGGTGAACAGTAAAATTAGCTACTGGAAATTGTCTTTTTCTGCCGGACAGATTTTACGAAAATGGGCATAACTTCTTCGTTCGAACTCCGAATGAGGTGAAACGAAGTGCGTTAGATAGCTAACTCAAAGGGCTTTCCATGGATATATTATTGGCCACCAAATAATTTGTGTGCTAGGGATATGACCCTCCAAAGTAGACCCTCGAAAAAGGCTTCACTTGGAAATTTTGGATTTTGATACGGTTGCTCTAAAATTTGGGTTAGACCCATTTCCCACTCAATTTGACCCCCTAAACAAGAATATGAAGTCGGATTTTCGAAAAACGAAACGGATTTTGAGATATATGGAAATTACAATTATAGGTGTTTCCGAAGCACATTTTCGGGCATTTTTGGGGTCGTTTCAATATCTCCCCCTTGGGAACATTCGTCCCCGAATGTGGAAGAGACGTACAAGGCAAGACTTAGTAAGAACATATCAGCCCCAACATGAATGCAAAATTTTTATTTAAACATCACTTCAAGATTTCAAAACTTAGTGTAAAGCATCCATAACTCATCAATTTAAACATGTATGCACATTAATGATTCAGAGGCTGAAATGTAAGACTCGATGAAGTACAAAGGACTTGATTTAATACCTTAGGCTTGAGTGGAGTTGAATAGATAAGGATAACGTCTTTGCATGTCCGCTTCGGCCTCCCAAGTAGCACTCTCCACTTGTTGATTTCTCCAAAACACCTTAACGGACGCCACTTCTTTGTTCCTCAACCTTTTAACTTGTCTATCTAAGATCTGAACCGGGACTTCTTCATACGTCAAATTATCTTCTACAACACCCACAACCTCAAGAGGTACAATAGCGTTAGGATCACCAACACATTTCCTCAACATCGATACATGGAATACCGGATGAACTAATTCCATCTCCTTGGGCAACCCCAACTCATAGGCTACTTTACCAACCCTTCTTATTATCTCATAAGGACCGACATACCTAGGACTTAATTTCCCCTTCTTACCAAAACGAACCACACCTTTCATTGGAGAAACCTTCAAATAAACCCAATCACCCACTTTGAATTCAAGATCCCGTCTCCTCACATCGGCATAAGACCTTTGACGACTTTGGGCTGTTTTCAACCTCTCCCTAATCATCCTTACCTTCTCAAGAGCATCCATGACCAGATCCGGACCCAACAAGGCCACCTCTCCGACTTCAAACCACCCAACCGGTGACCTACACCGTCTACCATAAAGTGCCTCAAAAGGAGCCATACCGATACTAGAATATAACTATTGTTGTATGCAAATTCAATCAAAGGAAGATGATCATCCCAACTACCTTTCAACTCCAATACACAAGCTCTAAGCATATCCTCCAAGGTTTGAATTGTTCTTTCGGCTTGGCCATCCGTTTGAGGGTGGAAGGCCGTGCTAAGCTTTACCTTTGTACCAAGACCCCTTTGGAATGACTTCCAAAAGTGAGAAGTGAATTGGGCACCACGATCCGAGATGATAGACAAAGGAATCCCATGCAACCTTACCAATTCATGAATGTACAACTTGGCATACTCTTCAGCCCCGTAAGTAGTTTTAACCGGTAGGAAATGAGCCGACTTTGTCATCCGATCAACCACCACCCAAACCGAATCAAAGCCTCTTCTAGCCTTGGGTAAGCCCACTACAAAATCCATGTTGATTTCTTCCCACTTCCAAGTAGGTATCTCAATGTCTTGAGTTAGGCCACCCGGCCTTTGATGTTCAGCCTTGACTTGTTGACAACTATGGCAACCCGAAACAAATTTTGCAATGTCCTTCTTCATACCGCCCCACCAATACACATCCCTCAAGTCTCTATACATCTTTGTTGACCCCGGATGAATAGAATAAGAAGAATTATGAGCCTCATCAAGGATTCTTTCCCTCACACCATCCACACAAGGAACACATAATCTACCTTGGTACCTAAGGGCACCATCTCCCCCTTGGGAGAAAACCTCCACCTTACCACTACTCACCGAAGCCTTTAATTCTACCAAAGAAGGATCAAGATCTTGCTTGACTATCACCTCATCAACCAAGGAAGACCTTGAACCATCAACAACAACTACTCCTCCACTATCCACCCCTTCTAACCTAACTCCCAATTTGGCCAACCGATGGACCTCCTTAGCCAACTCTTTACTACCTTCCTCCACATGAGCCAAGCTACCCATGGACACTCTACTCAATGCATCCGCCACCACATTAGCTTTCCCCGGATGATAGTGAACACTCATATCATAATCCTTAAGGAATTCTAACCACCTCCTTTGTCTCAAGTTAAGATCTTTTTGTGTGAACACATATTGGAGATTCTTGTGGTCGGTGAAGATATCAACATGCACCCCATACAAATAATGACGCCAAATCTTTAAAGCAAAAACCACGGCGGCCAATTCAAGATCATGGGTTGGGTAATTTTTTTCATGAACCTTAAGTTGCCTAGAAGCATAGACTATAACCTTACCATTTGCATCAACACACAACCCAAACCAATATGGGAAGCATCACAATAAACAACAAAGCCTTCTAACCCATCCGGAAGTGACAAAATAGGAGCGGACACAAGCCTTTCTTTCAAAGTTTGGAAGCTTTCCTCACACTCATCCGACCACACAAATTTAGCCTTCTTTTGAGTCAACTTAGTCATAGGAGAAGCAAGAGAAGAAAACCCTTCTACAAATCTCCTATAATAACCGCTAAACCCAAGAAACTCCTTATATCCGACGGGGTCAAAGGTCTAGGCCAATTCCTAATAACATCGGTCTTCTTAGGATCCACCTTAATACCATCCCCCGACACCACATGGCCTAGGAAAGCAACTTCCTTCAACCAAAACTCACACTTTTCATATTTAGCGTACAACTTCTCTTCCCTCAATCTTTGGAGTACCACTCTCAAGTGACCCTTGTGCTCTTCCTCACCTCGAGAATAGATCAAGATGTCATCTATAAACACCACCACAAAAGAATCAAGGTAGGGTTTGAAAACCCTATTCATCAAATCCATAAAGAGAGCCAGAGCATTAGTCAACCCGAAAGACATCACCACAAACTCATAGTGCCCATACCTAGTACGAAAGGCCGTCTTGGGAATATCACACTCCCTCACCTTCACTTGATGATACCCTGACCGAAGATCAATCTTAGAGAAGTGACTAGCCCCATGCAATTGGTCAAATAAATCGTCAATCCTTGGAAGATGATACCTATTCTTGACGGTGACCCTATTAAGTTGTCGATAATCAATACACATTCTAAGAGACCCATCTTTCTTCTTCACAAACAAAACCGGAGCACCCCAGGGAGAATGACTAGGTCTAATAAATCCCTTCTCTAACAAATCTTTTAATTGCTCTTTCAACTCTTTCAACTCTGTCGGGGCCATACGGTAAGGGGGGATAGAAATAGGTTGAGTATCGGGAAGGAGGTCTATACCAAGATCTATCTCCCTTTCGGGAGGGACACCGGGAAGGTCTTCTGGGAAGACATCTAGAAACTCATTAACAACCGGAATAGACTCAATAGGAGGGACTTTAGACTCCACATCATTGACTCTCACAATATGGTACAAGCACCCTTTGGAAATCAACCTATGGGCTTTAATGCAAGAAATGAATTTCCCCTTCACCACAACATCCCGGCTCTCCCACTCAAGGACGGGTTCATTAGGAAATCGGAACTTGACTTTAAGAGTCCTACAATCAATAGAAGCATAATATGCATGCAACCAATCCATCCCAAGAATAACATCAAAATCCACCATGTTCAACTCAATAAGATCGCAAGGCAACAACTTATTCAATATGCAAACCGGACAATTTCTATACACTTTTCTAGCAAAAATAGAGACACCAATGGGAGTAGATACTTCATATGACTCATGCAACAATTCCGACTCAACATGAAATTTTCTAGCAACTAAGGGGGTAACAAAGGAAAGGGTGGCACCCGGATCAATCAAAGTATAAACATCAAGATCAAAGATTTGCAACATACCGGTCACCACATCCGGGGTCTCATTAACACCTTGTCTACCATGCAAAGCATAAAATCGATTGTTCCTTGGGGCACCACTTTGAGAAGCACCTCTACCCAAAGGAGTAGTGTTAGCACTTCGGACCTTGTTGCGGATCTTGGGACATTCAAACCTCTTATGACCCACTTCTCCACATTCAAAGCAAGCACCCGAACCCTTCATGCAAGGACCACCATGCTTCCTCCCACACTTAGGGCATACATCCATAGAACCCACTTCACCTCCCCCTTGAGGTCTAGGAACATTGATAGCAAATCCCCGGTTGACATGAGGGTTTCCTCGGCCTTGATGAAATCTAGCACCCTTAGGGAACCTATTCTCCAATCGGGCCCTCTTGGCCTCGTGCCCCCTTCTCTTCCTCAATTTCTCCTCCTCCATTTGCTCGGCATAAGTCATCAACCGAGACAAATCCATATCTCCAATGAGCATAGCGGACCGACACTCCTCACTAACCAAGTCGGATACACCCATCACAAATTTGTTCATCCTTGACCTAGAGTCGGCCACCAAGTGAGGTGCATACTTGGAGAGTTGGACAAATTTGAGGGCATACTCCCTCACACTCATAGCTCCTTGCTTCAAGTTCATGAACTCCACCAACTTTGCCTCCCTAAGCTCAAGAGGGAAGAACCTATTAAGGAAAGCAATTTTAAACTCCTCCCACAACACCACATAGCCATTACCTTTCTCACCCTTCCATTGATCAAACCAAATTTGAGCAACCCCCTTGAGTTGGTAAGCCGCCAATTCCGCCTTCTCACAAGCACCAACATCCATAATGGTCAAGATTTTGCATACCTCATCGATGAACTCTTGCGGGTCCTCATCCACCTTTGAACCATGGAAGACCGGAGGGTTCATCCTCATGAAATCTCTCACCCTTTCCCCCGGGGTGGTAGTTTGAGGAGCTTGGGCTCCTTGTTGCACTTAGTTAGATACCACTTGTGCAAGCATGGTGAGTGCATCACGGAGCTCACCATTGGTGGGTGGCTCTTCCGGTGATCGGGCCCGTCTTCCCCTCATGTTTGGCATGATGATCTAGCAATCAAAGAACAAGCGTTAGGGAGGAATCACCTTATCACACTCTAAGCACGACATAGAACATGAAGAAGGGAAACCTTTCCTAAAACGTTTTGTAGCCTCCCATTCATAGTCGTGGCGCGCTTCACAACCATGATTAGGACTCTACTCAACGCGGTGTGTTGGACTCCGAGGATTTAACAACCTAGTGCTCTGATACCAAGCTTGTCACGACCTAAGCCTAGGGCCTAGACGTGACATGGCGAATGAGGAACCCGAATGAACCCCAAACAAGCCTCTCAAACTTGTCATCACACTTCATCGGTCGCGGAAGTACATTCAACATTAATTAACGGGAAATAGGGACTAAGGGCAAACCATTTCAAAATGACATCATAGAACAAGAGTCAAGCTCGTTTACAAAATACTTGTCCAACGCACACCTCTACATACATAGATAGGACGGGGGCCATGACATATTACCGGCTCCCCTCATAGTTAAAATACAATTGCAAGCTAAAGTCTCAAAACATAGGAGTAAGAAACATAACATAGCCCTCGAATTATTGAGGACTCACCAACAAACTCGGATAAGCGTCGTACTAGCCACGTGAATGGAGAGAAGGATCAAGAGTAGCTCCGGTCCCTACATGGTGACATCATGTAGGCAAAATATGCGTTAGTACTTGGAATGTACTAAGTATGCGGGGTGCAACACAACAATAAACAAGGACACAATCGAAATACAAGAAATAGTTTCATAGGTATTATGAATAACAATATGAGGATGCACGATCAAAGTGAAGTCAAAACATGTTTAAGTAAATCTATACTAATAGTAGATATCATATGTGTATGCATGATCCAACCAATCTATAACCCCAACTTAGGATGGGGGATGCCGTTCACACCCGGACACCCTGGTGGCAAGGTATAAACCCCTCACATGGTTGATGTTGGTCACACCCCAAGCATCCTAGGTGGTGAGATATAAACCTCTCACATGGTTGATGTTGGTCACACCCCAAGCATCCTAGGTGGTGAGATATAAACCTCTCACATGGTTGATGTTGGTCACACCCCAAGCATCCTAGGTGGTGAGATATAAACCTCTCACATGGTTGTCCGGTTCTTTTCCCCCGGACCGGGCATGGTCATGCAACACTTTATATAGGAAATTCTCATTAGGCTCTAATGCAATCTCACGTATGGAATGAACATATACACAAGCTTAGTTTGTCATCAACACATCTTTGGAGTTCCATACATCTCATAACTCAAGCTTTAAAGCATCAATTTATCAATTTTCCATAGTTGGACATTTTGTCAAACACCTTGAAGGCATGTAATGGAATCAAAGAGCATGGGAAATAGGGTAGTAATTATGCAGCCAAACCAATGAACAACACCTTTTAACACCCACAATACCACATGAAAATCTCCACATCCATTCCAAATTTAGGTTCAAGTTCTAGGGTCACAACATGCTCAAAACAATCACTTTTCATGTTTAAAATTCAATGTGTAGGAAATTATTACAAAGAACAAGACTAATATATGAATCTTAACTTAAACCATGAATTAGTGAGTAGAATAGAGTCTAGGCACTATGGGTGGAAGGACCCATGAGTTCAACACCACATACCTTGAGTTCTTATGAAGGTCTTGAGAGTGTCTTCAATGGAAGCTTGCAACTTGGGACAAGAGTCTCTTCAATCTTGAGGAAGGTTTTGGATTAGGGTTCTTGAGAGAACTTGAGAGAAAATGTGTCTAAGTATGGGAGAGGTGTTTTGGAAATGTTTTAGAGATGAAATTTGAACTAATGCTACATAGGAAATAACATATGCCCTTTGGAAGAAAATCGTCCAACACTTAGAAAAAAAAATGGGGCGGGTGAACAGTAAAATTAGCTACTGGAAATTGTCTTTTTCTGCCGGACAGATTTTACGAAAATGGGCATAACTTCTTCGTTCGAACTCCGAATGAGGTGAAACGAAGTGCGTTAGATAGCTAACTCAAAGGGCTTTCCATGGATATATTATTGGCCACCAAATAATTTGTGTGCTAGGGATATGACCCTCCAAAGTAGACCCTCGAAAAAGGCTTCACTTGGAAATTTTGGATTTTGATACGGTTGCTCTAAAATTTGGGTTAGACCCATTTCCCACTCAATTTGACCCCCTAAACAAGAATATGAAGTCGGATTTTCGAAAAACGAAACGGATTTTGAGATATATGGAAATTACAATTATAGGTGTTTCCGAAGCACATTTTCGGGCATTTTTGGGGTCGTTTCATGTTGGCAGTTTGAAATTGTGAATTTGATTTTATATTGTGTTCAAGTTAAAAGATTTGGGGATTTTGGGTGGAGCGGATGGTTTTGATCCTTTTGATTGTTTTAATTAATTATTAGGGTAACCAATAGAATAATGATACGTCATTAATGAATTTGTTATTTGAGATTATGATTTTGTATGTTAAAGATGAGGGCAAAATAGAGTCAAAAGGTTAAAGTAGAGAGTATTTTAGGCCCGAAAGGTAGAAGAAGGGTAATTTTGTACCAATTCACTTAGTTGAGGGGTATTTTAGGGCCTTTTCCAATAAAACAATAATACACTAAAAATATTATTTGAGTAATAATTTTTTATTTATGATGATAAGTCTCTTTTCTCTTTCTTTTTGAAAAAAAAAATTCCAACAAAATAAGTCTTCCATCTTGAAGAACAAGATTGAACACCTCAAGACGAGTTGTTCTCTCTTAGAAACTCTCAAGTTAATTTGTAATTGTTACTTACTCCACAAAGTCATATCAACAATGACATAGAACTATATTGAGTCATTGAGAATGGATCAACGCCTAAATTTATTTCTAAACTAAATGAAATATTTGGTTAATCCTCTGTAACACATCTTGAAACTTATTAACAATTATAGTTGTTTCAAAGATCGATCTGTAACACCTTGCAAAATCCTATGCTAAAGATTTGAGTTATTCGTCGTAAAAGCATATCAACATGGATCGTATGGTATCTTAATTGTGCATGTGTGTTAAGGTGTATTACTATATGTAGGGAGTGTATCAGGTGTGGTTTAGAATCATAAAAAGTCTCTAGCACTAAGTCGAGTTTAAGCTTTCCTACCGATTAAGTTTTTTCATTAGATCTTACAAGAGTTAACTTCAAATGATCATATCTCTCATAATATGATAAGTTAGATGACTCATAACCTATCAAAGTAAAGGTCTATCAATCTTTTTCCAAAGCTATCAACCATTTGTTTATCTGAGTTTGGAGTAGAAAGTTATAGTTATTTTAATGAAACATACGCATATTAGAAAATTCGGTGATGACAACTTTCAATTCAATGAATTGCCAAATCATTTGGCGTATCGCAAAAGTGGCCATAAAACCTTCAAAAACTGTTAATTTTGGCGATTCAAAGATTCCCACTATGGCGATCTACCAAAAATTTTGGCGATGGAACCTCCAAATCACCGATTTGACCGACGAGATTCATGAAAAAGTCTTTTGTATTCAATTTTCCACGTCTTCTTACGTTCCAAGAGGGCTACTCTTGCCCTCTTACCCCTAGTAACTTTCTCAACTCCATCTTATAACATAATAACATCCTTATACATATAGATACTCTCAAAATTACTTCTCCTTCTCCCATAGATCAAGAACATCAAGAAATATATTTTTCCAATATTCCAAGATTTAAAGACTACAAGTTCAAGATCCTCTTCAAGAAACCTAGAATTTTCAAGATAACTCATCTCAAAGTTCAAGAACGGGCTAATGTGATTCTCTCAAGTAATAAACTAGGGTTCTTTAGCTGCAAGCTTTAAGTTCAGTTATTCCACCAATATTTTTCCTTTCAGATACATGAGATTTCATCAATGGGCATCCTTTCTCCCATTGAGTCCATGAGTGAACTCAATTATTTGGTTGAATTCGTTCGTTAGGTATTAAGGTTTCTTGAAAAGTATGAGTGAGAAGCACACCATATTTATGAATGGGAGACTACAAAGCGTTTAGGAAATTTCACTTCTTTCATTACTCTAAAATCGTGTCATAGAGTCTATCACTATAAAGATCCTTCTCCTAAATCTACCCCGATGTTTTTCAAGATATGGCCCCTCATAGAGCATATGTGAGAAAATATGCCGGTGAGAATGTGGAGCTTGAGATTCCTCAAGTTCGAGTCGATCCTTTGGTTGAGGAAGTGACTCGGGCCAAATTTCCAGCTGCTTTAACGATTGGCTTAACCTATGACGGCCCAAATCAATAGAGAGAATATTTCTCCTGTGAACCCAAATATGGGTATGACGATGACAAAGATAAGGGACTTCAGTAGGATGAATCCTCTGGATCTCCGTGGTCCCATGGTGGATGAGGATCATCAAGAGTTCATTGATGAGATGAATAAGATAGTGGGAATTATGGGATTGTCTACGGTGGATAAGGCAGAATTGTACGCTTATCCACTCAAAGGTGTTGGTCAAGTTTGGTTCAACCAATGAAAGAAATAAAGGGTGGTTGATGCAGGTCCTCTTGATTGGGACAAAATCAAATGAGCTTTTCTTGATCGTTTCTTTTCTCTTGAGAGAAGTGAAAGTGCTTGAGCTCATTAATCTCCATCAAGGCAATATGAGTGTGAAGGAGTATGCCTTGAAGTTTACTCAATTGTCTAAGTATGCTCCAACTATGGTTGTCGATTCAAGGGCAATGATGAGTAAGTTTATGTCAGGTGTGTCCAAAACGGTGGTCAATTAACTACGATTATCAAATTACTAATTTACAGGGTTGATTTTCTGATCATGATCTCCCGACCTCTAATCACCTACTCCAATTGACTGTCTAACTACATCGCTGAGCGGGGATAAACAGACTCAATTGGTGAGCATTTATATTTCATCATATTTTATAACCAAGCTCGGTGTTCATCCAGGTGTCAATCTGAACAAGTGATACGCAAAAGAGATCGAGTTTTTTGTATTTTTTGGTCTATCTACCTCTTTGTCTCTCGAGTCTAAGAATAGACAATATATTTATTTCTATGGTGATCAAGCATGAAATACTAAAACAAGAATACAAAAGTAATTTAAGCGATAACCAACATTAATTCAAAACAATCGATGTTCACTAATTACCCGTAGCTACAGCCCTAGAACAAGGGTCTTTAGCTACTAATGTCTAAGAAAAGAAGAAGAAACGAACCCTAAAAAGTATTGACAACTTTTCTTACAAAGCATGATTCTCCTTAATAATTATTCCTATGGACTATTTATAGATATAGAAAATCCTAAATAAAATAATTGAGTCCAAGATAAATTAGGAACCCAAAACCAAAAGAAATTGGGTTCCGCGTTGTACAATGTGTTGCCCAACAGCTTCAACAATCTGTAGTTATTCTTTCATTCACTTGCTGCCACGTGGCAACAGTAGTTTTCAATTTGAAATCTGAAATATGTACTTTATATATTATACATTATTATATTGAATTTAGTCCATGCCTGGTTGATTTCCTTCTATAAGTTTTCATCTTTAATTCGTTTTAGCTTCAAACTTCTTCATCTTTACACCAATTTACTCCTATAAATAAAATACTCTATTAAGCACAATCCATAAAATTCATGCTAAAAAGGAACAAATACAAATAATAAATGTTAGGCAAATAATGATTAAAAATATATATTTTTGGAAAGCTTGGATTAGTAACATAATTGTGTTTTTCCAAGTATGATGATATGTTTATGAATATGACTATTCCGTTGGGATTTAACTTAGCACCGATAGAACTTTGTGGTGGATGCTCAAATAGGGTAGTCTCTTGTAGTAACCTCTTGTTCCAAACTACGTGCCCCCATATTATTGTCATAAATGGCCTAGCTAGTGGATACACATATAACATATGATATGATACAAAGTTCTACCTTGGCAAGTAGGCTCTTCCTTCTCGATGTGGGAGTTACATCGGATTCTATGTTATAGCTCACATTTTCTATTATCGGTAAAACTAATATCCCACAAAATAAACAAAGTTTCTTTAAAAGGTTTTATGATGCTTTCTTTATGATTTTAAGATGTATTGACCATGTTCATGAATTGTGATTCTTCTTTAAAGATTTTAATATGCTTAGCTTGGTCATGCATATCATGTTTTCGTTTATGTATCTTATGATTGTGTTTCATGTTTTATTACATATTCCTCATACTTAGTACACTCCATGTACTATTGCATACTTGTGCCTACATTTTTTAAATAATGTACAATCCTAGGCTCTTCCTCTTCCCGCTCGTGACTAGTGTATTGCTTTGTAGATTAAAGAGTTGGTGAACCCTCATGTTCCGAGGACCATGCCACTTTTACTTTACTTTCTTATGTCTTTAATTTTTGGATGTTGTACGTGGTGTACGGGTTACGTTCTAACCACTTATTTTGAAATGTTAGAATGACTTGTAAAGACTATGATTAGACTTTCGCTTTTATGTCAAAATAGGACTTTTACCTTTACTTCTTGCATTTTCTATCATGTTGTGTGGCATGTATGTCAAGTGACTTGTGTAGGGTGATTAACGTTTCAAGCACACCTCATCCAATTCTAGGTGTCAATGATCGTAAATAAGTATAAAACCCAACTAAATGAGTTGGGGTCGAATCTCACAGGGAGCGGTACGTGTTTAAAATTCAATTAGGAAGTGCAAACGTGGTCTAATCAGCCATAGGAATAAAAGTTATCGAAAAAGACATTAATTAAATAAAAGGGATGACATGAATGTCAGATGGGGTTTTTGTTTGTAATTATCAACTACAAAGCAGACACCAAAACTTCGATATAACAATAGGGAGAAGAATTCTCGGGATGTGATCGATTATAGGCAAATATAGGTATATGGGTAATTGAAACTACTAGTAAATAGCTAAAAATCAGTGAGTAGGCTAGACTATAAGGGAGATAGCTTTCTCTCAAGCAACTACCCCGAATCAGGTGATTTCTTTCGAACATCAACAAGCACGATAATGAAGAACAACCCACACCTTAATTCGTCCACTCTTTTCCTCCACCAACACCCACAACATTTACACTCTTCGTCCCAACACCCATGACATTTTTAGCCAAGATATCCAGCTGGGTCATCATCTCTACCGTGTTTTGGTCTCTCTCTTTATCCTTTTCGATCTTCTCTTTTGTCATTCTAAAGTTGAGAGGATAGACTTGGTCCTCACGAGTATACCATGACCTGTTGATCTTGGTCATGCAATCGAGGAGTTGGGAGGCTACTTCATAAGGTTGTTGCATTATTCCACTGGGAACAAGTTGATCATCAAATCCTTTGTTCACCGAATCAAGACTCCTATAGAAATATTGTAGCAACAGGTTATTGGGCAATCCATGAGTTGGGCATTGCAACACTAACTTCTCAAACCTCAGCCACGTCTCATGAATTGTCTCACCCTTCATACGCTTGAAACTTTGGATACTATCCCTAAGTGTCGTTATCTTAGATAGAGGAAAAAATTACACTTGGAAAACTGTGACCATCCCCATACAAGAAGTGATAGAATCTCTTGGCAACTCAACCAACCATTTTCTTGCCTCACCCATTAGAGAAAATGGGAACAACCTCAACCGGACCGGTTCTTTCGATGTGTTCTTAAATGAGAACGGCCTACAGACATTAACAAAATTTTGGAGATGCTCATTAGGATCCTCATGAGCTTGACCCCAAACAAACCCTTCAATTGTAGGAGCTGAAGCATGGTGATTGTGATGTGGAAAACAATGTTTCCTTCAACTGGAGGTAAACGAATGGCCCCAACACCACCCATTTGGACTGGGTCATTGATGTCATTGAGGTTTCTGACATAATCTTGGTGGCCCACTTAGCTACCATTGCTAGCGTTAACGCTCATCTCCTCCTCTGTTTTTAACACAAGCAACACAAAACCAAAACTAAAAGTAAGTAGATTCAACTATAACTAAAAGAACACAATTCAACTTCACCAAAAGAATTTCAAACAACACCACTCCTCGGCAGCGGTGCCATTTTGATTAACGTTTCAAGCACACCTCATCCAATTCTAGGTGTCAACGATCGTAAATCAGTATAAAACCCAACTAAATGAGTTGGGGTCAAATCCCACAAGAAGCGGTACGTGTTTCAAATTCAATTATGAAGTGCAAACGTGGTCTAATCAGCCATAGGAATAAAAGTTATCAAAAATGACAGTAATTAAATAAAAAGGGTGACATGAATGTCAGATGGGGTTTTTTGTTTGTAATTATCAACTACAAAGCAGTCACCGAAACTTCAAAATAACAATAGGGAGAATGATTCTCGGGATGTGATTGATTATAGGCAAATATAAGTATATGGGTAATTGAAACTACTAGTAAACATCTAGAAATCAGTGAGTAGGCTAGACTATATGGGAAATAGCTTTCTCTCGAACAACTACCCCGAATCAGGTGATTTCGTTCGAACATCAACAAACACGATAATAAAGAACAACCTTCACCTTAATCCATCCACTCTTTCAAGCTAAATAGGTAGGATTGGGTTTAGGGTTCACTCTCTCGAGCCTCAACCCAATACCCATAAATCATTAATCAATAATTTTAGTTCTAAAACTTCTCTCTCGAGCAAGCCAAGAACACAAAGATAGAACTGCATTTAAAACTATAATTCTTAAATTAAACCTCAATTAATGATTAGAATCACTTTAAAATAGCATTTAAATTAGTAATTAAAAATACCCATAAACTAATTCAATTCATAATCACATGATCACACCCCAAGAATTAGGGTTTTAGCCAAACATCATAAAAGGATAAAAACTATTACCGAATCGATTATCCATCAACTGGGTAAGAAAGATTTAGTCTTTACAATGCTCAATTTGCAGAATATTCGAAACCCACTTCCTAAATCTCCAAATTGAATCTCTAAGGTTTTTCAAAACTAAGAAAAACTCAAGAGAAAGTTCTTCTAAGCTAATTTCGTATTGTAAAATGTATCAAGATACTAAACTAAATGTTCAAAATCTAATTTATAATTGCCAAAAATAAGCCACAAAGGGCCGTTTGGCGAAGTAATTCGGGCTCGCTGAACCACTCGGCGAGCCGCCAATCGATCTCTTCCATTTTCTTTTGCCTTAGCATTCAGCATCCTCAAGGTCTGTAACTTTAGGGGATATTTTTTTTGCTTCGCGGAACTACTCGGCAATTCGCCGACTAATCATTTTTGTCTCCGACTTGGTTTCTTCCCTCAGGGGTGGCAGACTGGAACTTTAGGCAGTCAAGCTAGCCACTCGGCGATTCACCGAGTGCTCTTGGCGATCACCAGGCTTGCCTTTCTTCAATACTTCAGTTTGTTTTGTTCATTTTTGCCTGTTAGTGTCCTTGCTTTGTTCCGTAATCCATGTACCTGAAAATCAAGGATTAAACATCAGTTTATGACACAAATTAAGCATTTGAGGACACTAAATCTATATAAACAAAGCCCCAAATGAGTCCAAATCTCAGACTCATCATAGGGCCTCTCGGGGTCTTATACGTCATGTTACGTGTAGGGTGTACTTTGGGTCGTGATACTTTGATATAAAATACTCATTCTACTAGATAATATTTATTTTGATTTTTAAGGTGTATTGTTTTGTATGTGTTTGATCAGCTTCAAATTAAAATATACTTATCTAGTATTGTTTTTATATAATTTTGTTTAATTCGTGCATACCTTTATGGATAGGTATAAGAAAGTGAAATTCAACACTATTTTACTTTGTTAAAGAATATCTATATTAAGTTAAAATTGAGTGGTTTAAAAAAGGAAAAATAATCAAAGGAATGAAATAAGATGAAATAGGGAAAATATTCAATTATGGTCTAAAAAGGTAAAAGATATCATATGTGAGTAATTCTTTTAATATATATATGGAAAGAAAATCAGTACATTTAACTTATTACCTTAATCATACAAACATTATTATCATTTTATTTGAAATTTTGGTCCTTTATATTTCGATGGATATTTCTTTAGTTCCTCGCCAATTCATTTTTCAATTCTCCAAATAATTCTTCACAAAAATACAGCCGCCACCAACAAGACAAATGATTTATCCATCCCTTTTAACGAGGCCTACAGGTTCTTGGTGTTATCGTTGCAGATTCTGCAATGAGGTGTTCACCTCTAGTCAAGGGCTTGCAGGGCACCAAACCAAACATAGATTTGAGGACACTTGGATAAAGGGTGCACACCATCACAAGTTTTTTTGTCCATCTGCTGACCTCCCTCTTCATTGTCGTTACTTAGGCTATCTCATGTCTGACTCAGTAGTTATACGCAACCAGGAACGCTTACGTCATCCCCCTATGAGGAATTCAGTGGTTCAGAGTCCTATAATAAGTCTTAGCGATCGTCGATCAATTTTTAACCCATTGCAACAATCCATGGTGTTGGAGGTGCCTCCTCAACCTCAAGGTCATCCGCAACATGGTTATCACCAATCGCAACAACAACATACAATGATTCAGGTGACTCAACAAGATATCCATGGTCAGACGTCATATACCCCAAATCCACCACAACAACGAGCACACCAACTTCCTTATTATTGTATGATGCGTGGTGATAAGGATCAAATTCCTCATGTTAATGCACATGAACCTATCACTCCTACTCTTAATCAAAATAACATCCAACGTCTTAGTCAACTGGCTCAGCATGATATCCAGTTGAATCTGAATGGTGCATTAGCTGGCAGACCTTTAGAATTAACCCATTCATCCATTGGGAGCACTAGTGAAGTTACTGCAGGATGGATGTGTGAGGAGAAAAATGATGATCATGAGGTCGAAGAGCTTGACTTAGAACTTAGGCTTTAGGTTTTTTAGGGTCCATGGGTTGAAGTTTTTTTGTCGTCGTCGTTATCTTTGTCTTATGTTTTTGGTCAATTTACTTTTGCTTAAGTTTATGTTTTTAGTCTTCTTTGTTGCTTCAGTATTTGTGTTTGTTGTTCTTTTCTTTTGTGTTGAATGAAATAGGTAGTGTTTATCATCTATGAAAAAGGTTGTTTGATTTTAATTTGATCTTGCTATTTACGTAAATTTTTACTTAATATTATTGATCTATTATTGCTATTATTATTTCTCATTTATTTGGGTAATAAGAGAAACATATGATCATGTTCTTTTTTTAACAACTTGAATGAATTTTTAAGGCCTAACCCATCGGTAACCCCCTAAAATTGGCACAATGTTTCACTTAGATACCTCAACTGGATGATTTTCATTTTAAACACCTAACGTAGAGTCCCGATGTGTCACTTTTAACACTTTTTGCACAACATTCTGTAGATCATAGGCGCGTGCAATACAACCGTATCTACGTGGATTAACGTACCAGTTATATGATGCCAACTCTTAAACCCCTTTACACGTCATTTTTCTTCAAATTAAAAGATGGATGTTTCAACTTCCTTGATTGATTTTCTCTCTTCTCCAATGAAAATCGTAGGTAAATCGGTCAATCCCTAAACCCACTCGACTTCACATGTATTGCTTTGTTTTTCCTTCAATTCGCTGTTAGTACTAACCATTGTTTTATTTTATGTCGCATTTTTTCAGGTTTGCGATTGAAAATCAAGTATTGACGAGGTATCGGGCTGTGCGACATTGGAGAAATTGAAGGTTCTACCTTTGTTTTCTTGTGTTTGTATGCTTATTCTTGAAGAAGGTTTTTTTTTGTTGTTGATTCCTGTTTCTTTATTTTTCATTTTGAATTTAGGTTTTGGCCTAACTAGTGATGATAAATAAAGGCTTTTTGGGTATTTCATTTTTTTGGGGGTTTTCTTTTCGGGATATGAACAACTATATTTTATCCTATTTTCATCATAGGGGTTGTGTTGTTAGAAACCCTAACCCTACTTACCAACGAGAATTAGATGTATTTGATGTTTGCATAGATAAAGATCATTTTACTCTTGTCGATCTCCTTTCATACACTAAAAACCTTGGGTATACAAATGTGAAGGGATTTTACTGTGAAGATAACAATGAATTAGTTCAAGTTACTTCTGATATTCAATTGTTAGAATTTGTAAAATACTTGATAGATGGTGATGAGTTTCATGTGTATGTGGTCCATGAAATTGATGAGTTGGAGAAATTGCCTGCTCCAACTGGTCTTTTAACATGGTATGGTCCTGTTGATGAATAAGTGGGTATAAATACTGAGGGAACTATGGAGAATGAGGTTAAATTTGAATGAAGATGATTCAGATCTGAATGAAGTTAATACAGAACTGCCGGGAGCTGTTACAAATAAGAATGAAGCTGATACAGATCTGCCTAGTAGTGACACATATGTAGATGCTATTCCAGATGAAGATGATTCTGATGTTGATGAAGAATTATGATCCCTTAGGGATGAAAGGAGAAAAAAAAAAGAAATCATAATCTTAGGAAGAAAAAAAATCCTACTCCTAGGAAGAAGAAAACAATACCTGAAGAAGTACCAATAGGTGAGGCTGGTGTGGACAGAGTCTTTGAATATATTGGAATAAATAAGAATGATAGATATGTTGGCAGATTAGGAGGAGATCATCAATATATTGATAGCTCATAATGTGATAGTGATGATAGCACTGATATGCTAGATGCAGAAGCTGTTAGAGGTGTTGATCTACCAGGCAGAAGGAAGAGCAAAAAAGGCAGGCATGATGATGAAGGTATTGTTGCTATTTTTGAACTTGGAATGTTTTTTTAGAATGCTAAGGAATTTAGAAAGGCTTTGGCAAAATATGTTGTTGAAAAAAATTATCAGATTAAGTTAAGGCCTAATGAAACTCATAGAGTGAGAGCTAAATGTAAATTCAAAGAGAAATGTAAATGGTTGTTCTATGGTGCTATTGATAGGGATTGTGGTAAGTTCATGATTAATAATTACCATCCTATACACAAGTGTTCTCCATCAAATAAGAACAAAATGTGTACAACTAAGTTCCTAGCAAGTAGTTTCAAGGATGAAATAACTTAACAATATCTTTGAGGATTTGGGAAATACAAGAATTGTGCAGGGAGGAATTATGACTGTATGTGGGTAGAACAATTTGCTACAAGGCAAAGATGATGATTCTTAGAGAGACCATGGGTGACTGGAATATGGAATTCGCAAGGTTGTGTGATTATGCTGAAGTTATAAAACAAACCAATCATGGCAGTTCTGTTTGGGTAAGGATGTATAGAGAAACTGTACTAGGATAGAATTTATTAGTGTACTTCTATGTATGCTTGGAAGCGTTGAAGATGGGGTGGAAGAAAGGATGTAGAATAATAATAGGATTTGATGGATGTTTCTTAAAGGGTGCTTGTAAGGGTGAACTTCTAGTAGCAGTTGGCAAGAATGGAAACAATAAGATGTTTCCTATAGCCTGGGCAGTTGTGGACAATGAGACTAAACATAGCTGGAGTTTCTTTATCAACTTCTTGAAAGAGGACCTGCAATTGGGTACTAGGCAGGGTCTTACTGTAATGTTAGATATGCATAAGATAATTGTCTATTACTTTGATAATTGTAGATATGCATAAATGTATTTTCTTTCTTGAATTGTATTTATCATAGGGTCTTCATGAAATTGTTGATGAACTGCTACCAAATGTTGAAGTTAGAAGGTGTGCTAGACACATCTGGTCTAATTGGAATAAAAGATGGAAATGAGTGGAAAGAAGGAAACAAATTTGGAGATGTTCCAAGGTAACTTTTGAAGTGAAGTTTAGGGAGAAGCTTCATAAAATGAGCAGACTTGGTAAGAAAATTTGTGATGATTTATTGCACTTTCCACAAGTGTCATGAGTTTGAGCATTCTTTCAAGAGCATTCCAAATGTGACGCAGTTGAAAATAACATGTGTGAAAACTTTAACTCATGGATCTTATCATGTAGACACAAATCTATAATAACCATTTTGGTGGAAATTAGGAGAAAAATAATGACTAGAACTATGGATATGGTTAAGTTTGTTGACACCTGGATATTTGATATTGCACCTATGGATAGACTTATATTGGAGGAGAATAAGGACAAGTCCAGGGCATGCAATATGGTTTGGAATGCTGATGTTGGGTTTGAGATTAGAGAAGGGCAGTATAGGCATACAATCAACTTGACGAGTTTGTAGTTCCATGTCAATGTGTTATTTTTGCTTTGTGCCACATAGAACAGGAACTTGAACCACTTGTGGAGCATTGGTATAGGGAGGATACTTTCTAAAAGGCTTATAGTCATTTCATTCAACCAATTTCAAATATGAAGATGTGGCCTGAAACTAACAATCCAAGGATTGAGCCTCCTGAACCTAAACCAATGCCTAGTCTCCAAGAAATATAAGAAAGAGTAAAGATGAACCAATAAAGAAGTATGAAAATATGTCCAAATAAGGGGTGAAAATTACTTGTTCCAAGTGTAAACAACAAGGCTACAACAAGAAATATTGCAAGGTAAAATAATTTATTATTTATTTGTGCCTTGTTTAAATTCTTGTTGAATTTAATGAACAAATTTTATGTTTGATATTTAGGTTGGTGTCCATACTTCCTAACTAGCTAGCCACAGTTCACAATTTACTGGTCAAAGTTCACAAGGAAGTAGCCATCCTGAACCAAAAAGCTCTTACCAACATGGACCAATAAGATTCAACCAACCTGCATCAACAACATCAAGCAATCATGCTTCCTCAATAATAGTTTGTGGTGATACAATTAGAGTTAAGAGGGCAAGGGAAACTGCAAAATCAAGCCAACCACCACCATTCGTGGATACAAGTATTACTGTTATAAAAGGAATAACCAGTCAACTACCTCCAAGGACAAGACAAATTGCTGGACAAAAAAAAGAAAGAGTTGCAACTGGAGAAGATTTTGCAAGAGGGGGACCAAAGAGGCCAACTAATAGTGGATCAAGTAATGTTGGATTTGGCATCTACACAAGTGCAAGTGGAATCCAAATACTAAACGTAAGTTTGTCACAAACTTTGTCTCTTAAATAAATGCAAGTTTATATATTAATTTTGGTTTTTTTCTTCAAAAAAAGCCTGGGACTTCAAGTCAAAGGATTCTACCAACAGGTTCAAGTTATAAGGATGCAAGTTCAACGGGTATAGACCTTGGCTTTATGCCTAGAGGCTTGAGATGGAAAACAAAGATGTTGTCGCCACTTCCCAATTGCAGCAAATGGCAAACAAAAAGAAGAAGTAACACCAACTTAGAATAAGTTGATTTTGGGCCCTAATTTTGCTTTCTAATGTTTTTGGATTATGCTAGCTTTATTTTGGGGCCTTATTTTGGTACTGGTATACACTTTTTTTTTAAGGTTGTAGCCTGGAATGGTATGTAGCATAATGTTAACTTTGAGCTCATTATGGAGCATGCAATATAATTGTCCACGTTTTGTGTAATTTGGGTGTTACATTGTGATGAATATGACTACATTTTGAGAATATTATGACGAAATTGCTATTTGCTTTTGGTGTTACATTGTGAGAACGAATTTGAGACTTGTATGTAGCCAAAACAACAACTTTACTGCAACAATAACATAGAATTTCATTTCATCCAAAATGCACATTTACATAAAAAAAATTACGGCAACAACAACATCAAAAATATACTATACCAAACACTAAACTAGACCTCAAGAACACTAACAGTTAGATAAATACTACTAAACCTCAAGAACACCTAACAATTAGGCTTCAATGTCCATATTTCAACCATCACCAACCCATTAGCAATGGCACCAACAATAAATATATTTCTTGCTCGATTTATTTTTTCTTCAAAAGCCTTGACTTTCTTCAACAAACCCCATATCACCCTGTTTGCTTGAGAAGCGTGTCAATCTTCATACCAATGAAAATAGTCACAGTCACCTATTTTCTGTAAAAACTAATAAAAAAGAATTAGACGCCAACAATTAATCATCTAATTCACTTAAAGAAAATTAAAAAAAATTACCTTTGAAATTTTATAAGTAAAAATTCTACGCCTTGGATTTAATTGTGTCCACGAAGTCTTTAAGAGTGCCTCATTACCACATCTATAATATTGGTCTTTATCCACATATGCCATGGAAGAATTAGAGAAGCTCGACATGAAAGAATTAAGGATGAAAAAGAGAGAAATTGGAGACCAAGGGAGAAATTGGAGAAGTAGGTGTTCTAAATTAGGGTTCAATAGAACAATTAAATAAAGAATAAAGGATATTACCATTAGCCTGCTAGTTGGACGCCACATCAGACGAAAAAATGATGTTTACGCGCCTTGGATGAGTGAAAACAACGTGAGATTCCAGCTGTGCAAAAAGTGTTAAAAGTGACACATCGGGACCCTACGTTAGGTGTTAAAAATGAAAATCGTCCAGTTGGGATTTCTAAGTGAAACACTATGCCAACTTTAGGGGGACACCGATGGTTTATGCCAATTTTTAATTAGATATCATTTAGCATTATATCATTACTCGTATCAGACACTAATGTCTACATAGATGGATTTAAAACTGTAGCACAAAATATTTTTTTAAAAAAGATTTTCGAAATGTATTTCAATCATTTAGAATAAGAGTAGACCTTGAATGTCTTACTTGGTTATAAAAATCAGAAGATAGTTTTATATTTCTATGTTGAGTTATCATTTCATTCTCAATGATGTAGTCGTGGAATCGATGTGGAGAGATTGTTATAGGCTCAGAATACCATGATCATATTGTAAACATCTTAAATCAACAACTATATAAATTAATTAAGTAACGAAACTGTATAATATACATGAATGCTTAAAAGAGTCGTTACCCTGAAATTTCTCTCAATTACTGATTTTAATAAATTTCACTTGTTTTTAATCTTTTAATTAATGTAGATAAAATTAATAATCATGATCTATCATTATCTACTTAAACACATGTTAATCACTAAACCTTATGGGTTTGACATCTCGATCATTTGAGTCTCTATACAACTTGCACAACCACATATAGTTGTGTGTGCATTTAGAAGAAATAGGTTTTTGGCGACGCCGTCATGAACTTAAAAAAGTAGTCTTTTACAATTTCTTTATTCATATATTAATAATTATATCTTAGTCGTTATTTATACATGTACAATATCTAGATGCAAATACGATGGGATGGAATGAAGAAGTAGATGATTCACATCCTGAGCTAGAAAGACTGCTTCATCGGAGAAAGAAAAAAATTTCTCTTCAATTATTTTATTTATGTCAAATCTAGAAATTACAAAAAGGGACTATTCCTTTAGAGATGGTAGTATCTCTTTTGAAATTATGCGACGTAGGCATCTGCATATCAGAGACATTAGGTAGATTTGAGTTAAAATGGAATGTGGTGCAACTATTGCACACCGATGGACAGTTTATAGGTCTCGAACATAAGGATCCACAATAATATATTTAGAACTTTTAAGATATTAGTGACATGTATATATACCTGAGGGAGTCTCAACCAATCATGTGAGAAGCACTATATTCCTATTTTCTCTGTTTTAGATAGTGAAGAGGTGGTTAAAGGCTGAACCACCAAACTTTATTACCTTGTAAAATTATTTTGTGAACAAATACCTAATTTATTTATTTTTCATTTGGGAATATTAAAGATTGAGAGTTGAGATATTTAGCTTTAAACAACATGGGAAATGTTCAAATATCTTCAAAGATTGTTTTGCATCACAATCAAACAAATGAAGTGTCGGTTCATACATTAATCGAGAGTCTGGAATCAAATATGTAGATATTTCTAGATTCAATAATAAGTGGTCAAGATTTGGAAATGACATAAGATGATCTATACATGCATCTAAATTGAATCTCTAAGGTAACCCAGACTTGAATAGCGATATATAGATATCTATGATGAAAAATATTGCAGGCATGTAAGAGATTGATAAGTTTACTTAATTAGGAGCACAATTATCAACCTTGAAGAACCAAATGATTACACGTTCAACAAGCTAAACTTAGCTCACTAGAAGGTTCAAGTGAATGTAGTGTAACAAATTTCAGGTTGGTATGAAACATGCAGAGGAGATCATTCATCTGAGGTATTTTGGGCTTACCCCGATATTGTAAATTTTATAGATGATTTACATAGACACCACAACCTAGAAACCAAGGTCATCATGACACATATCCCAAGCCCAAGATCGATGTGTAAGTAGAAGCAAATATGATCAAACCAAACATGCGTAACTTTTGGAACAAAGTCATGCCATAAAGAAAAATTGAGATACAACATTTCCAAAACCTAGTATCATAAGCATTAAAGAGTATTCTAATACAATATATGAATTACATCACACATCTTTGAAATATACATAAAAATAAAATAAAAATAAAAATAAAGCTCCAAAATAATAATCTACGACAGGATCTCGCCATAACTTTGAAAGCAACTCGCCCAACATGATCAATCAACCATGTGGAGTACCACTCATACTAATAGCTCCAACAAAAGATTGTAGAAGTACGGGTGGGTACGACCTACTTGTACTCAGTAGATTAGGATTACTGAGTAAAATAAAATATCATTACTTATAAAAATAAACTATAAAACCATTTCACCTGCATACAAAAAGTCCCACATAGGCATCACTATCGCAATTGGTAAGACAACATACTAATTACCAAATTTATAAGTTAAGCAAACAAACTAACAAGACAAGTCAACGCAATACAATATAGTACAATACAATACAAGGATAAAGATGATGTGGTGGAATCAAGGCTATCACACAAGTTGTCGTATACACTTCACTGAGCCTTAGCTCCCAAGACAAGGACCTATAGGAAACTCGTGGCCCATTTATCAAATATTTCATTATCTTAATATCTCATATTCTTGTCACCTAGCTTGTGGTCAATTGTGTTGTAAGGTGTTCCATTTTCCTTCTCAAATTGGTGTTTCCCATTCCCTCAGATTTCTATGAACTAGTGATGACTTTCAAGTTTTGGGAATAATATGTAATAGACTCTTTGATACTTTCAGGGTGTAGGAAAACTCATTCCTTCTTTCTTTCATGCTATTAATTAAATCAAATTGGTAGGTGGGTGATAAAAATTGTTATCTAACCTTCTTCACTTTATTTTCCAGATGGTTAAAACTAGAGCAACAACAGTGTCAACACTAACACGAGCAATAGATGATGCACCTGAGTCAACAGTTGGGGCATTAGCCTGATAGGGAGTAGTGATGACACATTGTGGTAGAGGTCATAGGAGAAAGCCCACCAAGGACGAATGTTAGGTAGCTGGGCCAGCAAGGGATAGAGCAACGACCCTTCCATTGGGCAATTAGGTAATAAGAGAGGGTGATAAGGTGGATGGTGAGTAGATCATGAGAAGAAAGCACCAGCCCAACCTATTTTAGAGATGATCAACCATGTTCTCACCTATCTCAATGGTTTATCTAATTAAGGTCAAGCACCCAACATTTTCTATGCTAGCACCAACACCTCAGGTTCATGGAGTACAACACGCAAGCTGTTGTGGCTCCCCACATGAATGCATCCTTGAAAACAAGTATGTGTCTCTGATTGACTACATGACATGTAATGATTAGTGACCAACATGATTACTTTATTAAGTTATTAAATTTGAAATGGTCTTTAAGGGTACTGAATCTGAAGATGCTTATGATTTCCTTGGTGATTGTCATGAGCTGCTTCATAAGATGGATATAGTAGAGAAATTTGGTGTTGAGTCTCTAACTTACCAATTCAAGGGAGACGCCAAAATGTGGTGGCGATCTCATGTTGAGTGCCGACCAGCTAAAGACACTACCTATGACTTGAGCATCATTTTATAGCTTCTTCTTGGAGAAGTATATCCCCCAAACTTAGATGGAAAAAATGAGAGTTGAGTACCTAAATATAGAGCGAGGGAATATGTTTGTTGCAACATATGAAGCCAAATTTCATGTTTTATTCAGGTATTCTACTCAATTTTGCTTTGTCCGAAAGAGCAGATTTGTAGCTTTCTGAAGGGATTGAGGTCATTTTCTTCATGTGAAGATGTCTGTTGCAGCCTATGAGGCCAAATTTCATGTTTTGACTCGATTTGGGTTATTTTGGATCGAATGACGAAGTCAGCTCATTTTCTTTCGGTGAAGACTTCATTTTCAGTCAAATATTATGTCAAACTTTATATTCGGGAAATGGTGAGGTTGCATAGAGTGCCTTTATCCACTATCTTCGATCATGGTACACAATTTAATCTCAGTATTGAAGGTCATTTTAGAATGGTCTTGGTACTCAAGTGAAACTTAGCATGACTTTTCATCCATAGACTGATGGACAACCCAAGCATACTATTTAAACTTTGGAAGATATGTTGAGAGCTTGTATAGTTAATTTAAAGGATAATTGGGATTATTATTTACCTTTGATCAAATTTGCTTATAATAATAGTTATCACTCGAGTATCCAAATGACTCCATTTAAGGCTCTCTATGGTAGGAGGTGTAGGTCTCCTATTGATTGGTTGAAGTTGGTGAGGTCACTTTGATAGGTTCGAGTTAGTGCATGAGGCTATGGAAAAAGTTTTGACTAATTCAGGAAAGGTTGAAAATGGCTCAAAGTTAACAAAAGTCCTACGCCGATGTTAGAAGAAGAGAGCTTGAATTCGAAGTTGATAATTGGGTATACTTGAAAATCTCACCCATGAAGGGTGTGATGAGGTTTAGAAAGAAAGGAATCTTAGTCCCCGTTATGTGGGGTCATATCAGATTTTGAGGCGTATTAGAAAGTTTCTTATGAATTAGAGTTACCCGCCGACTTAACATTGGTACATCCGATATTCCATGTTTCTTTGTTGAAAAAAGTGTGTTGGTGATCTGACGTCCATTATGCCATTGAAAGTTTTGAGAGTTAAGGAAAGTCTTCAAATGAAAAGGTTTCGATTGAAATTTTGGATTGTCAATTTCGAAAGTTGAGAAATAAGGAAGTTGCGTCCATAAAAGTCCTATTGAGGAATCAACAAGTTGATGGTTCTACTTGAGAGACCGAATCCAATATGATGTCCAAGTATCCTCATTTTTTTCCTCCGTTCCTATTCTAGCTAGTGGTATTTAGTTTCTCACAGTTCATTCTTCAGATTCATGCATTTTAGTCATTCTCATGTTTCTAGATACATGTATGTTCAAGGAAACTTGATATGAGTTATGATTTAGCTCGGAGTGATTTCTCCTTATTTATGTGCATTTTGATGTATCTTACATTTATGTTGGGCTGCTAATTTCTCTCTCTACTCTGTTGATGAGTCCTTGGACTCTTTTAGGACTTTATTTTGATAGATTTAGTGTCCTCAAATGCATATTGTGTCTCAATAACCGATGAAAATCCTTGAGTTTCAGGTATTTGGAGTTAGAGACTAAGCATGGACACTATTGGGCAGAAAGGAACAAAACAACTAAAAGAACGAAGAAAATACGGCCTGAGGATCGCCTAAACCATTAGGCGAGTCGCCGAATGGATATGGTCTCGCCTAATGTTCCAGTGTGCCAAGCTTTGAAGGAGAAAATTGAGTCGGTGAGATAAAGGAGCAATCTGCGAGTCGCCGAACGATTTCGCGATGCAGTACTTCATTGCCCAACGTTACAGAACTTGAAGTTGTTGAAGGCCAATGCAGAAAGGCGATGAACCAGATTAAAAGGTGGATCGCCGCGCCGAGTGGTCTTTCGCAGCATACTTTTTGACAACTATAAATACTTGTTTAAATTCTTAGCTCACAATGGGATTTTTGAATTAGATTTTGTAGGAAACCAGTATCAAACATTATTTTCAGTTTTTAGAACTTAGAGTTTTGAAGACTTTGTTCCTTAGCTTTGAAGATTTAAAGGTTTCCATTTTTAAGCAATTGAAAGTGGGTATTGAAGATTCTTCATCTTTGACGTGTGTAAAGACAATATCTATCGTACCCATTTGATGGAAACACTTTTCGGTATCAATTTCTATCTCTTTACTATGTCTAGCTAAAACCCCAATTCTTGGGGTGTGAATATGTGAATATGGGTTGAATTTACTGCTGGGTCTAGCTAAAACCCCAATGTTAGATTGAAAAGGAAAGATTTTAGAAAATTCTGCTAAGGTAGGTTCTACGAAAGACACCTACAAACTGTAGGAAGTTCTATGGTCCGTAAGAAGGCAGTCGTAGGACTTGGATTGATTTTTGGGAAATTTCAAATATTTGATGTTTAACCTACGAATGGATAGGATGAAATGTAGGGTGTTCTACGGAACATACGAATGATCTGTAGAAGTGATCTATACATAGTTAAATTTTAGACTCAAACTTGGGTTCTACGAGTGGTACCTACGAGTCGTAGAAAGGACGACGACCCATAGAAAGGTTTCATGGAAATTTGGATGGATTTTGGCTCTAATAGTTGGTTCTACGGTTGACTAGTGATGAGTCTAAAATTTGGACTCATTTGTGGCCTTTTTAGTTCAATAAATAGCGTTTTTAATGCCTTTTTATGTTCATATCTAATGATTTATTGTTGTTTTGTAGCTATGAAGGCTTAAGGACAAGGCAAGGTTGAAATCACACAAAAAGAGGCTAAAAGCATTGGAAAAGAACAAAATGGCGAAGCTTATGCTCGCCAACAGACACTCGGCAACTCACCTAGTGTGCCATGTTTCCGCTGAAAATTATAGTGTAATTGGGATAGATTGAAAGCCAAAAAGATGAGCTAAAGTGATGATTGACAATTCACCAAACGTGAAAGGTAAGCTCCATCAAGTTTACCAACAATGTATGAACTTGAGCTAAAAGTCATGAGAACTAAGGTGAGTAGATGGATACAAAGGCGATTCACCAAATGCAATCGGCGAGTTCATACAAGTTTGCCGAAGTTGACAATGAATTTGATCTGAAATGATGCAGGAAACGGCGAGGAAAAGATCAAGTCGGTGACTCACCGATTGAGTCGGCGAACCCTACTAACCTCACCGATCTAACCATGTGTTGGAAGTTTTTCAAGTTTTGGAGAAAGTATAAATAGTAAAAAGAGAGAGAAAGTTCATTTGGAAGCTGGGATATTTTAGAATAGATAACCTTCTTAGTTTTTGAATTTTGAATAATTGGGTGTGACGATTTTGAAGTATTTTGAGCTGGGTACTTGAAATTATAGTTGTAATCAACAAATCAAGATGACCGATAATGTTTTCGGTATATTTTCTTTTACTTTTATGATGATTGGCTAAAGCTCCAATTTTAGGGGTGTGCAAATGGAAGAAGATATGGATTAATCTGGTGAAATAGTGAATGTTGCCCTATTTTATGTTGTTTTTCATGGATTTGAACTAATTGTTGTGTGTTAACTTATGAATTGAGGTTACAAACTTAATTCTAACTTAGACATTCATCTTTAGCTTGAAAAATGTGATATGAAGTGAATGATTAATTCAATGCTTGCATATTGGGTTTGAAATGCTTGTTTGTTTGAAAAAGGAATTAAGGGTTTCTATTCAAAGTGTTGGGTTTGCTTGAAAGAGAGAACCCAAGTCAAGGTTATAAATTGTTTAGTTATTTTGATATGTGAGACTTTGAAAGAAGCTCCTATGATGAGTATGTTGTGATTGAAAAATGTAATGTGTATTTGAGACTAATCCCACCTACCCAAGGGTCATCAATAGTAATAGGCAACCACATCGATCAGTTATTTAAAATCTATTTCCATTCCCGCACACTCCTAGTTTATTACTCAAATTGTGAAGCTTCCGATTTAATTGTTTTTGTTAAAATTAGTTACTAAAACAAGTTATTTAATATTTGGAATTATATACCCTTGTTACCATTTACTACAATAGATTAGAGCACATCTTATCTTCTAAATTGAATTCTTACATAGACCACTTCACGTGGGATTCGATCCCGACCTAATGCGTTGAGTAATTATACTGTTAACGATCGCCTATTTAATTTGTTGAATTGTTATACGAGTAAAGTGAGTGTTATCAACCAGTACAGTTCGTAGGGAGTCCTACGAACCATAGGTTTAAACTGTAGTCTTTTGGCATATTTTTATTAAGGGTGTTTTAGTCTTTTCCTATCCAATTATCCCCTAAATCATGTTGTTTTGGCCCTATAACTATCCCTATAACTGTTTTTACTCTTAAAACTTGGCCTAATTCCTCTTATTCACTCTATTTTCCTCCAAATCTTCAAGTCTTCTTCTCCAAATTCTCTCAATAGCTCTCAAGGTGGAAGTTATAGTTTCAAGCTTCAAGGTCTCAGTCTCCTTGCATTCTTAGGGATTTGACTATCTAGAAATTCACCAATGGATCCCTTTCATCCTTTGGGTTCCAAAAGAATCTCAATCTCCTAAATTGATTTCACCCAATTCTATTAGGGTTTCATATTATTCTTCATGGGTCCAATTTATTATGCTTCAATGGTTTATATTCAATCTTATTATGCATGATTTGATTAAATGACATGATTTTTCAATTGATTTCATATGGACCCATGCCTGTGTCTACTTTATGAACATGAATTATGCTTATGAACTGTGAATTATAATTATGAAATCTATGCATGGTTTATGAAAAAGAATGATTTATGAACAAATGATGCCTTTGAGATAAGTATCCAGGAATTATGAAAGGTTTTCTCACATTGAAATCATGATTTAGATGCTTAGAAATATAAGTGCCTATTATGAAAGTTTATGAAATCATGATTTTGAAAGAAGCTACTCTATTATG
Source organism: Solanum verrucosum (assembly GCF_900185275.1). Lineage (NCBI taxonomy): Eukaryota > Viridiplantae > Streptophyta > Magnoliopsida > Solanales > Solanaceae > Solanum > Solanum verrucosum. Next base: position 2,433,608 of record NW_026020049.1, read on the forward strand.
ATTTATGATTTGATTGGTAATCTTAATTGTGTCTTTCCAAATTTTTTAACTATGATTGTGAATATGTCTTTTCCGTTGGAATTTTCTTAGCACCGAGAGGACTTTGGAATGGAGACCTTACTGTTAATAGAGGTTTGGTCTCTAGTAGCAATTTCATTGTCCCAAACTACGTGTCCAAGTACGTTTTAACTTGGTCATGCATATCATGCTTAAAGTTCCTCATATTATTATGCCTATGTTTCTTTATGCATTTCTTCACACTTAGTACATTCACCAAACTAATGCATATTTCTGCCTATATTGTCTCATAATATAGGATCTGACGCTCCTGTATCCGGTCACACTTAGGTGGATTCCCCGCTAGTGACTACTTGGATTGATGAGTCCTCATGATTCGAAGACAAAGTCATGGATACTGCTAATGCTTTTATGTCTTTTCAGTTTCAGACTTGTATGTGGGGTATGAGTTATGTCCCAATCACTCTTATGGTGTTAGAAAGACTCATGCTAGACTTAGTAGTTTTCCGCATATTTCTTATGTACTATGTTGGTATTTTTTATGTCATCTTATCATTTGAGACTTATGCTGATTATAACTCTTAAATTATATTCTTACTACGTCATGCTTATATCAAGTGGCTTGTTTAGGATCTCTTCGGATCTTATTCTCCATGTCACGTCTAGGATATACTTTGAGTCGTGACATAAACACAAAAGAAAAGAGAAAATTGTTGGAGGAATTATCAAAAAAATTAAGCAAAGAAAAACATGCTTATAAAATATGACTTCTCTAAGCATCGATATATAGTAAAATTAAATTTCACAAAATATCTTTTTGTCATATTCTTCGGTGCTACTTATATCCTCAAACTTTATTTTTGAGTGATCATCTACTTCTTCGTCGTTTGTAACATTTTGTTGTAAACTCATTCCTACAATAATTTCAGTTTTATTTTGTTTTGTCTTTGCATAAGACTCCTTGAATGAGGCTGTGTTACTCGATTGATAGGTAATTCAACCTTTAGACTTAAACTTATAGTCAAAATTGATTCAATGGGTTTAGAAATCTTTTTCAAGAAACAAAGATTGCACTCACAACTAATATAATCTCATCTTGTTCATAAACTTCAACCACTGAACTTGCACTTGTAATCGAAAATCACATTAGCGTCTTCATACTCTAGGAAATCTGCGTGATGAACCATTTAGAGATGTATAAACTTGAGAAGAAACATAACATAAACAAATCAGCATACATAGTATACACACAGACCCTAATACTAACAAATATTAGAAAAATATACACTCATCGACAAAAAAGCAGCAAAAATTCTTAAAATCATAGAAGAATGAGCAAAATTAAGAAATGAAAATACACAACAAAATCCCGTAAAAATCATACTATTAATAATAAACTATAGTCAATCTATAACAAAAAAAAAGGCACATTAAAAATTCGAGATAAGTGTCAAAAACACACTTAACTATATTTTTTTTCTTAGGTTCATACCTAAAATATTGAGAGTGAGTTTCATACCTAAACTATTGAGAGTGTGAGTTTTATACCTAAACTATCACTTAGTAGTTTGAGAAACACACCTTTCACTTTTACAACTCTCATCAAGGTGTGTGTGTAATACACTCTCTTTTATTTAAAAAAATTGCCGCATCACACTCCACATGGACAAAACATTTCATCTTGACAAAATTAAATAAATTATTAGTATTAGTTAAAATTAAATATTTAAAAATTATTATACCAAAAAAATATTTTTCTTACCCACTCCATCACTTCCTCTTACCGTACACCCCCCCTCCCCCTCAAATACTAATTTAGATATATATATTTTTTTTAAAATAATAATTCTACCCACTCTACCTAACTCTCTGCTTCCATTTTTTTCTCGTTTTGTGTCGAAAATATTTTTTACTTGCCACCGCAAGACTTTTTTAAAAATAAATTTGTTATTTATGTTATATTCGGTACACAAGTAGAAATTTTTTTCTTAAATATATATGTACATATCTAACACAAAACTAGAAAAATATAAAAAAAATTAAATAAATTGGGAGCGGAGGGTTAAATAGGATGGGGTAGAACTTTTATTTTTTTAAAATAAAATAATATCAATTTTTTTGGGGAATGAGTGGGTGGTTTAGGGGGGAGGGTGAGTATGAATTTTTTTAAAACTATTTTATATAAAGATTTTTTTTTTTAAAAAAAGGACAGAGGATTGTCGAGGAAGGGGGGCGGGGGGGGGGAGGGGAGGAGGTAGTAGAGTGGGGTAAGAAAAATATTTTTTAAAAAATATTTTTTTTGGGATAGTAATACTTTAATCTTTAATTTTTAATTAATATTAATAGTTTATTATTTAATTTTTGTCAAGGTGGAATATTTTATCCATGTAGAATGCCACATGTCAATGTTTTTTCAAATAATAACATACACCACTGAAATGTGTTTCTCAAACTAATAAATAATAGTTAAGGTATGAAACTCACACTCTCAATAGTTTAGATATAAAACTTGAAAAAATGAGATAGTTTAGATGTGTTTTGATACTTATATCTGAAAATTCCTAAAAATCATCAAAAAAAAACAACAAAAAAAACCAAAACAATATATTAAAAAATACACAATAAAAATGCTATAAAATACTAAAAAAATCATAGAACACAACTATAATCCAACTGCACCAGAAGTGGTGTCAATTAGGCAGTGCAGTGGGCAGCAGGAGCTCTGAATTCCAGAAAAGCAACTGGATCGGCATAGTGATTTGCCGGGGTGTCTATCGGAGAAGGAAAAGTGAATTAAGACATGAATACTTGTGTACTTCATCTGTTGCCTGCTTGTCTCGTCTCTCCTCAATTGCAATTACAAACCAGGAGAAAGTTATTAAACCTTCCTTCTGTCTGGGAAAAACCCATCTTCAGATCTCTACAGATTGTACCCTCTGCCTCTTCTTCTTCGTCTACTTCTTTCTCACCTGCTGAATATCCAGGTAAATAGAGCTGTAGTATTGATTCTGAATGTTGATTTTAGTTTATGTAGCTTTCAAGTCATTGAAGTCGCTCAACCCTTATATTAAGATTAAACATTCATTTTTATCCTTTTATGTTTGTACTGTGCATTTATTATATGCTTCATGTTAGATTGTTGAATAAACTTTTCTTGACTGGTGGATTTCTTCATAAGTTTATCTGTAGGGTGATTTAGCTGTAATTAACTCTGATCCTTTTATCTTAAGAAGCTAAAAATATCTTGGTGTGAAAGAGAATGGCTTTTGGTGCAAATAAGGTTTAGGAAGTTGAAAAGAGAAACCGAGAAAATTAAGTAAGAAGAAAGAAGAGGCCTGACTTGATTCCAGTAATATGGACGGGCAATAACACTGAAGTCATTTCAGAAGATATTACTAAAGCACTTATGGATTTAGACCCTGTTGCCATCGAAGACGCAACAAACAAGAAGGTAAATGAATATGAGTTAGTGCTTTTGGAGGTGCAAGGAGATAATCGACTAATTTATTCCCTAGCTCGTGAAAAGGATGCAATTACAACCATATGTCCAATGAGTCAAGGAAACAAAATTGCAGTTACAGAGGAAGAACCAATTCTAGGATAGGATTTTGAGCTGATTTTTACATGGGAATTATTTTTTGGAAGATTTAGAAGAGCTTCAAAGAGAGCAAGCAGTAATGGAGGCTTCTTTGTGGGTTCATAAAAATGTACTCTCTCTGAGGCCTGAGCAGGCAGTATGGTATCACATTCTAGGCCCGTGAACATGATGTGTTTAAACTACTCATGAAGATTGATAAGAAAAGGCAGGAACAAAGAATTCATTAGGGCATTCAGGGAAGCGGCAAACCAAGGAAGAACAATGAGTTAAACAAGCTAAAATTTGATATGAACTATGGGAAGGTGGGGATAAGAAGTAGGGGAAGAAACATTCTAACTTCTACATGAAGCTAAACGTTATCAGTTGGAATATAGGAGGATTGACCAGTAAGGAACAAAGAAGACCAGCTAAAATGTTAGTAAATAAATGGAAAGCATTTGTTTATTACTCTCAATAAACAAAGGTGGATAAATAGAGGTTGGATCGTTGGTGCGGTAGATTTTGGATAACAGATGGGTAGAATTTGGTGCTTAGAAGCGGGTGTAGGAGGGGAGGGGGTATTCTTATGATGTGGAATAATAGATATCGGCAGGGATAGTAGTAGCTACTGAAGTCTTTAGCATCACCGTCAAATTTCAAGCTACCTCACAAAATTTTTCTTGCCATCTAACTGGTGTTTATGCACCAAACACTACGACTGAAAGGAAGGAGTTGTGGTGGGAACTTGCTGCTGTTAGGGGATTATGTGAGCTGCCGTGGGTGCTGGTATGTGAGATTTCAACACCACCAGATTTATGTCTGAAAGGAAAAATAGTTCAAGAATCACATGCTCAATGATTTTTTTTTTTTTTTTTTGAATTTAGTAATGTTGTATTCCTCAGCATTAAGGATATGCCGGTGACCTCCAAAAATTCGTACATAGAGGGGCTAGGAAAGCTAATTACAAAGATCCTAACATATCTACTAGTTTCTCTACCTCCTCTATACATTCCTGTTTACACCAAAAATACAAATATGCAATGCAATTTTCTTTGACTTTCTGTATGGAGTTTGATTTGTTCTCATAGCATCTTCCATTTCTTTCCTTCCATACTGACCACCATATGCAAGTTGGAATAATTCTCCACCACTTTTTTTGGCTTTTACTGCCTCCTCTCCTGATTCAACAACTGAACAGGTCAGCAGTATGTTCTGGCTGTTTCTAGTGAGCCTCAAAAACAGAGACCATAGTTGACCTGTGATTCTACGGTGTAGAAAAAGATGGTTGTTGGTCTCATTTGTCTCCTTGCATTGAAAACACCTTGGTACTAGTTGTACACCTTTCCTCTGCAGTACCTCCTGAGTCAGACAAGCCCTCTTAGCTACCAACCATACAAAACATTTGATCTTGGTTGGTGCTTGGCTTGTACAAACATATTTCCATCTAGCCAATCTGAGGCCTTGTTGAGTTCCCATTTCCTTCTTATAGAGCTTGTTAACTGTGAATCTTCCATCCTTAGAGTGTACCCACGAGATTGTGTCTGGCCTTGCAGCAAAACCATTAAACTCATTGATTACATGTAACAATTGTGCCACCCTATCTATTTCCCAGTCCTGAAAGATATATCCCAACCATTTTCCCAACTCTCAGCTAGAGTGATATCTGGATATTGCTACAGAAAGAAAATAAGTCAGGGAAAGATTGCATTAATGCCTCATGTCTTACCCAAACATCTTTCCAGAATAGTATTTTAGCTCCATTTCCTATTCTGAGTTTGATGTTTCCTGCTAGTTTGGTCCAGAAGGATCTTATTGTTTTCCATGTTGAAACTCCATATGGTATAGTGACCTCATTGGTACACCATTGGGAGTCCTAGCCATACTTGTGATGTATAACTTCTCTCCAAAGAGCATGTTCTTCTTCCACATATCTCCACAGCCATTTCATCAAGAGGCACTCATTATGGATTCGAAGATTCCTAACTCTAAGACCACCTGAGAGCTTAGGTAGCTGCACTGTTTCCCAGTTAATTAGATAGTACCCCTTCCTTTCTTTGTTTCCAAACCAAAGAAAGTCTCTTCTAAGTTTGTCCAATTTCTCCAGCACCTTAGCAGGTTAGGGAAATAGAGACATGACATAAGTGGGGAGGGAGTCCAGCACTGCATTTGTTAATGTTTGTCGGCCCCCAAGTGACAAGTATTGAGATTTCCTTATGGCTAACTTTTTTTTTTTTTAAAATAGTAATGTTGTATTCCTCAGCATTAAGGATATGCCGGTGACCTCCAAAAATTCATACATAGAGGGGCTAGGAAGGCTAATTACAAAGATCCTGACATATCTACTAGTTGCTCTACCTCCTCTATACATTCCTGTTTACACCAAAAATACGAATATGCAATGCAATTTTCTTTGACTTTCTATATGGAGTTTGATTTGTTCTCATAGCATCTTCCATTTCTTTCCTTCCATACTGACCACTATATGCAAGTTGGAATAATTCTCCACCACTTTTTTTTGGCTTTTACTGCCTCCTCTCCTGATCCAGCAACTCAACAGGTCAACAATATGTTCTGGCATCGTCCAGCTATTACCAGTGACCCTAAATAATAGAGACCATAGTTGACCTGTGACTCTACAGTGTAGGAAAAGATGGTTGTTGGTCTCATTTGTCTCATTGCATAGAAAACACCTTGGTACTAGTTGTACACCTTTCCTCTGCAGTACCTCCTGTGTCAGACAAGCCCTCTTAGCTACCAACCATCAAAACATTTGATCTTGGTTGGTGCTTGGTTTGTCCATACATATTTCCATCTAGCCAATCTGAGGCCTTGTTGAGTTCCCATTTCCTTCTTATAGAGCTTGTTAACTGTGAATCTTCCATCCTCAGAGTGTACCCACGAGATTGTGTTTGGCCTTGCAACAAAACCATTAAACTCATTGATTACATGTAACAATTGTGCCACCCTATCTATTTCCCAGTCATTGAAATGTCTCCTGAAAGATATATCCCAACCACTTTCCCAACTCTCAGCTAGAGTGATATCTGGATATTGCTACAAAAAAGAAAATAAGTCAGGGAACGATTGCATTAATGCCTCATGTCTTACCCAAACATCTTTCCAGAATAGTAGTTTAGCTCCCTTTCCTATTCTGAGTTTGATGTTTCCTGCTAGTTTGGTCCAGAAGGATCTTATTGTTTTCCATGTTGAAACTCCATATGGTATAGTGACCTCATTGGTACACCATTGGGAGTCCTGACCATACTTGTGATGTATAACTTCTCTCCAAAGAGCATGTTCTTCTTCCTCATATCTCCACAGCCATTTCATCAAGAGGCACTCATTATGGATTCGAAGATTCCTAACTCTAAGACCACCTGAGAGCTTAGGTAGCTGCACTGTTTCCCAGTTAATTAGATAGTACCCCTTCCTTTCTTTGTTTCCAAACCAAAGAAAGTCTCTTCTAAGTTTGTCCAATTTCTCCAGCACCTTAGCATGTAAGGGAAATAGAGACCTGACATAAGTGGGGAGGGAGTCCAACACTGCATTTATTAATGTTTGTCGGCCCCCAAGTGACAAGTATTGAGATTTCCATATGGCTAACTTCTTCTCTGACCTCTGGATTATCCCATCCCATATTAGTAATTCTTTATGATTGCTTCCCAGAGGCATTCCCAAGTAAGTTGTTGGGAATTGCTCAATCTTGCACCCTAGGATGTTAGCCAATCTTTGCATCTGTGCTACTTCCTTGATAGGGAGTAAACTGTTTTTCCTCCCGTTAACCCTTAGACCAGAGACAGCTTCCAGGATCACAAGTATCACTCTGATAAATCTAATCTGGTCTTATTTTGCCTCGCAGAAGATTACAGTGTCATCATCATACAACAGTTAGCAAATCTCCATACTCACACTTGCCCTGCTACTAACTTCAAATCCCCTTATCCATCTGTTTTGAGTAGCTATCCTCAGCATGCTATTCAGCCCCTCCATGACCAGTATGAACAGGAAAGGGGTGATAGGATCACCCTGCCTCAAACCCCTTTTAGATGAAAAAAACCCACCGGTTCTCCATTCACCAGAATGGAGGTTACGGTTTTAATACAAAAACCTATCCATTTTAACCTTTTATCTCCAAACCCCATCTGTCTTAAGATGTTTAGAAGGAACCCCCAATTTACATGGTCATATGCTTTTTCCAAATCAAGTTTGCACATGATGCCTGCGTTCTCTCCTCTTAATCTTGTGTCCACACATTCACTGGCTATTAATGCAGCATCCATGATTTGCCTACCCTTAATAAATGCCATCTGCTTGTTCACCAGCTTGTTTACCACCTGTTTGAGCCTTTCAGCCAACACTTTAGCTATGATTTTGTACATCCCACTAATTAGACTTATTGGTCTGAAGTCCCTTAGTGATGTAGCTCCACTCTTCTTTGGGATAAGTGCCACATAAGTGGCATTCATACTCTTTTCAAAAACTTGGAACTCATGGAAATGTTTCATAGTGTTCAAGATGTCTTCTTTCAAGACACTCCAAAATTCCTTAAAGAAGCTCATTGGGAATCCATCAGGTCCTGGTGCCTTGTCACTAGCACAAAGATTGATGCCTTTTAAGACTTCTTCCTCCTCAAACTGTCTATGCAGCCAGATCTGTTCCTCCAAGTTAATGCTTGTGAAGTCTTGTAAGTTTAGATTAGGTCTCCATGTCTCTGTCTCTTTGTAGAGATTCTGATAGTAGTCTTGTATTTTAATCTTGATAACTTCTGGATCAGTGATATATGTCCCTCCCTCTTCAATTTTGTCATTGGTGTTGCATCCCTTATGTGTTGTGGCCATTCTGTGAAAATATTTGGTGTTCTTATCTCCATTTTTCAACCATTGGATTCTAGATCTCTGTCTCCATGCTATCTCCTCATTCTTGACCACCTCCTCAAACTCCATTGCCAAATGAACCTTCTAGAGTAATTCATCAACCGTGAGTGCTCTTTGCTCCTTGATATTTTCTAATCCAATAATATGGTTCAGGATGTCCTCCCTTCTTTGTCTCCAGTTATTCTGGTTTTCCCTTCCCCATTCTTTTAATTTCCCTTTTAGGAGTTTTAGTTTGGTAGTCAAGATGTATGCTGGGCTCCCAGTTACATTGAAAGAGGCCCACCATAATCTTTTACCCTCTCTTTGAAACCATCCACTCCCAACCACCATTGTTCAAACTTAAATTATGACTTCTTGAAATCCATATCTCCACATGTAAGCATGATGGGGTTGTGGTCTGATCCCAATTTTGGCATCACTGATTGTTTGATGTGTAGATATTGTTCCTCCCACTGTGAAGAGTAGAGGAATCTATCTATTCTAGAAGCACTCTCATGATTTTCACTCCTTCTCCAAGGGTAAGACCCTCCAAATAAAGGAGGGCTACAAGCTCCATGTCATTGATCCATTCTGAAAACTCGGTCATTCCCCCTTGATTCTTTGGCAGTTGGTTCTCTCCTCTGGATATCTGGTGATGTTGAAATCCCCACATACTACCCATGATCCCTCAAAAAGGCTTCTAATGGCTGCCAATTCCCACCAAAGTTCCCTCCTTTCCCCTCTATCACAGTCTGCATAAATTGCACTTAAATGCCATTTCAGTTCCTGCTCTATGCCCTCAAATCTACAAGTAAGCATTTGATTTCCACTGTCTACCATTTCCCCCTTCCAAACTCTTTTGTCCCATAGCACTACTATGCCCCCACTCCTTCCAATAGCTTCTACATGAGCTTCTCCCAACCATCTGTTGTTCCAGATTTGTTGGTAAAGATTTGAGTCATTCCTTGTTAGCTTAGTTTCGACCAACACGTGAATGTCATCCCCCCATTGAAGCAACAAATTTCTTACAAGTGCTCTTTTGCTCTCCCCATTTAACCCCCTAACATTCCAAGATACAAATTTTATCTTCATGACCAACCCTCATGTGAGATTCTCCCTCTTGTTCTTGGCTCCCCTTCTTTGAATTTCATCCGCTACTTAAGGGGGGAAAATACACATGGTTCAAAGTTATTAATCAAGGCATTGTTCAAGAATTGATAGATTTGTATTCTCTTTCGAGTGGCTGAAGAACTTAGAATGGATAAACAAGAGATTATGCTAAGAATAATTTCTGATCATGCTCAATTACAACTGTTATGTCGTGAGTGGGAGAAACCTTACTTCGAATTTGAGAATCGGTAGATGGAGATGGAATGATTTTTGGCAAAGTATAGAATCGGTGGTCAAACCTTCAGGTTATAGGCAGAGCAGATTACATTTTATCAAATAAGTTACAGTTATACAAAGGAAACTGAACAAAACTAGTTTTGGTAATTTGGAACACAGAAAAAATGAGCTATTAGGAAAGATGGCACACTTTGACAGGGACTATGAGGACAAGACATTACAAGAGGAGGAATGGGTTGATAGGGCTTGTTTACATATAGAGTTGAAGGATATTGCCAAATATGAAGGACTGGCTTGGAGACAACTTCACGGTTATTACAGTTGAAACAAGGGGATAGAAAATGCTCACAAGATATAATCACATTGGGAAATTACGAGTTGACGGGAATATCAAGGAAGATCACGAGGAGATGAAAAAAGACATTTCCCATTTCTACCAGAACTAGTTTTCACTTTTCAGAAGGAGAGAATTGGAAGTCAGGTATAATAGGGCACCCACAAGTAATCTCGAGGGAAGTAGTATGGCTTCAAAGACCTTTTGGAGAAGAAGAAATGCTAGAAATTACTAAGCTATGTGTAAGTGATAAAGTTCCAGGTCTGGATGGGTTCTCTATGGATTCTGTCAAAACTACTGGTTGATTATCAAAGAGGATCACATGAAGGGTCTGGATCTCTTCCACCACCAGGAAAAGTTTGAGAAATGCTTCTATACCACCTTTATTGCTTTAGTTCCTAAAAGAATGATGTTGTGGAATTGAGAGATCGTAGACCCATAAGCCTGATTAGTAGTTTCTGGAAGATCATTTCGAAGCTTCTGACAGAGACTGAAAAGAGTGATTAACAAGTTAGTGGATAATTCTCAATGACTTTTATTAGAAGAAGAAAAATTATGGATGCATCATTTATTGCAAAATGAATATCTTGATACCAGATTGAAAGGTGATATTCCTGGTGTTTTATGTAAGGTTGTTATTGAGAAGGCATACAATCATGTTGGGGGGAATTTTTAGTTAACATTCTCAAAGATATGGGATTTGGGAGGATGTGGGTTAGCTGGATATCATTATGTATACTATTTGTTTGGTTTTCAATTCGGAGGTGCGGAATTGGTAGTTGAGGAATTCATATTTTTTGTAGTGTGGTAGGTGAGGAATTTTTCTTAAAGATTTTATTATAATATTCTTTTTTCAAGGGTCTTAATCTTGATCTTTCTTTAATATTATTTATGATATATTCTAGATATAACATATTTTGAATTCTTAGGTACATATATAAATTTTCTTTCATTAATTGTTCTAGTAATGTTATATCTTCCATAGATTCTGTTCAATATTGTAAATATTCGTAGTTCATTTTAGTCTGAATTTATTTCTAAATCATACCATTCTATTCTTTCGAGGTCTAAATCATGTAGGTCTATTTCATACCATTGTTGGTTTAATATATCTTCTGATTCGTTATCATTAAATATTTTTTCCCATATTATTCTTCTTAATTCAATTATTTCTATATCTTTAAGTGTATATAAGAATAGAGTTTCATAGTTCTTTATCATTTCATCATGCATGTAGTCATGTTCGTTGTTATGCAGGGTTTTTATTTTCAATTATTCCTTCCTATCATATTCATAATTGATTAAATTCATATTAGATCATTATGAACTAGATTATCTGTTTATCATGTTCTCCTGTCACTACTAGCATCGTACTTTAGCGGATACTTCATTCTTATCAACGCCTCAACTTTGTTTACTCCCCTAAACGGCTTTCCTCGCCTACTGGTTTCAACATTAGGATGACATAGTATAGAAGTTTTCTCCCTGTTTCTAGTGTGCTAATAAACTAGAAATCATGATTCAAATAATTCTAATACATAATAACTAACATAAATTTATTCAATCATATATATGATATTCAGGAATATATGAAATTAGTTCTGCATATTTGTTGAACAATATACCTTTGCCTCTTGCTTATCCATGATATCTGAAGTTTGTTCCATTATTTATTAAGTATGGATATCTTAAATATTTGAGAGTGTTTTTAGGAAATTGTTTTATTGAAGGCTTCAAGGCCTGCCTATTAAGTTACATGTACATTCCTTTATATAGAAATGAATTTCTAACCTATGTCTACAGTAATGTACAATAATGCACGTACTATACTACTTACTGCACAATAATGCACTACCACTTACTTTACAATAATGCATACCTACTACTTTTACACTTGTCCTATTAATAATGCACACCACCTACCATTCATACACTTGTCATCATTATTAATAATGCACACCACCTACCACACCTACTACTTTACACTTGTCCATACTACTTTAATAATGCACATCTATAATATATACTACCCTACACTTGTTGACTAATTTACATGATTTTATACTATTTGCTTTTGGCCTTTTTGGCCAAATATTTCTTCTTTGCTTTATCTCTTTAGTTGTCTCTATCTTCTTATCTCTTTAGCCTTTATTCTAGCTGGACATCTGGAATCACGTTGTCTTTTCCATTACATTTTGAACATAGATGATCAGGGTATTTGTGTCCAATTAGCTTGCAATATCTTGTCAATAGTTCTGGCGAAATAAATCCTGCTTTGAGTGCTCTTGTCGTAGGTCTTTCTTCTGGTTTTAATAATGATAAAATCCATCGCTGGACTTCATCCATATCTGTTCTTCTTAGTTCTCTCGAATTTGAATATATCATTAACTGATCTCTATAGTAGTAACTTCATATAACATTTCCGTTCAAATAATTGTTTGCTAACTCTTGTATAATAGTTGATATACCAATTATTCTTTTATTGGCATAAAAACTCGGTATCTCTATTTTTTGTATTTCTTCCTGTTGTCCAATATCTTCAGGTATAATCATATCTTTGGTTAGTCCTATTTTAATAACTTGAATTGGGGGTTTTATCTCTTCGTATAATATCTCCGCTGGTGCTGTATAAAACTTTACATAAAATAAATTTCCCTTGGTAACTCTTTTATATGTAATGAATGCCTTGTGTAGTTCTGGTATTCCACTTATTTCTTCTCCGTCGTATGTGTATACGGTATTTAATAGTCCATAATTGTAACGTGTCCTTACTAAATTGACGTTAGTTTTTGGCTGTGCGATTAGCTTGTTATAACCTTGTAATTTTTGGGTTAGGTAGTCTTGACTTGGTTCTTTGGTTGTGGTGGATCTAGGATTACGGTTTAAATAAGTTTGGATTATATATATATTTTCAATATATGTTCTCGTGACATGGTTATATAATTTTTTCTCATTTTGTAGGCTATCTGCATAGGTAGAGGTTTGTGGTTCCATAGTCAATGTGTTTCTTGGCATTTTTGGAGTAAATGGTTTTTCAAATAGCTAGTTTAAGTTTGTATTCTTATGCTGTTTTTCACTAACTTGTTTACTTGTACCTGCAGCTGTATTTAAACAAATATTATGGGTTTTAAGGTGTTTCCCAACGTCACCTTTTAGTTCTGGATTTTTAAAGTCTTCTGATTGACTTAGCTCCGCATTTTTACAGTCATGTTGCTGACCTGTATTAGCTTTAGACTTCAGATTATCTTCATTAGTCTTTAGCTTTTGTATCTCATTGTCCATACTGTCCACTTTTATACAAAGTGTAGTAATGACTTTGAGTATGTCTTTAATTGTATTTTCTTTCTCAGTCTGAGTAGCTTTGTCTTGATAAGTAATCTGTATTTTAAGACTTCTCCATAACGTTTTTCACTGGCGTTTGATTCTACCATATAAGTAAATTTTTTGTTTTCATCTAGAAAATATAGTTTAGGTAGGTTCTTACATAATAATTTTATTTTTTGTATTTGTGTTTGGTCTTTTTTATCAAACTGGTATTTTACATCTTTTCTTTAATTTTTGTTGTAATAGTTTTAAATTCCCTGCTAATTTTGGTTTGTATTCTCTTACTTGATTTACTAGTCCTAGAAATGATTGTAATTTCTTTTTTGTATCTAGTTGTTCATTTGAGTTAATTATTTTTTGTACTATATGTGTTTGCATTTTTATTCCATTTTTATCTATTTGTATTCCTAAAAATTCTATTTGTTTTTTCATTATGTCTGCTTTCTTTTTGCTTAGACTTATGCCTGAATATTCTATAATATGTATAAATTTTTCTAATAATTTTATATGTTCATCTTGTGTTTTGGAATATAGTAATATATCATCAATATATACTACACAATTTTCTAGTTGTTTAAAATAGTTATCCATAAAGTGTTGATATCTACCTGGTGCATTTTTATATTCAAATGGTAATACATTTCATTTATAAAATCCTTGTGGTACTGTAAATGTTGTGAGTTTTTTAGATTCCTCTTCTAACTTTAAGTGGTAAAATCCTGATTTGCAGTCAAATTTACTAAAGTAATTATATCCTTGTATTTGTCTTATCTTTAATATTTTATTTGGTATTGGATAATTATATGTTTTAGTTTTTGCATTTAAATTTCTATAATCAATAACCATTCTACTTTTTCCTCTTTTTTGCTCACTATGTTTATTTACTATAAAAGCTGGACTTGTATGCTTGCTATTGCTTTCTTGTATATATCATTTTTCTAGTAATTCGCTTATATGTATCTTAAATTCTGTTAAATCATTAAAATTATATTTTAATGGTTTTTGGGTTATTATACTATTATTATCAATTAACTCAATTTTTACTTTTATTTTATGTTTTTTCCATCTTTGTAAAGGATCTTCACTATATAACAATTCTAACTTATCTTGGATTATTTTTACTTTATCTATAGAGAATATAATTAATTATATTTTAGGGTCTTCTTCTTTTGTATTTTCTAATTTTTGTGTAATTTTTTCACTTCCTTTTAATCATTCTGTTGTTTTCCGTTTTTTATTATTCACTCTTTTTGCTCCTATTTTTTGTTTATATGGTGTTGTGAACCACCAGTGTGTTTTTGTTATTATATGTGAGTATAATTTTTCTAAAAATGGCATTCCTAATAGCATATCTTTTGTTGTAAGCTCGAAGTTATACATTTCTTCTATAGTTAATATCTTATCCCATATTTGTATTTTTAAATTTTTGGCCTTATATGTGATCATGCTTTCTTCATTATTAAATCATGTTACTACTATCAGTTTTTTTAATTTTTCCCATTTTTTTTCTAGTAAACAATTGTATTTACATATATTAGCTTCTGCAAATCAGGATTTTACCACTTAAAGTTAGAAGAAGAATCTAAAAAACTTACAGCATTTACAGTACCACAAGGATTTTATGAATGGAATATATTATCATTTGGATATAAAAATGCACCAGGTAGATATCAACACTTTATGAATAACTACTTTAAACAACTAGAAAATTGTGTAGTATATATTGATGATATATTACTATATTCTAAAATCTAATATGAACACATAAGATTATTGGAAAAATTCATACATATTATAGAATATTCAGGCATAAGCCTAAGTGAAAAGAAAGCAGACATAATGAAAAGCCAAATATAATTCCTAGGAATACAGATAGATAAAAATGGAATAAAAATGCAAACGCATATAGTACAAAAAATAATTAACTCAAATGAACAACTAGATACAAAAAAGAAATTACAATCATTCTTAGGACTAGTAAATCAAGTAAGAGAAAACATACCAAAATTAACAGAGAATTTAAAACCATTATAGCAAAAATTAAAGAAAGATGTAGAATACCAGTTTGATAAAAAAGACCAAACACAAATACAAAAAGTAAAATTATTATGTAAGAACCTACCTAAACTATATTTTCCGGATGAAAACAAAAAATTTACTTATATAGTAGAATCAGACGCCAGTGAAAAAAGTTATGGAGGAGTCTTAAAATACAGGTATGATAAAGAAAAAATAAAACATCATTGCAGATATTATTTAGGAACATTTACTAATACGAAAATAAAATGGGAAATAAATAGGAAAGAATTATATTCAGTGTATAAATGTTTACTATCATTTGAACCATATATTGTATATAACAAATTTATTATAAGGACAGATAACACACAAGTAAAATGGTGGCTAACAAGAAAAATACAAGATTCAGTAACTACAAAAAAAATGAGAAGATTGGTATTAAATATATTAAATTTTACATTTACTATTGAAGTAATAAAAACTGATAAGAATGTTATTGCAGATTACTTTTCAAGACAAAGTTACTCAGACTGAGAAAGAAAATACAATTGGAGATATACTCAAAGTCATTACTACACTTTGTATAAAAGTGGACAGTATGGACAATAAGATACAAAAGCTAAAGACTAATGAAGATAATCTGAAGTCTAAAGCTAATACAGGTCAGTAGCATGACTGTAAAAATGCAGAGCTAAGTCAATCGGAAGACTTTAAAAATCCAGAGCTAAAAGGTGACGTTGGGAAACACCTTAAAACCCATAATATTTGTTTAAATACAACTACAGGTACAAGTAAACAAGTTAGTGAAAAACAATATAAGAATACAAACTTAAACCAGCTATTTGAAAAACCATTTACTCCAAAAATGCCAAGAAACACATTGACTATGGAACCACAAACCTCTACCTATGCAGATAGCCTACAAAATGAGAAAAAATTATATAACCATGTCACGAGAACATATATTGAAAATATATATAAAATCCAAACCTATTAAAACCGTAATCCTAGATCCACCACAACCAAAGAACCAAGTCAAGACTACCTAACCCAAAAATTACAAGGTTATAACAAGCTAATCGCACAGCCAAAAACTAACGTCAATTTAGTAAGGACACGTTACAATTATGGACTATTAAATACCGTATACACATATGACGGAGAAGAAATAAGTGGAATACCAGAACTACACAAGGCATTCATTACATATAAAAGAGTTACCAAGGGAAATTTATTTTATGTAAAGTTTTATACAGCACCAGCGGAGATATTATACGAAGAGATAAAACCCCCAATTCAAGTTATTAAAATAGGACTAGCCAAATATATGATTATACCTGAAGATATTGGACAATAGGAAGAAATACAAAAAATAGAGATACCGAGTTTTTATGCCAATAAAAGAATAATTGGTATATCAACTATTATACAAGAGTTAAAAACAATTATTTGAACGGAAATGCTATATGGAGTTACTACTATAGAGATCAGTTAATGATATATTCAAATTCGAGAGAACTAAGAAGAACAGATATGGATGAAGTCCAGCGATGGATTTTATCATTATTAAAACCAGAAGAAAGACCTACGACAAGAGCACTCAAAGCAGAATTTATTTCGCCAGAACTATTGACAAGATATTGCAAGCTAATTGGACATAAATACCCTGATCATCTATGTTCAAAATGTAATGGAAAAGACAACGTGATTCCAGATGTCCAGCTAGAATAAAGGCTAAAGAGATAAGAAGATAGAGACAACTAAAGAGATAAAGCAAAGAAGAAATATTTGGCCAAAAAGGCCAAAAGCAAATAGTATAAAATCATGTAAATTAGTCAACAAGTGTAGGGTAGTATATATTATAGATGTGCATTATTAAAGTAGTATGGACAAGTGTAAAGTAGTAGGTGTGGTAGGTGGTGTGCATTATTAATAATGATGACAAGTGTATGAATGGTAGGTGGTGTGCATTATTAATAGGACAAGTGTAAAAGTAGTAGGTATGCATTATTGTAAAGTAAGTGGTAGTGCATTATTGTGCAGTAAGTAGTATAGTACGTGCATTATTGTACATTACTGTAGACATAGGTTAGAAATTCATTTCTATATAAAGGAATGTACATGTAACTTAATAGGCAGGCCTTGAAGCCTTCAATAAAACAATTTCCTAAAAACACTCTCAAATATTTAAGATATCCATACTTAATAAATAATGGAACAAACTTCAGATATCATGGATAAGCAAGAGGCAAAGGTATATTGTTCAACAAATATGCAGAACTAATTTCATATATTCCTGAATATCATATATATGATTGAATAAATTTATGTTAGTTATTATGTATTAGAATTATTTGAATCATGATTTCTAGTTTATTAGCACACTAGAAACAGGGAGAAAACTTCTATACTATGTCATCCTAATGTTGAAACCAGTAGGCGAGGAAAGCCGTTTAGGGGAGTAAACAAAGTTGAGGCGTTGATAAGAATGAAGTATCCGCTAAAGTACGATGCTAGTAGTGACAGGAGAACATGATAAACAGATAATCTAGTTCATAATGATCTAATATGAATTTAATCAATTATGAATATGATAGGAAGGAATAATTGAAAATAAAAACCCTGCATAACAACGAACATGACTACATGCATGATGAAATGATAAAGAACTATGAAACTCTATTCTTATATACACTTAAAGATATAGAAATAATTGAATTAAGAAGAATAATATGGGAAAAAATATTTAATGATAACGAATCAGAAGATATATTAAACCAACAATGGTATGAAATAGACCTACATGATTTAGACCTCGAAAGAATAGAATGGTATGATTTAGAAATAAATTCAGACTAAAATGAACTACGAATATTTACAATATTGAACAGAATCTATGGAAGATATAACATTACTAGAACAATTAATGAAAGAAAATTTATATATGTACCTAAGAATCCAAAATATGTTATATCTAGAATATATCATAAATAATATTAAAGAAAGATCAAGATTAAGACCCTTGAAAAAAGAATATTATAATAAAATCTTTAAGAAAAATTCCTCACCTACCACACTACAAAAAATATGAATTCCTCAACTACCAATTCCGCACCTCCGAAAAATGGTATCCCTGTTAATAGCACGCCCGTAGTTTTTTTGCAGCTCAAAAGGATTTATGGTGAGGAGTATCTTTCATCTCCTATTCATCTTAAGTCATGGAATATTTTTCCAAAATGCTCAAGACTGTTTGCATAAATGGTTGGGCACCCAAGGTTGAGTGGTTGAGAATCATGAGGTCTCAGGTTCAATTTCCAGTGGAGACAAAAAAACATTAGGTGATTCTTCCCGTTTGTCCTAGCTTTGGCGGACAATTACCTGCTACTTGTAGCTAGTGGGAGGTGGCAGGTATCTCGTGGAATTAGTCGAGGTGCGCGAAATCTGGCTCGGACGCCACGGTCATCAAAGAAATGGTCGGGTAAGGGGATTCAAGGTTCACAGCCAGAATATCTTGGAAAGCCCATACTTGATGTATGCTGCCAACACTCTTGTTTTGTGCGATGCCGAGGAAGAACAAATCAATAGCTTGAGGTTGATTTTTCAGGGAGTTTCTGGGTACCAATAAACTGGAGAAAGAACCACTTATTTCCAGTTAATATGGTTCCAACTGCTATGAGTTTAGCTTGAGCTTTAGGTTACCAGGTAAGTAGGATGCCTACCATTTGCTTGGGATTAGCACTGGGAGCAAAAGATTGAGCTGATAGCATATTGCAAAGGGTCTTGGAAAAATGTGAGAAAAGGCTAGCAAGTTGGAAGAAGCAATATTTTTTTTATTTTGGAGGCAGAATAGTGCTGATCAATAGTGTTTTAGATTCTTTCCCAACTTATGTTATGTCTTTATTTTTCCATGCCAGTTAAGATTGAGAAGAGGATTTGCATAAGATGAATTTATTTTGTGCAAGGAAGTAAGGAGAAGAAATCATTTAATCTGGTAAGATGGAACACACTAGTTATAAACAAGAAGGATGGAGGAATGGGGAGGTTAACAAACTAGAAGGCTTGCTAATGAAATGACTATGGAGATTAACACAGAAGTGGAAGGTCTGAGGGTTGGGTAAGCAGTAATAATTATGGAATTGAGGGACAATGATGCACTAGCGAAGTCAGAAGTAGTCATGGAGTATCCTTAAGGAAAGGTATCAGATCTTTATAGCTTGGTTTCTTGAGCAAGACAACAACAGTGGAAAATGGAAGGAACGCCTCTTTTTGGGGAAATTGGTTTGGACACGGCCCCTTGAAGGCTTATTTCCAGATTTACTTACTTTGGCCACTAGCACTACATCAATATTGTCAGATTTCACTCATAATGGAGGCTGGAACATAAATTTTAGAAGGAATTTCAATTACTGGGAAGTATCTAGTGCTGCTCAATTTGTTGGGCAACTGGATTCCTTTCAATAAGTCGCTGATTCAAAAGATAGTTTGAAAAGGAAGCTAAATAGCAAAGGATATTTTACTGTTAAGTCATATTAGAGATCTCTTACAAGAATGGAATGCCAGCTTGAACCTTGGTCATGGAAATCAAAAGCACCATACTAGATTTCTTGCTTTACATGGATTGTGAACAAACAAGCATGTCTCATGTATGAGAACTTTCCAAAGAGAGGAATAACCTGTGCAGCAGATGTTTCTTTTGGTGAAAACAAGTTGAGTTTGTCAGCCATTTATTTTGCAGTGTTCTAATCACTGTTCAGAATTGAAAGTTCTTTTTAATACAATTGGCATGCAGTGATGGCAAGGGATACCACTGAACTGTTGAAGTTTTGGAACAGAAAAGGGCTGCCAAGAAAGAAGAAGAATCAGTGGAATAGGCTGCCAGAAAAGTTCTTGCTGCATCTAGGGGATGGTTTGTTCGTTTGAGTTTAAAGAAATAGAAGATACTTCAAGGACTCAGCAAACAACACTCAGAAATGCAAATCAAATTGTATGGCTTTGTTTTGTTGTTGGTGCAGAATGGAACATGTAGAGGAGGCTGAATCTATTCTTGAGTTGTTAGAATCACTCCAGGAGTAGTCAGGATTATACTTCTGTTGGATGTATTATTACTATTATTTTCTTTTGTACAATTACAATTGCACATTCTTAAAATATCTTATTCTTACCTTCTAAAAATAAAAAAGGATCTAGGTATTTGAAACAACATAGGAACATAATTTGTAATTTTGTTTGGTTAAAAATAATTTGAAAAAATTTCTAGTCAAAGAAACACTATGGTAGTTCTGAAATAGTATTAGGGACAATCCTTTTGGGGTTGACATAATATATATGAAATAAATGCTCAGTAGTGCATATAACTTTTCAGCAATTGGATGTTTGTTTACTAATTTATTCCTCTTGAGAAGCCAACCAAACAAAGAACAAATAATAGTTAAAAGTCCAGTCAGTTATTTGAGGCTAAGCAAAGTTGAATAAGTGCTAACGCCAAAGGGAACATATTTGAGCTCGATCAGGTTCTTTTGGCATTTATAAGCAGCTGAGAAAACTTGGGATTCTTTTTTTCTTTTCATCTCCTATTTCATTTATTTTTCCAAGCTAATCCAGAAATATCACCTGGGACAAGGCCAAAGCGGAAAAGGCAGATAGCAGGGATAGATCAGGAAGAATTACAAGACCCAGCTATTCTAGCAGACCCTGATAGTTGTTTTTGTGAGTTTAAAGGAGTACAAATACACCATAAGATATATGATGCAGAATCAGTTGCTACAAACTTGTCAGAAGAAGGAACTATTTCTCAACCTCCTCATGCTAATAAAAGAGTGAATTTTCCTATGATTTTATTACATGGCTTTGGTGCCTCTATTTTTTCATGGAATCGGGCTATGAAGCCCCTAGCACAAATCACTGGGAAAAAAATTCTGGCCTTTGACAGACCAGCCTTTGGGTTGACGGCAAGGCTGAATCATGTCAACCATTCATCTCAGGGAAGTGAAGACACAAGACCTTTTAATCCATACTCCATGATATTCTCTGTGTTGGCCACTCTATACTTCATTGACTTCTTAGCAGCTGAGAAGGCAATTCTAGTGGGGTAAGTTCTATTCAAAGTCTACTTTGATTTTTCTTGAATGACAAAATCTGAATTTGAATATTTCCATTATGAGCGGTTATGGATTTATATATTTTGACTTATCCAAGAAAAAGCTGTGGCTTCATTTAGCTTGAAATTATTGCAGTGAAATAACATTCTTATAGTTATATTTTAGTTTCACTATGCGAAGACAATGATCCTTCGCTACCCCAATTATAATAAAAGACATGTGAAATAACGGGAATGGTGAAAATAAAGTTCAACGAAAATCAGATGTGTGTTTCCAAATGAATGACTGGCCTACTCTAGGATGAACTTTTAGGGAATAAGAATTTAATGGTTGTATTCAGTCATTCTATGCATTACCTCTCTCTCTTCTATAGCTAATTTCAATCTAGATATAGCTTGAAATTATTGCAGTGAAATAACATTCTTATAGTTATATTTTAGTTTCACTATGCGAAGACAATGATCCTTCGCTACCCCAATTATAATAAAAGAAATGTGAAATAACGGGAATGGTGAAAATAAAGTTCGACGAAAATCAGATGTGTGTTTCCAAATGAATGACTGGCCTACTCTAGGATGAACTTCTAGGCGATAAGAATTTAATGGTTGTATTCATTCATTATATACATTACCTCTCTCTCTTCTATATCTAAAATAATCTATCAGCGTTGTTACACTTTCTGAATTGACTGATTAGATTTCTATTCCAAATAATTTACTGCAAACGGTTGAAAGTGTCTTTATTTGGTCAAGACAAAGTAGATATGTAATTCCCAATGAGAGGATAGTGTGCTTCAACTTGTCCTTTGCTTGTAGTATTGCCCTCTTTCCCTTTGCTCTTCCTATTTGATTTATCAAAGATGTCACTTTTATCGGTAACTAATGAGATATACCAGACACTCAGCTGGTTCCATTGTAGCAGTTGAAGCATATTTTGAAGCACCTGAGCGAGTTGCTGCCCTGATACTCGTTGCCCCTGCAATTGTAGCACCCCTGAATTTAGGGCATGTGACAAAGGACAATTCAAGTGGAAAAAGTAACCAGACTGAAGGCGAGGAATTGGAAGTGAATTCTAAAGGGAATTGGTTTACCACGGTTTTCAGCATTTTGTCAAAGGTATCCCAATATCTTGGACAAGCAATAATGCGTTTGGTGAAAGGGATGGGAGGCATGATAAACTCTTTATATAAGAAAGCTTTATCTGCATTCTTGCGTTCTGCCGTTGGTATTATGTTGGTATGTACTCTATTTTGGATCTTCTAATCTATTTATTGAACCTAATTTTCCTTTCTGAAAATTTGCATCATGAAGCCTTGTGAAATTGAAATTAGGTCTATACTTTATAGTTTCCAATTTTTGAAAATTGGTTTTTGAGTGAGAAATCCTCCCGGACATTCTTGAAGAAGTTAAACAAGAAGGTGAGATGAGTTATATGTGTAGTGCAAGTCCATGGAACATGTTAGCTGCTGTTGGCTTAGCAGCTCTATTACTTATTTGATCTTTCTAACATTTATTTGAGGATAGATTTGATATATTTATGTTTCAGAAATAGATGGAAGAATTCTTATGAGCTTTTATTAGTCATTTGCAACATATGCAAAATGAGAAAAATACTTGATTACCACTCTATAAAACTTGATTAAAATGGGTACAATAATGACTACCATTTTCTTTCAGGTAAGAATGATAATTGATAAGTTCGGCTTAGCTGCTGTTAGGAATGCTTGGTATGATCCTAAACAAGTTGATGATCATGTCTTGCAAGGCTATACAAAGGTGATTCCTTGGCAGCTAGTTGTTTCCAACTAGATGATGGGTTTGGTTTTTTCTTTTGGGCTTGTATTTGAATTTTCAGGTATGCAACCTGGTTTCATTGTGCATTGTAGTCATGCTTACTCTTTTAATATCTGCAGCCTCTCAGAGTAAAAGATTGGGATAGGGCTCTGGTGGAGTATACCGTGGCTATGCTTACAGATTCTGCATCTGAATCAAAACTACCACTGTCAAAGAGACTAAGTGATATCTCATGTCCTGGTTAGAAAATCATCTATGTGGCACCAAATTGAATTGATATTGATAACTAAAAGAAAACATTGGATTTCAAAATAATTAATAGAAAAGCAAGCAAGATCTCAAGTGAATATGAAGTACTGAAAAAACAATTATGATATATAACCAACAACTCTTGACTACCAAATAACCTTTGATTGCACCATTCTTTTCTAGGCTACTCCCTTATACTGGAAAAGTGTGTCATATGCTTTAGTTCTGTCATGTTCCTTTTACATTCTTGGATTTGTGATAACGCTATGTTCTAAGAAACATATTATCGTAAAGTTGCATGATAAACAATAGACTCCAGTTACACAGTGAATACACAAAGTTCCTAATACTGTTTGTTTCTCTCAGTTCTGATTATCACTGGTGACAGCGATCGGCTTGTTCCTCCATGGAACTCTGAAAGACTTTCACGGGCCATTCCTGGATCTTGTCTTGAAATAATCAAGAATTGTGGCCACTTGCCCCATGAAGAGAAGGTTGATGAATTTGTATCCATTGTTGACAGATTCCTTGAAAGAGCTTTTGGGGTGCAGAAAGAGTCTGATCTGCAACCGGCAACTTGAGATTGATACTTTTTCCAGTTCAACTTGGCCAGGATTGACATCTATTGGTGAGCATTAAGTTTGACACTTGAACTGCCTACTAAAGTTCATATATAGGAAATCATTAAGCTCTTCGTCAATTATACTCAATTCTATAAACACCTATCAGTTCATTCCATAATATAACGTAGGTGGCATAAAGTTGTTCAAGTAAACATTGATTTCTTGTCCCTTGAGACATGTAAATATAATACACCATGTATCTTGAGAGTTGTAAATTTTTACTTCAGTTTATTACAAAGCAGCTGAAATCTCTGTTGTTACACAAGAAGCCTGAGATTTGCAGATACAAACTGAAACATCTATGCAGATTTTTGTGATAACCTCATTGCACTCATTGTATTTCAATAGATGGTATTCCATCTTCAGACAAGGGGATCAAGAGATATGGTGAGAGAGGGATCCTGTAAACCATGAGGCAGATCAAAACCAGACATGAAGTCATCTCCAAATATCATAGCACCGGCAGCTAATGCCCCTGCACCTACTCCCATTCCAAAACCAGGTCTAGCATTTCGTGCTGCTGAAGTTCCAGTTTGTGGCATGTTTAAATAACTAGGCGGCATGTTATTTGTTCTTGGGAGGAAAGTTGGAATATAACCAACATTAGCAGGTGGAGGTGGAGGTGGGGGTGGAGTACGCGACGGCTGATAGCTTGGTCCTGCTGCTTGTGTGTAGCTCAGTCCCGTCACAGGTGGATGTGAATAATTTGTAGGATATGGCACTGGATGTGCATATTGGTGATTTGTCTGTGGTTGGCTCTCCAGCATTTGAGACGGGGTTAAAGATTGTGGTTGTAGGTATGCAGATGCAGGTTTATATCCATTAGTCAAGTTGAAGCCGCTGCTGTTATCCGCAAGCTTAAATCCCTCCTTTTCACCTAGTTTCAAACAAGATGTCGTCAAAAATGGAAAATTCTGAGTCAAGACTCGCAAAAGTATGGTTCTTCATCCAGGTATTACCATCTGAATCAATATAAACTGGTGTCTTTTCTCTAAGGATATGTTTCATAGAAGATGAATAACTACATAAATCATGAAGTATAAAGGAACAAACAGCAACTTAAGTTTATACCTGGTTGTGAACTAGATTCTTCCCTCTCCTCCGAAACTCTGATAGAGACATCGATAAATCCCTGAGGTTTATTCGAGTTCTTTTTCCGCAATTGAAAGCTCCCAACTTCTTCAATTGGCTTCGAAACCTCAGAGTTCTTATTGTACTTGTCTAGAAATTCTTTCAAAAGCACAGTAGCTGTTCCCATGAGCTTCTCTCTAAGAAAAATGGGTTCTCTACTGTAAACTTCAACATTTAGGGCCAAATCCTGGAGAGAAGTGTCAACCAACATTGAGAATTTGGTTTTCCAAACAGGATTTGCATTGCCTGAAGAATCAATCTTGGAACAGTACTTGTTGTTTGGATCAATCCATCCAACAGCATACCATTGAAGCTTCCACAAAGCTGATGTTCGCCGGAGTCCCCGGGCGGAAATCAGGCAGATTTCAATCCATATTTTTCCCATTTTAGTGAAAAAGATAGATTTCAGCTTGATTGATACAAATGGTGATAGAATTTGTGCCCCTCAAAGGTTCTTTTCTTGATAAAAGTGATAATGGAAAGGTATAAAGCTGTTTTGCATCATATTAAGACTAGTACCTTACTTTTATGCAAAGGAAATTACTTTATACTATTATTGAAGTTCTCTTAAGAGATATCTAGGTACTTTTTTCCCATATTATGACTCACAAGTCAATCAGAGGGGGACAGGAATCAGAACAATAGTCAAAAGTTTGCAACAGGACATTGTTGAAAAATGAACTCAACGGTTCACGAGAAAGTAATCTAGGGAAAACTTTAGAAATTTGATCCATTAGATAAAATATTTACTTAAATTGGACTCAATCCAATATATTTATCTTGATTGGACCCACGGCCCAAACTATTTACCTGACTGTTACCTTGTTCTATTCAATAAATCATTGATTCTTCATCCTTGACTGATGGTATTTATACTATTAGAGTATATATATTTTGATGCATCAAAGAGGAACAAAAATATTTAAGTGAAAATTTTGCTCAATTACTACTTCATTCCATCAGATTGGGGGGTCATTAGACCATAGCTTGCTGCTAAAAGTGTTGCTAGGCTAACGCGGCTTGCTTTGTGCAAGACCGAAAAGTCTAGCAATAAATTGATTCATGTTCTTGACAGGCTCTGCACTTCTGAAAGGTCTTGTGCAAAGTGAGTTGCGCTAGCCTAGCAATGTTTTTCAACAAGAAGTTACAGTTTGACGACCCCCTAACCTAGGTTGGGGAGAAAACTCCAAAATCCATTACACTGGTTAGGGTTCCTTTTCTTTTAGGCGAGCTACTTTGTTCCAAACATTTTTCATATATATATATATATATATATATATATATATATATATATATATATATATATATATATATATTCACTTATTATATAGAACTAATAAGTGAATATATATTTGCTATGCTGTTTATCTTTAAACAGGGTTCAGCGGAAATGCCCGAAAATACTATTTACTTTGTTATGCAGTAAATATTATATAATTCTTCAAAATTGATAGAGCATTTTGATATTCAAAATACTCGTCTTCTATATATTTTTATTTCGTTTATTGAAAATTTTAGAGTTTCATAAGGATGACTAGCACTTGTATATACTAGTTTCATTTCTTTGATCGCTCTATTCATAAGAAATAAAGCTTTTTTATGCTTCCAAGCTGATGCTGTTGAATATTTTTCATTATGCAAATAGCATGAATATAAAAAATTATGCTTAGCATGATATGCAAATAGCATGACTGATATTAATCATGAGATATTCAATATTATTTTGATTCCCTATAGGTACTCAGTATTTTTTCTTATGTCTAAGTAAAGTATATGTACTATATAGTATATGCGTAAAACTTACAATATGAATAAAAAGTTTGCGTGTATACCTTCCTTCTCTTTCTTCGATGAACAGTCTTTATCACTTCCGCAGAAGCTCTCCCTCTAGGCTATGAACAGTTTTTCACCCTAACGACCTCAGTCTTTGGTTACTTTAACACTGTTCCTCCCTAAGGCTGAAGATCGCAACCCTCACTTACGACTATTGATGGAGTTATAAGAAGAGAGGTATAAAAACCAACTGTTTATTTCATATTATAATTTTTACATACACACTATACATACTTATACAATACTCACAACATAATAAGAAAACACTTTTCCCTGGCGGGAGAAGTTACTACTCACTAAAACAAAAACTCATACTCTCCAAGGTACCTAATATTTTCTAAGATGAATATCTCTCGGAAAATTTAGTCCGCCTTCTCAGTATGAAGTTCCTCTCCTTTTATAGATATAAGGAGGGACTTATTACAAAAGAAAATTGTTTTAGGGACTTCCCTAAAATATTACATATTTATCTTCTAGTCCTAGCTTTGTTTGATTGCTGGGTCCTGAAGATTCCTTGTGATAAGATAATGGACGCTCCATTGTCTTCTTTTGAATTATTGGCCCGTTAGGTGACCCTTCTTTTGTCTTTGAGGAAAAGAAAAGGATTCCTTTTCTTTATTGCTTCATGACGTATGTGCTTACGTCATCTTTTTGTCTTCATCTTTATGCTACCTAGGCATGATCGTGGTCTAGCATTTTACATGCTAATTTCCATGTCTCTTCAGTAGCTCCTAGCCTGTGGAGTTCTATGTCGAGTATTCTTTCTTTTAGTTCTTTGGACTTAGTTTTACCTTTAGTAATCAAAACCCAATCATGGTCTTGATCAATGACTCTACAATCTTCTTTGTAAAATCTTGTAAGAATAGCATATAAAGCTTTTATTCCTAATGCCCTTCTTGTTTGGATCCATTTTTTATTAAGGTGGGGAAGTTTTTTATCAACTCCAGTTGCCTTAACATTAAAATCTTTAATTTTTTCAACTGAGATATAGTTGAGTGTAGGATAGTATGCTTGCAAATCTCTGCATTCCATTGATATACTAAAGAACCTGCAGTAAACTCTATTGCCTTGGGCGAAATTCTTAATTGCTTCGAACAATTTTGATGATAGTTGGGACAGTTCTTTTAGATCTGATTTTGTGTACACACGATCTAAATACCCAAATTCGAATAATTGAGCTGTAAAGCCCGGTAATCCATTAGGAAAAATTGATATTCTAGGAAACAAATTTGTTGTTCCTAAAACACCGTATGTTTCTCCACTTTCTTTTGGGAGATTATAGATGTATCTAGTAAAGGCAAGATACTCTTCTTCTTTTGGATGTTGCTTTCCAACTTGAAACGAAGAAAAAACTTTTGTTCCTGATGGAACTTGGTTAGTTTTACTTTCTGGTTTTCCAGATATAATTTTTTCAGCTTTGGCTGAGGATGAGCTTGTCGCTTCATTTGCTCGGCTTTTTTCTTCATCTTTTGATGAGGAAATTGACATATGCGTGGCTACCATTGAGATGTTTTGGCACTAGGTGCTAGTGGGACATCTCCTGTCACTTTGTTGGGATTAATATTCCCTTTCAAATTTGAATTCTGTGATGGACGTGTGTCCAGATGCTCACACAAAAGTAAAAATTCTCTCATGTTTTCAGCCTGAGCGGTACTAAGCTGATTTATTTCGGATTGTAATATCCGAGATTGTTTAGACAGCCTTGATAGCTCGTCTCTTATTTTGAAAAGCTTTTGGCTTTTTTCATCAATGGACTCATCCACTTTCTTCACTCCTTCATATATCCTGTTCACCAGGATTTTTGTCTGATTGTCCATATTGGACGTTTCTGGAGATGAAGTCTGCGAGAAAATTATCATTCCTTTTAATGTATTCTATTGAAAATGAATAGAAAGATAATAACACCTGCCATCTGTGCAATCTTCTGTATTGCGGTTCAGAAGGTAGCTTATTAAATATTAGCCCTGAAACTTGCGTATTATCAATTCTAATAACAAAATGTTTTGGTAAAAGAAAAACAAAAAATTTTCTGATTCCTTTAACGATTGCTAATAATTCCTTTTCATTAGTGGAATATCTTGTTTCTGCATCATTAAAAGTACCACTTGTGTACCTGCAGATTTCATTTAAATCGGTTTGCAATAATGCTCCCCAATGATAATCTGATGCATCAGTTTGTAAAATTTGATTATCAGTATCTTCTGGTAATCTAAGCTTAGACAATTTTGCACATTCTTTTTTTAGACTTTTAATACACTGAGTGTGTTCTTCTGTCCATCCGAGTCTATTGGACTTCCTTATTAGTTTTTGTAGAATATTCCCTTTTTTTGCTAAGTCCGGAATAAATTCTCCTGCGTAATTTAAACAACCCAAAATTTTTTGAATTTCTTGTTTTGTTGTTAATTTATCAGGAAACTCTACTATCTTTTTTGATATGTGGAATTGGAGTTCAATTCCATTTTTTGAAATAATCATTCCTAAGAATTCTATTTCATTTTTATTGATGTCAGCTTTTTTCTGGCTTAACACAATTCCATTTTTTAAACAAATTTCTGAAAATTCTTTCAGATGTTTTAAATGTTCTTCATATGTTTTAGAACTTATTAGAATATCATCTATATAGACAATAAGAAATTCTTTTTCAGAAAATATTTTATCCATTTTTCTTTGGAATATTTGTGGTGCATTTTTTAGCCCAAAAGACATGACTAACCACTCATAATGTCCATTAGGATTGCTGAATGCAGTTAACTGTACTGAGTCTTCTGCTAGTTTTATTTGCCAAAATCTACTTTTACAGTCAAATTTTGAAAAATATGTTTTTCCTTTTGCAAGGTTAATCAGATTATTTTTATTTGGAATAAAATATCCATCAAATAAACAATTTTTATTAAGCTCTTTATAGTTTATTACCATCCGAGCCTTTCCTCTTTTTATTTCCGCATGGTTTCTTACCATAAATGCTGGGCTACTATGAGGACTTTTACTCATTCTTATTAATTTTAAGTTGAGTAATTCTTTAATTTGAATTTTAAATTTAATTTTATCATCTTCATTATAGAGCATGGGTTTAACTCTGATGATTATGCTAGGGTCTTTTAAAGTTAAAGTTGCCCTTTCATGATATTGTTCCCATTTTTCTAATGGGTTTTCTCCATAAGATTTTTGTAAATTTTCTTTATTCTTTTCTAGATTTAGACATTTACAAGTAATTTTTCTTAGATTTTCTAAGTATTTTCTTTTAAAATTTCCATTATCTTTTTCAAGATTATAAGGATTTTGTTTTCTTGGGACTTTTATGAAATGCCCACAAGGGGTTTTTAGGCTTATCATATACAAGATCTGATGATAATCCTGAAATTGTTGTATAAAATCATTTCCTAATAATAAATTTGTTTCCAGTTTATCATAAGCAAATAATTTATTTATTGAAACAATCTTTGATCCTAGGATGATCTCTACCTTCTCCTTAGATCTAGAAAGTTTTTCTTTATCTCCTGTGATTCCAATCATAGAGATATTATTTTTATTCATGTCCAATCTTTAATTAAAAAAGATTTTGCTAGACTTGCTTCAGATCCATTGTCTATTTGACAACATGTTGTTAATTTCGTATCATAGAATGCTATTTCTATGAAAACGGATACTTTGAAAATTGTTTCTTTAGGCATTTATGTTTTTGGTATGAAACAAGTTTCACCTTTATATAACATTTCTATCCCATTTTTTCCAATGCTGTAATCTTCTAATTTATTTAGGAATAGATTTTCTAAAATTAATTCTTGATCACTTTCGTGATTGGTAATGTAACAAGGAACTGTTATCCTTATAGTATCTAGTTGTATTGGTAAATCTACCATGTTTTTACAACTAAAGTTATTACCTTCAAAGGTTTGATAGGTATAATGTTCTCCTTCATAAACTGGTATTCCATCTATTAGGATACCTTTTACATGATTAGCAGTTGCTCCTGTTTGTATCAAGATCTCTTGATATTTCCACTCTGTTCCATTAAAGATTCTTCCTTTTATTTTTGTTATATTTGGGGTTTCTATTTTTAAAGAATATCTATTGGATATACTTTTTCTAATTGAATTTCTTCCGTATTCTATTGAAAGTCTAGGGTTACTAGTACTTCCTATTTCCTGTGTTTTTTCAAATCGAATTTCATATTCATCTAGAATTTGAGCTTGTTGAATTTCCGCTTCAACTATTCTTGCAATTCCTGCGCATTCTTGATCTATTTCGATCATTCCTTTATTTTTGTATATTTTACCATAATTTGAATTTGTAACTGTGTACAATGCTTGATAATATATACTCATTATATGATTACCTGATTTAAATAGATCATTTCTTTTGATCTGAAAATGTAGACTCAATGCGTCATTGAAATCAGCATCTTTGAGTGATATGCAATATTTTGGATAATATGTACATAGGAGTTTTGTATAGGCTAGGTTTCCCTCTACTATACCAAGATTTCCTTCTCTTGCATTTATAAATCTTTCATCTGATAGATTTATTACTATCGGACAATTGATTCCTTCTTTAAAAGTCGATTTGACTAGTATTTGGATTCCTCCTAAATGAACATAATTCATTTTCTTTCTTTTTCTTTCCGAAATTTTCCTAAGAATTTGATCTATCATGGGTTTTGTTAACAGGTTTAGTTTATGTTTTCCTGTTGTTTGGGTAATCTCTATTACTTTTTCTATTTCTTGGTATTCATGATAAGAAATTTTATCTCTTGCAAACATTCTTTGCATTCTGCTTAGTAGATTGTCTTCTACTTTAAGATTTAGTTTTAATCCTTGGATTTTTCTGAATGTTTCTCCATCAAAGGTTGTTTTTAAAGCGTATCCTCGATGATCTTCTTGTGTTTCTAGGATTTGAACAGAATCATCTCTTTCTTGTATTTCTTTATTCATTTAGTCAGATTCTTCTGAACTGGTTGAATATTCTTCATATATTTCGTCAAAGAAATCCTCACTTTCTATAGATTTTACTGATTCAAGATCTGAATCAATTTCTATTCTGTCAATTTTTGAGATTTTTACTCTTTTCTTGTTACATTCGTAACTTTTGTGGCCTTCTTCTCCACAATTATAGCATTTGCATTTATCCGTAGGTTTGGTTTTTGAAAATTCATTTTTCTTTTTATAATACCTTTTTCTTGGTATATATTTTGTTTCGAATTTTTTTTCTTTTTATTAACCCTTTTTTGAGTTGTTTTCTTTTTTTATATGGTCTATCATCACATCCCCATTGAGTAGATGCTTTTGTGTCATTACAATAAATTTGTGTATTTATTCTTTTAGCTTTTCTTTGGATGTTATGAGACATACAAAGTTGTCCAAGTCTATTTTTTAGGAAACTTATTTTCTGTCCTAGAGTATCTCCTTTTTTATCTTCTTTTTCGTATTCTTCTCTAAAGTATTTTGCCCAAAAGCCTGGTAATTTTTTATAGTATTTTTCTAGATAAGGTATCATTTCCTTACCACTATCAAATACTTTGTAGTAATATTCCTCGAATTCACAGGTGTATTCCTGAATATAACTCATTTTACATATTTGTAATTTTTCTAATTGCTCTTTAGCAATAGTTCTTATTACTTCTTTATTTTCTTTTATATTTTCTTGTCCACCAAAGAATTCATTTGCTATGTATTGTTTTAAATTTGCTATACCTTCTTGTACAGAATTCTTTAATCCTTCTAAGGTATCATTTTTGATTATTTTTTCTGCATCTTCTGTTAATCTAGAAAACCAGTCATTTACTTTTCCTATGAAAGTGTTTATTATGATGATGTATTTTTCTTCATCTGTATAATTTCCTTTTCCTAATAGGAAGTATAGGAGCATATTTTGAGACCAAAGGTCTAAGCTATCTTCCGGATCTCTTTTGCATTCGAGATCTAGGAATTGAGCCCCGATATCCCCTGTTGGGAGCCTATTTGGCATGAATTTTGATTTGTCACTATTATGATAGTGTTTTGTAAAATCTTTATTTTTCTTTGCTTTATTTGCAAAAATTTTATCGTCTTTTTCTGGCTCTTGCCATTCTTCTTTCATTGAAGTAGATGCTTCAAATTTTCCTTGGGGTCCACCTGTTTCCCCTTTATTCATGAATATCTTTAATTCTTCTGAAAGATTAAGATCTTCCATTGAATAAACCAATTCATCTAGTTCATTCATTTTTTTGCGTTTCTTTTTCTTTTAATTCAGAATTACCTTCTAGATCTTTCTCTAGATCATATAAATCTTTTTCTTTCATTTTTTGTTTTTCAAGAAATTTTTGGATTAATATTTCATCCATGCTTCCTTTTTGATAAGTGTTTCCACTTGCTAGTTTTTTAGACAATAATTCTTTAATATATTTTTGACTTACTTTTTTGTCAAAATTTTCTGTTTTTTCTATTATTCTTGTAATTCTTCCTGGAAGATTTTCTTTAATATATGTGATTTCTATTTCTATCATTTTTAACCGTAAGGTTAATTGTTTATTGCTCTCTATGAGATCTTTTAATAATTCTGAGATTTCTTTTAAGCTCATCTTTTATTCTGAAAAATAATAATCAGAAGTATCAAAGAAATTATAATTTATAATATTATATCTTTCTTCGTCTTTTTTATTTTTTAAAGTAATTATTTTTATTATTTTTCTTTTTAGATTTTCATCTAAACATTTTATTACTTGTAAAAATTGTTACAAGAGTATTTATTTCTATATACCATATATGTTTTACAGATGTAAAATCTGTATCCATATTTTAGTAACTTGGCTCTGAAAATATCATGCTAAGCATAATTTTATAGTCATGCTATTTTCATAAAATATTCAACAACATCTTCATAACATAAGAAAAAGAGCTTGGAAGCATAAAAAAACTTTATTTCATATGAATAGAGCGATCAAAGAAATGGAACTAGTATATACAAGTGCTAGTCATCCTTATGAAACTCTAAAATTTTCAATAAACGAAATGAAAATATATAGAAGACAAGAGTATTTTGAATATCAAAATGATCTATCAATTTTGAAGAATTATTGTCTATATAGATGATATTCTAATATGTTCTAAAACATATGAAGAACATTTAAAACATCTGAAAGAATTTTTAGAAATTTGTTTAAAAAACAAAATTGTGTTAAGCCAGAAAAAAGCTGACATCAATAAAAATGAAATAGAATTCTTAGGAATGATTATTTCAAAAAATGGAATTGAACTCCAATCCCACATATCAAAAAAGATAGTAGAGTTTCCTGATAAATTAACAACAAAACAAGAAATTCAAAAATTTCTGGGTTGTTTAAATTACGCAGGAGAATTTATTCTGGACTTAGCAAAAAAAGGGAAATCCTACAAAAACTAATAAGGAAGTCCAATAGACTCGGATGGACAGAAGAACACACTCAGTGTATTAAAAGTCTAAAAGAAGAATGTGCAAAATTGTCTAAGCTTAGATTACCAGAAGATACTGATAATCTAATTTTACAAACTGATGCATCAGATTATCATTAGGGAGCATTATTGCAAATCGATTTAAATGAAAGCTGCAGGTACACAAGTGGTACTTTTAATGATGCAGAAACAAGATATTCCACTAATGAAAAGGAATTATTAGCAATCGTTAAAGGAATCAGAATTTTTTTTGTTTTTTTCTTTTACCAAAACAATTTGTTATTAGAACTGATAATACGCAAGTTTCAGGGCTAATATTTAATAAGCTACCTTCTGAACCGCAATACAGAAGATTGCACAGATGGCAGGTGTTATTATCTTTCTATTCATTTTCAATAGAATACATTAAAGGGAATGATAATTTTCTCACAGACTTCATCTCCAGAAACGTCCAATATGGACAATCAGACAAAAATCCTGGTGAACAGGATATATGAAGGAATGAAGAAAGTGGATGAGTCAATTGATGAAAAAAGCCAAAAGTTTTTCAAAATAAGAGACGAGCTATCAAGGTTGTCTGAACAATCTCGGATATTACAATCCGAAATAAATCAGCTTAGTACCGCTCAGGTTGAAAACATGAGAGAATTTTTACTCTTGTGTGAGCATCTGGACACACGTCCATCACAGAATTCAAATCTGAAAGGGAATATTAATCCCAACAAAGTGGCAGGAGATGTCCCACTAGCACCTAGTGCCAAAAACATCTCAATGGTAGGCACGGATATGTCAATTTCCTCATCAAAAGATGAAGAAAAAAGCCGAGCAAATGAAGCGACAAGCTCATCCTCAGCCAAAGCTGAAAAAATTATATCTGGGAAACCAGAAAGTAAAACTAACCAAGTTCCATCAGGAACAAAAGTTTTTTCTTCGTTTCAAGTTGGAAAACAACATCCAAAAGAAGAAGAATATCTTGCCTTTACTAGATACATCTATAATCTCCCAGAAGAAAGTGGAGAAACATACGGTGTTTTAGGAACAACAAATTTGTTTCCTAGAATATCAATTTTTCCTAATGGATTACCGGGCTTTACAGCTCAATTATTCGAATTTGGGTATTTAGATCGTGTGTACACAAAATCAGATCTAAAAGAACTGTCCCAACTATCATCAAAATTGTTCGAAACAATTAAGAATTTCGCCCAAGGCAATAGAGTTTACTGCAGGTTCTTTAGCATATCAATGGAATGCAGAGATTTGCAAGCATACTATCCTACACTCAACTATATCTCAGTTGAAAAAATTAAAGATTTTAATGTTAAGGCAACCGGAGTTGATAAAAAACTTCCCCACCTTAATAAAAAATGGATCCAAACAAGAAGGGCATTAGGAATAAAAGCCTTATATGCTATTCTTACAAGATTTTACAAAGAAGATTGTAGAGTCATTGATCAAGACCATGATTGAGTTTTAATTACTAAAGGTAAAACTAAGTCCAAAGAACTAAAAGAAAGAATACTCGACATAGAACTCCACAGGCTAGAAGCTACTGAAGAGACATGGAAATTAGCATGTAAAATGCTAGACCACGATCATGCCTAGGTAGCATAAAGATGAAGACAAAAAAGATGACGTAAGCACATACGTCATGAAGCAATAAAGAAAAGAAATCCTTTTCTTTTCCTCAAAGACAAAAGAAGGGTCACCTAACGGGCCAATAATTCAAAAGAAGACAATGGAGCGTCCATTATCTTATCACAAGGAATCTTCAGGACCCAGCAATCAAACAAAGCTAGGACTAGAAGATAAATATGTAATATTTTAGGGAAGTCCCTAAAACAATTTTCTTTTGTAATAAGTCCCTCCTTATATCTATAAAAGGAGAGGAACTTCATACTGAGAAGGCGGACTAAATTTTCCGAGAGATATCCATCTTAAAAAATATTAGGTACCTTGGAGAGTATGAGTTTTTGTTTTAGTGAGTAGTAACTTCTCCCGCCAGGGAAAAGTGTTTTCTTATTATGTTGTGAGTATTGTATAAGTATGTATGGTGTGTATGTAAAAATTATAATATGAAATAGAGAGTTGGTTTTTATACCTCTTTTCTTATAACTCCATCAATAGTCGTAAGTGAGGGTTGCGATCTTCAGCCCTAGGGAGGAACAGTGTTAAAGTAACCAAAGACTGAGGTCGTTAGGGTGAAAAACTGTTCATAGCCTAGAGGGAGAGCTTCTGCGGAAGTGATAAAGACTGTTCATCGAAGAAAGAGAAGGAAGGTATACACGCAAACTTTTTATTCATATTGTAAGTTTTACGCATATACTATATAGTACATATACTTTACTTAGACATAAGAAAAAATACTAAGTATCTTTAGGGAATCAAAATAATATTGAATATCTCATGATTAATATCAGTCATGCTATTCGCATATCATGCTAAGCATAATTTTATATTCATGCTATTTGCATAATGAAAAATATTCAACAACATCTTCATAACATAAGAAAAAGAGCTTGGAAGCATAAAAAAGTTTTATTTCATATGAATAGAGCGATCAAAGAAATGGAACTAGTATATACAAGTGCTAGTCATCCTTATGAAACTCTAAAATTTTCAATAAACGAAATGAAAATATATAGAAGACAAGAGTATTTTGAATATCAAAATGTTCTATCAATTTTGAAGAATTATATAATATTTACTGCATAACAAAGTAAATTGTATTTTCGGGCATTTTCGCTGAACCCTGTTTAAAGATAAACAGCATAGCAATAATGGTATCAGAGTCAAGTTACTAAAATATGGATACAGATTTTACATCTGTAAAACCTATATGGTATATAGAAATAAATACTCTTGTAACAATTTTACAAGTAATAAAAAGTTTAGATGAAAATCTAAAAAGAAAAATAGTAAAAATAATTACTTTAAAAATAAAAAAGACGAAGAAAGATATAATATTATAAATTATAATTTCTTTGATATTTCTGATTATTATTTTTCAGAATAAAAGATGAGCTTAAAAGATTACTTATTATATAGATGTTAATAATCTTTTAATCTAAACATAAGCTAATAAAATGTCAAATTATAAATGCTAATAATCTTGATTGAAATGTCCTTTATGTGATTATTTATTAACTAAGGGCCTGTTTGGAAGGACACCCTGATAATTGGATTTGGTGTAATTGATGTAATTACTCTGTCTTGTCCTGTTTGGAAGGAAAGGTAATTACTTGGTCAGCAGGTAATTGGTGTAATTGGCAGGGGGTAATTACACTCTATAATCACAGGCAGATGCTGTGAATTGCTCGTAATTACATGGTGTAATTACCACCTGATTACTTTTTCATTTTTTTTAATCTCTATTTTTATTTTATTTTTGTTTTAATTTTTTTTACTTCTATTATTTTAATTTCTTTTTATTTTTATTATTCTAAAAATTTGTAAAAGTCTATTTTTTATTTTATATTATTATATTTCATTTTATTCTTGTTCTCAAATTCTATGTAATTTTCTCGTATTATCTATTTCTTTATGCCATGTTATTTTCTCATTAGCATAATTTTATTAGTATTCTAGTTTTTAAATTAAAATAGAATTTATTGTTAAGTAAAGTTATAGACTTACGTTTTCTTTATTATGAAGAAATAAAAATAAATCATATTTATTGCTATGTTGAAATTTGTTATAAGAGTATTATGTTAAATTTTTTGTTTTGAATTTATTACTTATGTTATATTTTCAGTTTCATTTGTTTTAGTAATATTGAATTTACATTGCACGTCATTTTTTAATTAGACTTGATAGATTATATTTTTGTCAAACATTTAATAATTTATGATATTTTATTTATATATTACTATTCTTTTTATCAAACATGCATTTCACAATGTTCGTAGAAACTTCATACTTTTAGTTGTTACGATCAATTCAATTGAAATATATTAATTTGAAAAAATATAAATCAATTATTTTTTCATAATATTAGTTACAGTAAATATGTTTATTAATTAATATATTTTCAAAAAAGCATATATATCTTAAATATTTAATTTAATGTCATTTATAAAATTTCTTATTTGTCTAGTATAAATTTTAAATGATTAATTTTTATTTTAAAAATTTATTATAATTTTGTGATTGCAATTGTGCATCCAAACAGAACATGTGTAATTACACTGTGACATCCAAACAAGACATGTGTAATTATACTGTGGCAACCAAATAGGTCAGTGTAATTACTAGGCTGGTAATTACTACCCTAGTAATTACACCAATTCCAATTACCTGGTGGTTTTCCAAACAGACCCTAAAGAAATTGTTTTTGCTTTCCTTGAATATGCCATTATGTAGAAGGTGAAAATATGATATAATTGAGATGTTGCTGGAAGAGTCTGAGTCATAATTTTACTATATGTAAGTCGAAGTTTAACAACTATGATTGCTAACTTTCAGTACTGCATTTTACCAAAAACAAACTCACAAAAATCAAATCAATTAATTTGATATAGTATTTTAAAAAATAAAAAAATTCAAACCACCAAATCTAGATAAATTTATTCTTTCGATGTCTGAACATATCATAAGACAACACGTGGACAGTTCAATGGTGCTCAGGCCCGATACACTCATTATCGTTGTCCGCATATTTTACTTAGACACCTCAATTTAGCCTCATACCTATTGAAGACCTTATATGTTCAAAAATGGTTCCTATTAGACACAAAATGCTTACCCGAAATGTGTATCTCACAGTCCTTAAGCGCGTGAAATCATTGGAAATGATTTTTTTCTTTTTCTTTCCAACTAATAAACCTAAATTAATAAATAATGTATAAATAATAATTAATTTTTTTTAAAAAAAAAGATTCGTCTTCTCCCCATCCTCCCTCTCTACAAGTACTCCCATCTCTTTACACACACCCTCCCCACCCCCTCCATCTTTCTCTCCCATCCTCTCCAATTCTTCTCGTGCTTTTTCCTTCTTCTTTCTCTATGTAAATTTAATTAAAGTCTCAAATATTTCGGCACAGTTCCATTGTTTTTGATAAAAATAATATTCCGATGAAGCAATTGATTATTTTTTTTGTAAAAGTCCATTTTTTCTTGTAATTGTTATAAATAATTATTAGTGGAAAGAAGAGAAAGATAACAAATAAAATGTTTTGATGCTATTAGAATGAACAGGTGAATGAGGAATTAGCTTAGATGGACAATAATGGTGTACTGACGCCGATGAAAGGGATAAAATTCAATGGAGAAGAAGCAAGGGGTGGAGGCTATGGTTGACTGGCGTTGAGGCGCAGTGGCCAGTGGAAAGGGAACGGAGAAGAAGAAGAAGAAGCATGGAGGTGACGGTTAAGATCGACGAAAAAGAAGATGGGTGGGTGGCCGGTGGGGTGGGTTAATTCAAAAATAAAATTTTGTTTTCTTAAATTGCTTTTTGATTATTTAAAAAGAACATTTTTTAAGGGATAATACATAAAAAAAACTCTGAACTTGGTGCGAGAACTTACTTTAGTACTTAAACTACATGGATGTTTATATACCCCCATTAACATATTTGATGTGAATTATTTTCAACACTCCGAACACCAGCCCAGTTGAAGGCTGGGCATTGTTACACACGCCTGTTTTCATTCGTCCACGTAGCTAAGTGTTTAAAAAATATCTTACCCATTTTATATAACCCCACCCGTTCCCAAAATAGAACCCGACCCATTTCTAAACAAATATCCCTAAATCTCTAAGCCTGATACTCATTCTTTCAAATCTACAAGACCTAATCTGAAGGTTTTTCTTTCGTTAGCGTGAGGATTTGCTGAGTTTAGGGTTTTCGTGAAGAAACAAAGAATTTGCGTGAAGAAACAAAGTTACCAAGTTAGTAATCTTCGTTTAGATGATTGTAGCATTTGACTGAGTTAAGGGTTTTCGTAAAGCTTAATTTTTTTTATATTTCCAGTTTGACGATGGATGTGTACATCACCTTAAGGTTTCACCATGGTGGAAAACTAAAACAAAAACCTCGTATTAAGTATGAATGAGGTATTGTCACTGATTGTTTTGATGTAGATGTTGATAAATTCTCATACTTTGAATTTGTTGATATAGTTAAAAAAATCAGATATAATTGATCTGCTTGTGTTGTTTATATTAAACCACCTAAATGTCGACATGTTGTTGAAGTTAAAAGTGATAGGGATATTATGGGTATTGTACCTCAGTTAAAAAATAGAGATATTGTTGAACTTTATGTGACTCATTTAGTTGAATAAACTATTGTCCCCCATTGGATATCTAAATGATGTGGGTGGGGAATCTAATGCTACTTTAGAGGGTAGTGAATGTTTAGGGTTTGAAGAGGCTGCACAACCTCAAGAACCTATTGTGGGTGAAGATTTGGGTGAAGTGTTGGGTAGGACTTCTACTAGTGTTGGAGAGGACTTGGGTAGGGCTTCTGCTAGTGTTGGAGAGGACTTGGGTAGGGCTTTTGTTAGTGTTGGAGAAGACTTGTGTGGTACTTCTTCTGATGCTGCTGCATCTGATATTCCAGAAATTGGGTATGATTGGGAAAGTGAAACAAAAGCAAGTGATGATTCAGACAATGCATATTTGTCTAATGAAGAAGAAGATGAGTATGGTAGTGATGTTCATGAGGAGGTTATAAATCTTAGGAAAGAGAAAAGGGCTGCTAAAATAAAAAAGAGAAAAGAAAAGGGCCCTAGATCTGAAAGAGTTGATTTAGGAAAAAAAATAGTTGATTTGGGATATGATGAATATTTATCCAAGAAACAAACTACTTTAGAGGGTAAGATAGCTGGAGATGAGCCCTACTTTGATTCAGATAAAGCTGTTAGTTTTGAAATAGATACTGATAAAGATGTTAATGAGGAAGATGAGGTTGAACAACCTATAAGTAGACAAAGAAAAGCAAGAAGAGCAAAAAGAAATGCCAAGAAAGTTGTCTTTGATCCTACCAGTCAGTTAATAGTTTGGGAGACTGGTCTTGCTTTTGAAAGTGTTAAGCAGTTTAGAGAAGCTATTATTAGATATGCAGTTCAAGAACCTGTTGAATTAGATAAATATGTTAATGAAGCAACTAGGGTGAGGGTAAGGTGTACAACTGGTTGTCTATGGTTGTTGTTTGGAAGTATTGATTCAAGAACATGAGATTTTGTGGTGAAGAATTATAATCCAATACATAAATGTATTGGCACAACCAAAAATAAATTGGTGAATTCAAAGTACTTATTAGTAAGGTACAAGTACAAAATTATTTTTGAGCCTGGCATTAGAGTATTTCAGTTTCAAATTTTAGTGAAGAAAGAGTTAGGGGTGTATGTGGGGAGGATTGTAGCAAGGAAAGCTAGAAACATTGTGTTGCAACAAATTATGGGTGATCATGTGGAGGAGTTTAAAAGAATTTTAGATTATAGAGTTGAACTCTTAAGGACTAATCCAGGCAGCACATGTGTGGTGGGACTTAGTGAAGAAACTTTTGAATGTGGCAGAAAAATGTTTCAATCATTTTACATATGTTTTGATGCTTTAAAGAAGACATTCAAAGCTGGAGCTAGAAGATGTATAGGATTTGATGGTTGCTTCTTGAAAGGTGTTTCTAGAGGTCAATTACTTGTGGCTGATTGTAAGGATGGAAACTGTAACACCTCGAAAACAAGACCCACATTTTTTTTTCCAGAAATATACCTGAGGCAGTGAACCACGGCAGGGTACACGGACCATGATAGGGTCCACAATCCGTAGACCTACCCGTGGTCTTGACTTGGAAGTCACCAGGCCTAAACATCAGACCACGAGCACCTTCACGGTCCGTGGTCTTGATGATGGGCCGTGGTGGCCCCCGTAGAGTTGAGGCAGTGAACCTCCCTAGCCATCCCCTTAGATCGCCACGCCTAAGTGATGACCACGAGGACCTTCACGGTCTGTGGTCCTTCACACGGCACGTGGGGGGGTCCGTGGAGCCTTACCAGTAAGCCCCTTAACCAGTCCCTCCAGACTACAGCCCAAGTGGAGACCACATACACTTTCACGGTCTATGGTCCTTCACACGGGCTGTGGTAGGGCTCGTGGACTTAGACCCTCAGCTAGTAGTCACCAAGTCCAGACCACGATCGACTTCATGGTCCGTGGTCCTTTTCACGGTCCGTGAAAGTGGCTGTGGTCAGTCCGTCTGCAGTTTAAATTAGGGTTATTTCAATTTTTTCCTTATTCGTTGGACACCTAAACTATGTCGTTTTAATCCTAAATTTCGTGGTTTTAGTCCATTTAAGCCTAGAAACATAACTAGAACTTACCCAAGTCAGATCTTTCATCAAAACTTAGAAAATTAGAAGCGAAAGGAGAGAAAGAGGCAACCAACCCTAAGTTCAAGAACGCAACAAGTTTCCTCCAGTTCCAGCCCCGAAATCAAAAGATTTCTCCATGGAATTCGTCAGCAGATATGTGGGATTTCACCAATTAGGTCCCTAGTTTTCAGTCAATTTATTGATTCCCTTATTATGACTAGACCTATGGCTTCTTGAATGTTAGAATTGTTGGGTTCTTAGCTGTTAGAATGATCCAAATCAGAATAGTACGTTAATATTCAGCTTATTGCATGAATTCCAGAACCCTAGCTATGTATTTCTTTAGTTCTTGAATTACACATG
The DNA here is from genome assembly GCF_900185275.1 of Solanum verrucosum. Taxonomy (NCBI): domain Eukaryota; kingdom Viridiplantae; phylum Streptophyta; class Magnoliopsida; order Solanales; family Solanaceae; genus Solanum; species Solanum verrucosum. The sequence goes on from NW_026020049.1 coordinate 2,476,888, forward strand.
ATAGGTCAGATATTTTAGTTATTCAATTATACATGCCTCAGTTATAAATGCCTCAATATCAGTTTAATTATTGCATCCTCAGTTGCATGTTCAGTTTGAGCTATCCAATAACTTACAGAAATTCAGTCATAATGTGTAAATTACTCAATCCATTGGGAGTAGCATAATACCGAGTTGGACTAGGGTTCAGCGTACCCAAACAATCCCAGATTTACTAGCCACGTAGGTTGTAAGTCCCCTTTGTGGGCATCATTTTAGTGATCACGCCAGGATGCCTCTACACCTTTGACCGGGTGTATTGGGTCCTCTCGATGGGGCGTATACATTGGACTCCACATTTAGCTCATGTGGTTTTATTATCGGTTATTAGTAGCTCCTACAGTTCAGTCAGATTCTATTATATTGACCATGTATCAGTATATTCAGTATTCAGTCTCAACATGTTATAAATTGGTCATTGTATTCAGTTAGCTTAGTGTGCAGTATCTATATCATGTTCAGATTATATCATTGATTATTTGCTTTATTCAGTTATATGTTATTTCAACTTTATTCTATCATGCATGCTCAGTACCTTTCAAGTACTGACGCATACTCTGTGCTACATCTTCTCATGATGTAGGTTCAGGTTCTCAGCATCCAGATCACGCTTAGATCGGTTCCCGATCTCCAGTTCAACAGAATCAGTGGTGAGCCCTCATTCTCCGAGGACAATAGTCATAAGTTTCCTTTCAGTATTTTCAGTTTTGCTAGACTTAGCTGGGGCCTGTCCCAACATTTCTAGTCGGTTAAAGGTTATTTTCAGACATAGTTAGATTCATCTTAGTATTGAGTTAATATCTTCTTTGTATTAAACTCAACAGTTTTCATTTATCTCAGTTATAGTATATGAGTTTTCCCCATCATATCAGTTTTATTTATGATTTAGCTTCTGCATCAATTATTATTATCCTTAGTATGCTCATGTCATGCCAACAGGGTTAGCTTGGGATCACTTGTGATCCTAGGTCCCGTGTCCGCGTCTCGGGGGTAGCTCGGGGTGTGACAAACTTGGTATCAGAGCCCTAGGATATCTGTAAAGCCGCACTAAGTAGAGTCCTTTTCATGGGTGTAAAATGCACCACATCTAATGAGAAGGAGGCTACAAAGTATTTTAGGAAGAATCTTCATTTTCTTATTACTCTTATTGTGCGTAAGGTATGATCTAATTCTATTCTAACTCGACATTCTACGTTTCAGTGATCATGCCTCCCCGTAGAGCTAACGCCAGAAATATGAATGGCAGGAACGCAAATGCAGCTCCTCCAGTCCTTGATCAAGAAGTCTCGAATGCAGAATTTAGAAACGTTATTCAGATGTTGGCTCAGAGTGTGGCCAACCAGAACAATCAACGGGTCCAGTTCAGGCAAATACCAATGTTGGGCCAGCTTCAGCTAGAGTGCGAGACTTTGTTAGGATAAATTCGCCAGAGTTCTTAGGGTCGCAAGTTGGAGAAGATCCCCAAAACTTCATTGATGAGGTCAAGAAGATCTTTGAAGTGATGCAGCTAACTGGGAATTACCGGATTGAGTTAGCATCGTATCATCTAAAAGATGTAGCTCATATCTGGTATACTCAGTGGAAGGAGAACATGGGTACAAATGCAACTCCTATTACTTGGGATTGTTTCAGCGAAACCCTTCTGGACAGGTTTTTCCCCATAAAGTTGAGAGAAGCAAGGGCCCAGGAATTTATGAACTTAAGGCAGGGTAACATGACGGTCCAAGAGTATGGGTTCAAGTTTAACCAACTCTTCAGGTATGCTCCCCACATGGTTGCTGATTCCAGGGCTCAGAAGAATAAGTTTCTATATGGAGTGTCAGACTTGGTGAAAACAATGTAGAAATGCCATGTTACTTGAAAATATGAACATCTCTAGGCTCATGACTAAGCATGGCAATGGGATCGGGATCGGAACCGGGACTACCGGAACTGATAATTCCAGGAAAAAATATCAAGAACCGTCCCGGACCGGACTGGAAATCCGGTCCTAACTACTATACTTAAAATTTTTTTTACTAAAATTAAAAAATTAGGAACATTACTAAAAATTTATTAAAACTTTTATAATTTTAAAGTTAAAAATTTATACTTTTAAAGTTTTAAATACAAACTTTAAAAGTATAAAAGTTTAAATTTTACACTTTAAAAGTTTGAAAATTTAAATTCAAACTATAAAACTATAAAAGTTTAAATTTCACACTTAAAACTTTGAAAATTTAAATTCAAACTTTAAAATTATAAAACTATAAAAGTTTAAATTTCACACTTAGAAGTTTGAAAAGTTAAATTCAAACTTTAAAACTATAAAAGTTTAAATTTCACCCTTTAAAAGTTTGAAAATTTAAAATTCAAACTTTAAAACTATAAAGTTTTTTTCACCCTTTAAAAGTTTGAAAAATTAAATTCAAACTTTAAAACTATAAAAGTTTAAATTTCACCCTTTAAAAGTTTGTAAATTTAAAATTCAAACTTTAAAACTATAAAGTTTTTTTCACCCTTTAAAAGTTTGAAAATTTAAATTCAAACTTTAAAACTATAAAAGTTTAAATTTCACCCTTTAAAAGTTTGAAAATTTAAATTTAAACTTTAAAACTATAAAACTATAAAAGTTTAAATTTCACACTTTAAAAGTTTGAAAATTTAAATTCAATACAATAATAAAAAAAATTAAGGCGAATAGCCTATGCTTTTATTAATATTAATTAAATAGTACAAGTTGAATTACAAAATATTAGTAGAGTATTAAAAAATCTAATCTACACAGCCACCTTCTAGGAAGGGTTCTGTTTGAATTAGACCTCGAATTATTATACTCATACTAATAGACATTTAAATTTAATAGTTCATGCTACCTAGGAAATCTTTTTTTAAATCATTTAACATTTCTCTAGTAACATGATCTGGAATTGGTTGATTAGTTAGTTCCTCCATTGCATTAATGCCGTCGTCACTAAAATCTTGCATTATTTCATCAACGTCATTTTCAAATTTGGTATGTCAAGGTGGACGACCATAACTCCTTCTCTCGCCATTAATCCAATCTCTATATAGTACCGATATCTCCAAGCTATCTGCTGCTAATGAATATATATGCTCTCCAATTTGAAATCTTGTTGCACTAAAAACGTCTTCTGAAGCTATTGAAGATGCTTGAATAGCTAACACAGCTCGAGCAACCGGTTGAAGTTTTGGAAATCTCTGGCCGCGATTGCTCCACCATTCTAGAAGATCAATAGTAGTAGCTTCTGTATTTTGATTAATATATGCATCAAAATCATTTCTATCATTATGAAAAAGTTCAATATAAGAATCTATCATATCATCAATATCATCTTCATTATTATATCTACTCCTAGAACTTTGAGGCTCTTCATTACGTACTACATTCATTATATTAGAATTATATAAGTCATACAATTTTCTAGCTTCAATTTTTATACTATCTTTAACATCTTGACAACTAGGTGTTTCATCATCTTCACTATCAATACCCAAATTAAAATATATTTTATCAACCATTTGTGATGCGCCTTCATCTTTGTAATGTGGGTTTAACAAACAAGCAGTCAAATAAATTTGAGGAATAGGAATAAAATATTTTTAAAATTTTTCAATAATTTCTTAACAGATTCTTCAAATCTTGGTTTATTTTTTAATTTATAAAATTTACTAGAAATAACACAAATATTAGGTAAAACAGAGCAAATAGTTGGATAATAAAGTGCAGATATTTTTTTTGTAGTTAAATAAAAAACTTTTAAGAATTCTATAAGTTCTTTTATGTCATTCCAATCATTATCATCAAGTCTATATGTCATAATTGAATTATGAGCATTCCAAACCATTTGTAAAGGTTTCCTATATTCATAAGTGACTTCAAGCATTTCATATAAAGAATTTCATCTAGTACACACTGATTTTGGAATTTTTCTAGGTGGAAGATTAAATTCACAACAACGATTTTCAAAATCTCTACATCTAGACTTAACTTGACATTTAAAAATAAAATGACATGCAGTTTCAACTTTTATGCAACCATCATTATACATTGCTATACCATCTCTAACAATCAAATTATATATGTGTGCAGCACACCTAATATGAAAACCATCAATATAAATAGGGCAAAGAGACGGTTTTAGTAATTCAACAACAGTTCTATTATTCGAAACACTATCTAATGTGACAGTACTTATTTTATCACAAATTCCATAGTTTTGCAAAACATCTATAATTATTTGAGCTATATAACTACCGGTTTTATGCATTTCACAACATTTATAACCTAAATTCTTTTTTGCAAAGTCCAATTTTCATCAATCCAATGCGCAGTAATAGTGAAATAATCATTACCATTTACACTACGGCCCATATCAGAAGTAAGAGCTATTTTACAATTATTATAATACAATAAACAACGAAGATATTGAAAATGTTGAGCTTGATAATCAAAGATAGCCTTTTTAATTGTATTTCTAGTAAAACCTTTAAAATGTGGATTATACACAATTTGATTATAATGAATAAAATCGGGATTTTCAGCAAAACTAAATGGCAAACCCATAACAACAATCATTTTAGCTAATTCTTCAAGATCTTTTTCTCTACTATATGACCGTTGTATACTAGAACCAGAAACATTAGAAGGATTTAATTGTGTTTGGACCATATTAGAGCCCTCTACTCCTACATTTTCAGGAAGGGTGGTACCATTTTTTTAGCTTCGGCTACAGCTTTAGCATGCAAAAATTCATTTTTACAACATGACATTAAATGATTACTCAAATGTCCCGTCCCACCCTGTTTTCCTACAGTTTTATGATACATTCTATGTTTACATTTATTACAAATAGCTTGTGTTTTATCTTCATTCTGAGTCATAAATTGCCACACAACTGATTTTTTAGCGCGTTCTACCTTAGTCCTAGGATGCACGGGGGGAACGGGAGCAGGACAACGAAAGGGAGCGGGAGCCGGGGAAGCGGGATTGAGAGTGGGACTAGTAGCCGACGGTGGCTCAGTTTCATCATCATCATATTCATCAACATTATTATCAAAACTATCAACATAAGCATTAACATCATCATGTTCATGATCTTCAGGTAATTCCTCATCAAAATTACCAAACCTTTTTGTAAATGTTCATGATAGGGATCTAATCCACTATTACTATCAATATTAAAAACAGTTTCATCAACATGCGTATAATCATCCGTATTTATTCTTAATTGAGAAGTTTTTTAGTTTTAGATTGAGAAGTACTATCGTTTTTTTTACTTTTCTTGGATTTTGAGCTCCATAAATTAGTGATCGAATCAACTATGGTTGTTTTACCCTTGTCAACATTGTTTTTACCGGAATTCATATTCAAATATAAAAAAGTGAGTAAATTATATATAATACAAAAATGTAATGCAAAGTTTTAAACAAATAAATAACTAAATAAGTAGAGACTAGAGACTAGAGACTAATTACTCACAAAATAAATAATTAAATGCAAACAAATAAATAACTAAATGAAAAGTGAGTTCGAACGAATGTATCAAACGTCTACTTAAAAAATTAGACATGTATGACCGAAAGCCGAAAATTGAAAGTTGAATTTTGAAGCTCCAATTTCCAAAGACCAAATTCGTAATTTAAACGAGAATAAGAGATTAGAGAGTAGAGAGAGTAGAAAATAATATTTTTCTGACTTGTGAGTGAAAAGAATGAAAGATTGAGGGTATTTATATTTTAAAAAAAAGGATGAAAATGTAGTTTTTAGAAGGTTGGGGTATTAAAAAAAGTTTGGGGGGTAGGGAGGTGTAAAAGGGGAGTATGGGGGTAAAAGAGCCGTTGGTGGGGCCCAAAAGTTGTTGCCCAACAGTTCTCAACGACTATAATTTTAATTAAGATTTTTTTAAAAAAAATAAAACTTAATCGGACCGAGACTAACCGGTAAATCTCGATTTCCATCTCGTTACCCTCCCGGACCCGCTACATTCCGGACCAAATCGGGACTAACCAAAACTGAGACGGAATCGATAACGAATCGGAACCAGAACCGGCACCGGCACCTCCCGGTTTCGTTGCCAGGCTTACTCATGACTCATGCTCAACATGTTGAGGGTGATAAGCTTAGGGAACAGGCTAAGGAGAGCAAGAAAGCTAGGAAAGGTAACTATGACTATTCTCAACAAAAATTAGGTGGTGGAAATCGCTCGCAGTTTAAGCAGAAGTCTTCGACTTCAGCACCTTCATTAGCCAGTATCCCATCCTCCAAGTTACGGAATAATCAGAAGGGTGGAGCATCAGGCTCTAAGTCTCAAGGTAGTATTTTAGGCACCAAAACCTACCCAACTTTCCCTAAGTGTGGTAACTTGCAAGAAAAGAAGGACGCTTTGGGTGTGGTCAGTCTGGTCACAGGTTGAGGGATTGTCCTTCTAAACAGGGTCTAAGAGGCAATGCTAATCGAGCCCAGTCTACAACTTCAGCGGCACCAACAGGTCGCCCAACTCAGCATGGTAACTTTTATGGTATAGGTGACGGATAGCGCCAAAACAGGCTCTATGCTTTTCAGGCTCGCCAGGATTAGGAAGATTCTCTAAATGTAGTCACTAGTACATTACGAGTCTTTGATCTCGATGTTTATGCTTTATTAGATCCAGGGGCTACTCTTTCTTTTGTAACTCCTTATATAGCAGTCCAATTCAATGTTAGTCCAGAAACTTTCTTAGTCTCTACTCTAGTCGGTGACCCAGTTTTAGCTAGACGGGTATACAGAAATTGCCCTGTCACAGTCTCTCTGAAAGTCACCTCAGCAGATCTTATAGAGTTAGAAATGGTAGACTTCGATGTCATTCTAGACATGGATTGATTATATTCTTGTTATGCCTCAGTCGATTGTAGAACTAGGATTGTTCATTTTCAATTTCCAGATGAATCAATCTTAGAATGGAAGGGTAGTAGCTTAGCGCTTATGGGTCGATTCATTTCTTACCTTAAGGCTAGAAAAATGATCTCAAAGGGTTATCTCTATCATTTAGTTCGGGTTAAGGATTCAAGCTCTGAAACCCCAACTCTTGAGTCAGTTCCAGTGGTTAATGAGTTTCCAGAAGATCTTCTCGTAGTCCCTCCCGATAGGGAAATCGACTTTGGAATTGATCTTATTCCAGATACCCAGCCTATCTCTATTCCTCCTTACAGAATGGCTCCAGTTGTGCTTAAGGGATTGAAAAAGCAATTGAAAGACCTCCTAGATAAAGGCTTCATCAGACCTAGTATTTCGCCATGGGGTGCACCAGTGTTGTTCGTAAAGAAGAAAAATGGTTCTCTCAGAATGTGCATTGACTATAGGCATTTGAACAAGGTCACAATCAAGAATAAGTACCCTATCCCCAAGATTGATGACTTGTTTGACCAACTTCAGGGTGCTAGTCATTTCTCAAAGATAGACCTCAGATCGAGTTATCATCAGCTTAAAGTCAGAGATAGTGACATTTCGAAGACAGCCTTCAGAACTCGGTATGATCATTATGAATTTGTAATCATGTCATTTGGACTAACTAATGCTCCTGCAACTTTCATGGATTTGATGATACTTGGACTTGTTCGTTATCGTCTTTATTGATGATATCCTCATTTACTCTAGGAATGAGGAAGAACACGCGAGTCATTTGGGAGTTGTTCTGCTAACTCTAAAAAAATCACCAGTTATTTGCAAAATTTAACAAGTGCGAGTTTTGGTTACAATCAATTGCTTTCCTTGGGCATATTGTGTCTAGTGAAGGAATTCGAGTAGATTCCCAGAAGATAGAAGCAGTGAAACAATGGCCCAAACCTACCTTTGCTACAGATATCAAAATTTTCTTGGGTCTAGCATGTTATTACAGAAGGTTCGTGGAAGGATTTTCATCCATAGCCTCACCATTGACTAGGTTGACTCAAAAGATGGTCAAGTTTCAGTGGTTAGATGATTGTGAGAAAAGCTTAGCAGAATTGAAAACTAGGTTGACTACAATTCATGTTTTGACTCTACCAGAAGGTTCAGACGGTTATGTCATTTATTGTGATGCATCCAGAGTCAGCCTAGGTTGTGTGTTGATGCAACGAGGTAAGGTTATAACTTATGCTTCCAGACAGCTTAAGGTGCATGAGACGAATTATCCGACTTATGACCTCGAGCTTGCAGCGGTGGTGTTTGCACTCAAGATTTGGAGGCACTACTTGTATGGTGTTCATGTAGATGTGTTCACAGACCATAAGAGCCTTCAGTATGTGTTCACCCAGAAAGAGTTGAATCTTCGCCAGAGAAGATGGCTTGAGTTCCTCAAGGATTATGACATGAGTTTGCATTACCATCCTGGTAAGGCAAATGTAGTAGCAGATGCCCTTAGCAGACTATCTATGGGTAGGGTAGCACATGTTGAGGAAGAAAGAAATGAGCTAGCAAAGGATGTTCACAGACTTGCTCGCCTAGGAGTTCGTCTTATGAGCATATCAAATGGTGGTGTAACGGTTCAGAATGGGGCATAATCTTCTTTAGTAGTGGAAGTTAAGGAAAAGCAAGATAATGATCCGATATTACTTGAACTCAATGTTGTAGTCCACCAACAAAAAGTTGAGGTTTTCTCCCAAGGGGGAGATGGTGTGCTTCACTACCAGGGTCGACTATGTGTTCCTTGTGTGGGTGAGTTGAGACAACATATTCCTGCAGAGGCCCATAACTCCAGATATTCTATTCATCCAGGTGCCACTAAGATGTACCGTGATCTGCGAAAAGTCTATTGGTGGAATGGTATGAAAAGAGATATAGCAAATTTTGTAGATAAGTGCCCTAATTGCCAGCAAGTCAAGGTAGAACATCAGAAACCAGGAGGTATGACTCAAGAGATTGACATTCCTACTTGGAAGTGGGAAGTGATCAACATGGACTTCATCACAGGTTTACCTCGTACTCACAGACATCATGACTCCATTTGGTGATTGTTGATAGAGTTACTAAGTCTTCTCGCTTTTTGGCGGTCAAGACTACAAATTCGGTGGAGGATTTTGCCAAGTTTTACATTAATGAGATTGAATGGGGTTCCTTTGTCTATCATCTCAGATAGAGGTCCTCAGTTTACCTCTCATTTCTGGAAGTCATTTCAAAAGGATCTTGGTACTCAGGTTAACCTTAGCACAACATTTCATCCACAGACGGATGGTCAGGCAGAGCGTACCATTCAGACCTTAAAGGACATGTTGAGAGCTTGTGTGATCGACTTCAAGGGTAGTTAGGATGATCATCTTCCTCTTATTAAGTTTGCCTACAACAATAGTTACCATTCCAGGTATGGGCGTAGATGTAGATCTTCTGTGGGCTGGTTTGAAGTAGGTGAAGCAGCCTTGATAGGGCCAGATTCAATCCATTATGCTATGGAGAAAGTGCAACTCATCAGAGATAGACTTAAGATAGCCAGAGTCTCCAGAAGTCTTACGCAGATGTAAGAACAAGGGAACTAGAGTTCCAAGTTTATGATTGGGTTTTCCTAAAGGTGTCACCTATGAAGGGGGTGATGAGGTTTGCCAAGAAAGGGAAGCTCAGTCCCAAATATGTAGGCCCTTACCAGATCTCGAAAAGGATTGGTAAAGTGGCTTATGAGTTAGAGTTGCCAGCAGATTTGGCAGCAGTGCATCCAGTCTTCCACATTTCACTATTGAAGAAGTGTGTGGGTGATCCAGCATCCGTAGTGCCATTAGAGAGTGTGGTTGTGAAGGATAGTCTCACTTATGAAGAGGTACCAGTTGAAATCCTTGATCATCAGGTTCAAAGGTTGGGAAACAAAAAAGTCGTTTCAGTCAAAGTTTTGTGGAGGAGTCGGTCCGTAGAGGGAGCTACTTGGGAAGCAGAACCAGCCATGAAGTCCACGTATCCTCACCTCTTTCCTTTCGATTCCATTATAGCTTGAGGTAATAGTTCATCTTCAGTTTTTCAGTCATTCATGCGCTAATTCAGTCTTAGTATTTTGTTCATTTAGTCTGTACTTACATTTTCAGCGTATTTGCATGTTTTTGGAACTTAGTTCAGTCAGAAATCAGCCTTCAATGTTTAGTGGTAGGGATGCAGCTCATTCCCTCCATTTCAGCTAGTTTAGTCTTCATTCGAGGACGAATGATCCCAAGGGGGAGATATTGTATCATCTCGAAAACCAGACCAAGAATTTTTTTTTCCAGAAATATACCTAAAGCAATGAACCACGGCAGTGTTCACGGACCGTGATAGGGTCCACGGTCCGTAGACCTGCCCATGGTCTTGACTTAGAAGTCACCACGCCCAGACATCAGACCACGAGCACCTTTACGATCCGTGGTCTTGATGATGGGCCGTGGTGGCGCCCGTAGAGTCGAGGCAATGAACATCCTTAGCCAGCCCCTTAGACTGCCACATCTAACTGAGGACCACGAGGACCTTCACGATTCGTGGTCCTTCACACGACCCGTGGGGAGGTCCGTGGAGCCTTACCAGTAAGCCCCCTAGCCAGTCCCTCCAGACCACAACCCAAGTGGAGACTATAGACACTTTCACGGTCCGTGGTAGGGCTCGTGGACTTAGACCCTCAGCTAGTAGTCACTAAGTCCAGACCACGATTGAATTCACGGTCCGTGGTCCCTTTCACGGTTCGTGAAGGTGGTCGTGGTCAGTCCATCTGCAGTTTAAGTCAGGGTTATTTTGGTCTTTTCCTTATTCGTTGGACACCTAAACTACGTCATTTTAATCCTAAATTTCATGGTTTTAGTCAGTTTAAGCCTAGAAACATAACTAGAACTTACCCAAGTCAGATCTTTAATCAAAACTTAGAAAATTAGAAGCGAAATGAGAGAAAGAGGCGACCAACCCTAAGTTCAAGAACGCAACAAGTTTCCTCCAGTTTCAGCCCCAAAATCAAAAGATTTCTTAGTGGAATTTATCACCTGGTATGTGGGATTTCACCCATTTGGTCCCTAGTTTTCAGTCAGTTTCTTGATTCCCTTATTATGACTAGACCTCGGGCATCTTAAATGTTAGAATTGTTGGGTTCTTAGCTGTTAGAATGATCCAAATCAGATTAGTACGTTAATATTCAGTTTATTGCATGAATTCCAAAACCCTAGCTATGTATTTCTTTAGTTCTTGAATTACACATGATAGGTAAGATATTTAAGTTATTCAGTTATACATGCCTCAGTTATTAATGCCTCAATATCAGTTTAATTGTTGCATCCTCAGTTGCATGTTCAGTTTGAGCTATCCAGTAACTTATAGAAATTCAGTCATAATGTGTAAATTACTCAATCCATTGGGAGTAGCATAATACCGAGTTGGACTAGGGTTCAGCGTACCCAAACAGTCCCAGAACTACTAGCCACGTAGGTTGTAAGTCCCCTCTGTGGGCATCAATTTAGTGATCACACCAACATGCCTCTACACTTTTGGCCGGGTATATTGGGTCCTCTCGATAGGGTGTATACATCGGACTCTACATTTAGCTCATGTGGTTTTATTATCGGTTATTAGTAGCTCCCACAATTCTGTCAGATTCTATTGTATTGACCATGTATCAGTATATTCAGTATTTAGTCTCAGCATGTTATAAATTGGTCATTGTATTCAGGTAGCTCAGTATTTAGTATCTATATCATGTTCAGATTATATCATTGCTTATTTGCTTTGTTCAGTTATATGTTATTTCAGCTTTATTTTATCATGCATGCTCAGTACCTTTCAAGTACTGACGCATACTCTGTGCTACATCTTCTCGTAGGTTCAGGTTCTCAGTATCCAGATCATGCTTAGATCGGTTCCCGATCTCCAGTTCAGCAGAATCAGTGGTGAGTCCTCATTCTCTGAGGACAATAGTCATGAGTTTCCTTTCAGTATTTTCAGTCCTTTAGTTTTAGTTTTGCTAGACTTAGCTGGGGCCTGTCCCAACATTTCTAGTCAGTTAGATGCTATATTTAGACATAGTTAGATTCAGCTTAGTATTGAGTTAATATCTTCTTTATATTAAACTCATCAGTTTTCATTTATCTCAATTATAGTATATGAGTTTTCCCCATCATATCATTTTTATTTATGATTTAGCTTCCGCATTAGTTATTATTATCCTTAGTATGCTCATGTCATTCCAGCAGGTTAGCTTAGGATCACTTGTGATCCTAGGTCCCGTGTCTGCGTCTCGGGGGTAGCTCGGGGCGTGACACAAACAAACAAATGCTACCACTAGCATGCAGTTGTTGAGGTTTAAAACACATTCACTTGGAAATGGTTTGTCAAGCTTGTAAGAGATGATCTTGAGCTAGGAGATTGTACAGAATTGACAACCGTTACTAATATGCAGAAGGTATTTTTCTTTTCTTTTTCATTAATTTATTTATTTTCTTTTTCATTTATTCATTAAGTTAGATCTCATGTTATTCTAAATTTTGTTAAAGGGTCTTGACAAAGCTATAGCTACACTTCTACCAAATGCAGAACAAAGAATGTGTGCAAGACATGTTCTAGCCAACTGGTCTAAGAATTGGAAAGGCATTGAAAAAAGAAACTATTTTTGGAGATGTGCCAAATCTACGTATGAACAAGAATTGAGAAGAAATTTGAATCATATGGAGAAGTTAGGTGATAAAATATGTGATGACTTACTGTGGTACAATATAGAGAGATGGTCTAAATTATACTTTAAGTTTTTTAGTTGTTGTGATAGTGTTGACAACAACATGGCTGAAATCTTTAATTCATGGATTTTAGGGCCAAGACACAAAACTATCATCACAATGCTTAAAGAAATAAGGATCAAAGTGATAAGAAGAATAGGACAATTGAGGGAGTTCTGTGATACTTGGATAACAAACATATCTTCAATGGCCCGAAAGGTATTGATAGAGAACACAACAAAGTCAATGAAGTGTAACCTTGAATGGAATGGTGAATTTGGTTTTGAGGTTAAAGACGACTGGGGTAACATATTTGTTGCGAATCTAGGCAATCAAACATGTACTTGTAGATCTTGGATGCTAAAAGGTATACCTTGTTGCCTAGATATAATTACACTTCATTTTAGAAAATTGGAGCCCATTAACTATGTTGCACATTGGTATAGCAAGGAGACTTATCTCAAGATCTATGGTCACTACATTCAACCAGTTACTAACATGAAGATGTGGCCACAGTCAACCAACCCTTCCCTTCTGTTATGCCACATGTTATAAGAACACTACTAGGAAGGCCCAGAAAGTGTAGGAGAAAAGAGCAGAATGAAAACAAAACAGGAAAATTGTCCAAGAGAGGTGTTGAGATGACCTGCAGTTTTGTCATGCAAAGGGTCATACTAAGAGGGGTTGCCATTTGAATAATCAAGCTAATGTTGATTCTTCTACAGCACCAACTGAATCACAATCAAGCACAAAGAAAGGAAGAGGTCGATCAAGAGGTTCTACAAAACATGAATGTTTATAGTAATTCATTTAGTTCTTATTTTACATCTTAATCAGTCTAATATTTTTGTTAATCAACTTATATTATAGGCTAGTGCTACTGGAAGGGGAAGAGGAACTACAATTGGTAATGGAACAGGGATTGGTGTTGATGCTGATGATTTTGGTGCCACTGGAAGGGGAAGAGGAACTGGAACTGGTTTAGCTGGAAGGGAAGAGGAACTGGTGTAGCTGTTACTGCTACTAATGTTCTTGGTGCTACTGGAGGAGGGAAGAGGCCAAGAATGGTTGGAATAGGGATACTACATACACAGAGTAGTTTTACAATCTACAATGTAAGTTGTCTTAATTATTTACGTACTTTTCAATTTTAACTTATCAAGCATCTAAGACAACATATTTTTGTGAATCTAGCCTGGAATGCCTATGAACTCTTCAATAGTGACTGGAAATCTTGGGCATCATAAACCAAGATCAGGCTTAAAATGGAAAGGAAAGTTGTAACTCAACAAGGTCTTCAAGAGATGAGAGAAAACAAAAGAATGAGAACAAGGTCCAATGCTGCTGAAGTTTGATATGGAGACTGCTTTAGTTTGAATTTTAGCTGTTTTTGGAATAATTATGCAGTTGTGACTACTTTAGTTTGATATTTTAGTTGTTTTTGGAACAATTATGCAGTTGTGACTGCATTAGTTTGATCTGTTTGTTTTTTAAACAATTATGTTGCAGCTGTGACTACATTAGTTTGATCTATGTTTGTTTTTGAAACAATTATGCAGTTGTGACTGCATTAGTTTGATCTGTTTGTTTTTTAAACAATTATGATGCAGCTGTGACTGCATTAGTTTGATCTATGTTTGTTTTTGAAATAATTATGTAGCTGTGACTGCATTAATTTGATCTATATTTGTTTTTGAAACAATTATGCAGACAGTTTTGCATTACTTTTATGTGTACAATTATGCAGTTATGACTGCAATTTAGTGAATGTAGTTGTAAATAAAACACAAACAAAATACACAAACAAGCAAATTACATTAAGAGACTAAGAAGAACACAAAGTTCATTACAAAAGAGTCTTGCACCTAACATAAATAGTGCTACACTACACCAACATTGATCTCACTACATCAAGAGCTTAAGGTAACTTCATTGAACCTCTCTTCATATATATCACCCAGAACCAATAACTTATAGCTATAACCACAACACAACAACAAGCTACAACAAAAAAGAGCACATTTTGCCATGTTCTTCTCCATTTATTCTACATTCCTTTCATCTTCTCAACCCCTTCTTGCAACATTTTCAATTTCATACCTAGGCAATCATCATCTTGTTTGAAATCTCCAGGCTTGTCAACTTCTTTGGTAACCTCAACCAATTCAAATGCAATGGCTGATGTTTGAGAGGATTCTACTATATTCTCAAGCTCACCTAATTTCTGTATTAGTTTAGGAATCACAAATTTCGACCTCGGATCAATATTTTCTTTATCCTTCCAACACCAAAAGTGGCAAGATCTAGGACCCTTCAATAATGCAAAAGGATGAAGGAATTAGTGGTTAATCAAAATTCTTAATCGGCTAAAAAAATGAAACAAAAATGATATTTACCCCATAATAAGGACATGACCAATATCTTCTTTCGGGGTTATTTGAAGTCCAAGATGTTTTCAAATGCACCACAAGTCCATGATTACAATTTTTTTTCTTCGTAGTATAATCATCTTCTTCCATACAAAGGTTTGTCAAGTTAATTGATCGCATTGTGTGCACAATTTTGTGCAAAAAGTAACGAGAATCTAAAAAAAATAGATAATAAGGAAAAGGGAGGAAACAAAAATCAAAATAATAGATGAAGAATAATAAGTTTGAATAACAATTATTCCTTCAAAGATTCAACTTTTAGGTTTGAAGAGCTAAGATTTGAGAAAAATTAGGGGCTTAATACATCAGATGGTCATTCAACTATCCACTTTTGCCTCAGAAAGTCACTCAACTTTTAATTTTCACTAAAAAGTCACCATGTGAGTGACTTTCTGAGAAAAGACTGGACAGTTGAGTGACCATCTGAGGTATTAACCCTAAATTAGGTCACCATTTTTCAATGATTGGGTTGGTGAGGGAGAAGAGGAAATTAAGGTTCTTTAAAAGTGAAGGTGGATCTTCAAATACGTAATAGGTCGGATATTACTGTTGGAGGGGAATATTTGATTTTAAAAAAATGTTAAAAGATGAATAACGTGTTGTTCTAAGCTGTATCAACACGCACACAAGGCTGGTGTTCGGAGGGTTGAAAATAATTCACATCAAATATTTTAAGGGGGGTATATAAACACCCGTGTAGTTTAAGTACTAAAGTAAGTTCTCGAGTCAAGTTCAAGTTTTTTTTAATGTATTTTCTCTTTTTAAAAATTAATCCAATTGCCATGGGTCATCGCTTATTTGGTCCATTTGCTATGTATGAGCGTTTGAAATGCACACATATTTCTCTTTTATTTGACTATCATTTTGTGTTAAATAGGTATATATTTGTTAAGGTTTAAGGGGTCGTTTGGTAGGGGGGAATGCAGGGATTAATAACGCAGAGATTAATAATGCAGAGATTAGTAGTGCTGGGATTAGTAATGCAGGGTATATGTTTTCTATCAAGTGTTTGGTTCATTGCTTTTGACCTCATCTTGTTTTTGGACTAGAACTCTACAAAAAGCTTCTTTCCAATTATACCCTTGCATTATTATGAGATGTTCTATTTTATGTAATCGATCAAGGTAGATAATTGTCGAGACAATATTATTTTTTTATGACCTTCTAACTAGCTAGGAGAAACAATTTTGTTGTCATGTTTGCGATTTTCTCACTTGAATTATTTGAGGGTAAACAATTATTATCTTAATAAATTAATGTCTTAAAAAACGTTAATTTTTAATTTAGAATAGATAGACCATCTACTTTAAAACCGAAAAGACGGCAAACAATAGCAAAATCCAATAAATCATCTACATTTACACATAAAAATTACAAGTTGTAGTTTTAATGTGTATGCAATTTATAAATGGTTCAAAATACAAATAATTAGAAACCACGTATAAATCAACAAATAATATATTAAATTAAGATCACAAACATCATGTGGTGATATATTTGCCTTTTCAATTAGTAAATGTTAAAGAACTCACATTTTAAATATTGTATTGATATGTATTGCATTTATTTATTAACAAACAACTCTCTCTAAATAATAAAATTTGTTAGTTAATTTATTTAAATAAATTTTCTAGTACAAATATAAAACATAAAATCAAGAAAATAAATAAAATGATTTGAGGGATATTTTTGTCTTTACATAGATAATCCCATACTTAAATCCAATGTATTACTAATACCACCAAATGAAAGGTATTAGTAATACATCCTATAATACTATGCAAGGTGTATAACTAATCCATGGATTAGTTATACTTAGGCCCAAAAATTCTATCAAACATAATACTAAATAATACCATACATAAGACACGGACTATTTCTCCTAATACCTCCTACCAAACGACCCCTAAGTGTTCAATAGGTACAAGCCTAAATTGAAGTGTCTAAGTGAAATATGCTGACAACTTTAAGGGGCCGCATATTACTTAAGCGTAAATTTATTTGTTCACTTCACTTGTATCCCATCTGATTGCCATCGTAGGAACTTTAGTATTCTCTATTGTAATTCAAGCTCTCGCTTTTTTGGTGATGTTGCTAGACAATTATATTCATTCTTGACTTGTCCATTACTCTTGCTTGTTGCTTTGATTATATTCACTAACAAGA
Organism: Solanum verrucosum; assembly: GCF_900185275.1. Taxonomy (NCBI): domain Eukaryota; kingdom Viridiplantae; phylum Streptophyta; class Magnoliopsida; order Solanales; family Solanaceae; genus Solanum; species Solanum verrucosum. The sequence goes on from NW_026020049.1 coordinate 2,494,179, forward strand.
AATTTAGCATCAAGAACAAATTATTTGGTAGTTATAATTTGTATGCCCTTGAGGGCCAATATCTTATGAAGTCAATGGCTATACTTTAAAGGCTATTGATTAAAAGGGTATTTATAGAAGTCCATTTGATGAGTATTTCAACGAATAATCCATTCACAAATGTTCAACATTTTTGGCAAAGAAAATTTATATTCAAGCGCAATTTTGACTTCCAATTATGAACTTTTTTCTTTAATGTCAACCAAACATTGTCCTAACACCTTATTGATTATTGTCCAAATATCTTTTCTTTAATTTTGTTTATTTATGGGTCCATTTGTCATGTCAATTTCTTATTAATACTTGATATATTTAGTTAAGTGATTTTGAAAGATAAAAGTATTAAGTTGAGTAATTTTATTAATACAAAACAAAGTTTAATGACTTTATTAGATACATTCTCATAGTTCGGTAACCTTTTAAGATATTAACCCAGAACAATCTCTAATGCCACTAGCCAAATATCCCATTCAGAGACCATTTTTAGCGTTAATTGCACGATTTGCCCTTCAAATGGATTGATCTTTAATTTTTTACATTTAGAAGTCGAACTCATGTCTAGTGGGATGGATATAAGCTCTTTAAGAGCGCATAACCTAACTTAAGAAATATTATAATGCAAAAATATAAACTTATGTCTCACTAAAAAGTTATTTACCTTAGCAGACCAACACAAAATACTTACATAGGCATAAAAGTGCAAATAACCCCATCTTTATGTTAGCAAAAGGGGAAACATAACTAGTAAAGGGTGGGCTAAAATCTTAAAACAAAGAAAGTAATGAGACTAGATGCACTAGTCTCTACTAGTATTACACATCTAAGTAATTATATTTATGTATTGACATTTGCACTTTCAAAACAAGCTGAAAATAACAGAACAAAGTAAGAGGAAGAGTTTACTAATGTTGAAGCATACTATATCTAGTGTGTCAACATTGCTTCAATCTCTCAACAAGAATGTGTACTCCATGGCCTGGCTCTACAATCATCCTATAAGCCGGCGAGTGTTTGTATTTGGGAGATAGAGAGAAACGAAAGTTTGAAATAATGAGTGAAATAACAACCTTGAGCTGCACCATCGCGAAATTCCTGCCTAGGCAGAGACGAGGACCTAGTCCAAATGGGATATAAACTTGTGGCAATTTACAAGCACCCGAAACTCCATTTTCAAACCTCTCTGGCTTGAATTCATTGGCATCTCGTCCCCATATCTCAGGGTCACGATGAAGAGTCGGGATCAAGGTCCACAAGCATACACCTTTTGGCACAACAATGTGACCAATTTGTGTGTCTTCTAATGCCTCTCTTGACACAAATGCTGCTGGTGGATATAAACGCATCACTTCTTGAATGACCATTGTCACCTTTATGTCAAGACTATAATTGTTAGATACAAATTGTACATTGAGACGGACTAGTTATAAGATTAATGTGATATATGAGTTACCATTTTCATCTTGGAGACAGACTCTGCATCTAGGACACCATCAGGGCAAATCTGAGCCATTTCCTCACGGATACGAGATTGCCATTCTGGATGTAGAGCAAGAAGCATGAGGCACCATGATGCAGCAACAGCAGTGGACTCATGACCTGCAAAGTATATGTTCTTGCAATTGTCAACTATGAATTTCCTTGACGAATTCTCACCTACATTGCCATCATTGATAGCTCCCTCGAGTATAGAATGCAGTAAGTCTTTCTCATTTGAATGTGTTTCTAAGCATTGATCCCTTTCTCTTTCTTTCACTGCTTCCCATATCAACGACTCTATCTCCTTCTCTAAGTTCTCAATCTCCTTTTGCTGTCTACTCGGAAGAAACCTAATACATATATAGTCCTTATGTTATTAATGGGAATCAAGTCGGAGACAAAGCTATTAGATTCGATTGAATATCTTTGCGACAACATACCCTAATGCAGGAGAACCAAAAAGAATGCTTGTGTTTGATATGACTTTTTGAAGAGTTCGAAGCTTTGAAAAAATGTTTTTGCCTTTGAAATAAGAGCTCCCAAAGCAAGCCCTTGAGATCACATCTGCTGAGAGGCTTCTCAGATCCTCTCCCACACTAATTTCTGCCATTTTGCCCCCTTCAGCTTCAATCCTTTCATCCCATTTCATGGTTAATAACTCTGCTGACTGCAACATCAGGCTCACCATGCCCTAACAAATTCATCTTCAAGATTCATAACTACTTAAAAAAAAAGTAAAATTTAGAAATGGACAAATTTTGCAGCGTTGTAGTCTGGTGCACTAAAGCTCCCGCTATGCCCATGTTCCAGGGAAGGACACAACCACAAGCACCTATTGTACGTAACCTTACCTTGCATATCTGCTGAAGGCTGTTTCCAAGGACGTAGCTAAACAACAAAATTTGTTGCTAATTCTATTAATACGAGTGATTTAGCTACAGATTAACAACGAAGTTCATAGCTAATTTCAAGTGATTTGTATAGTGTAATTAATATATTCAATCATTGACTATAGTATATGAGTGTAAGATTTTTTTGTTATTATTTAATTTTTGATTAATTACCTTGACCTTGTCCATGAAGAATTCAGGTGCTACGATTTTCCTTTGCATGGCCCAAATATGGCCATTAGACCTCAAAATACCATTTCCAAGCATAGGGGCAAGTCTCTTAGTGACATAAGAAGGTTTTCCTAAATCCAGACTAATACTTTGGTTCATTTCCTTCACTAGCTCTGGTTGGTTCACATACAAATGTTGTTTGTTTCCAGTTGAATATGTAAATACAGGACCTGCAATTAAACCACCAAAACATCAAGCTATAAAAGGTTCACGAGTTCAATAATAAGAACTTAAAGATCAAATCAATCAAATTTATATCTTAGATGCACTTTTTCGTAATGTTATATTCATCCACTCAAAATTCTGAATATGCCTCTGACAAACAGAGCCACAATAATAACACAATAATTTTACATAGATTATTTCTTATGCATTGTTTGATTTAGTACATTAAAAATAACATGCATTGCATAAGAATATTTATTTACAAAGATATCCTCCACAATTATGATTAAAAAGATAAAAAAAATGCTTTGAGAGGTAATTGGATCTTTAACCATGCAAATGCATGCATTAAATCCCTTTGCATTACTAACACCTAGAAATCCATTGTATTAATAATGCACATCTTAATACACAATAGAGTGTATAATTGATATATAGCTTAATAAAGTGTACCAAATAATGTATTACTAATATACAATGCTAATACATTTATTATTTTTTCTAATAGAGTGAAACTTGTGTAATTATAGATTAATTAGAGTTGCAATATTGAAATTCCAAGAATCATTTTGTGTGAGGTATAATAATTTCGAAATAAAATATAGAATTATTTTATTATGTGTTTGATTGGAGCGTGAAGGTATTAGGTAGTCATGAAATTATTTATCTCATCATTTATATCTTAGTGATCAGATAAGTTATTTCATATACATAGCAAAATAACTTATTTTCAACCAAACAACCCCGCGCTAATAAAGCTAAAATGAGAGGTTGATGGAGTTTAAAAGTCAGAAGGTAGAGCATGGGATCACATGGTTAGTGACCAAGTGTTCCCTGCATCTCCAACTCCTATATTGTACTTAACTCAGTTACATGTGTCTAACTGTGACCCACCTTCATCTAGTCTAGTCATGTCCCTCTTAAAGGAAAATGATTTAACGGTATAACACCAAACAAGGAAAGGACCTCACATTTACACACTTCACCATAAGTTAAAATTATTTTTCTGATTAACGGTGCACCCATAAAGAGCATATGAGTGTTCTTGTATTGTTGGTACAAGGTAGAGGAATCACCCACGAGATCAGGGTTTGAATCTTGCTAGAGCGCTAAATTTCATTATTTTTATTTTAAATTTAGCTTAAAGATCATATGTGGTGCACCAGAATTCTTCAAATCCTGGGTTCACCTCTGTATATACTATACATATAAGATACATACCTATACATATTTATACATATATACAATTACACCATATATGCACCATTGTAACTCTTTTGGGACAACAAACGAAAAATATCTACTAGGAATACTTGTATGATTTTATGGAACAAAAGACTCATTGTAAGTGCAATGGGGATAACTTGTCTCTAGGATTATTAACTTGTCAAATCATCCTGCTGTATTTCAGCCCTCTGTTATTAGTACACTACTTGATAATGGGTGAAATTTAGATAAGGATGCAATGCAAGTTTTAATCAATTTTGAAAAAATATTCACTCATCATTCGTTTGAGTGATTATTTTTTTCAGATTCGCAACGGAAAATCATGTTGAGACGTAAAATACTTCCTAACAAAAGTAAATTCATACTCAGAGGATTTATTGGTATCCATTTAAGTGATTGTATCTTTCCATACACGCATATCGTTCCCACTCTCAACTCCTGACCCATCTCATAAGTTTATTACTTTATCTAAATTATATAAAGAACATTGTAAATTACTACTCTAATATTTTTCGTTTAATTATCAATTACCAAAAGTTAAAAAATAAGTAAGAAAATTATTGGATTTTAAAGATTTTCCTTCTCACAAACCACACACGGAATATATCTAGTTTATTCGGAAACTACAACTTATCAATTTGATGGTAATTTTATCCTACTTCAACTACAATTTATTAAATCTCAGAAATTATTGTCCAATAACACTACAAAAATGACTATCATCAAAGTCAAATTCGACACTTAAGTGTGTTTGGTACGGAGGAGAATATTTTTCATCGAAAATGTTTTTTTTTTTTGAAAAATAAGTTAGTTTCTTTCTTATTTTCTAGTGTTTATTAAAAAATATATTATCTTAAAAGCATTAATCTATCAAAAATCTATAGGGGTGACACCGTGATAGGGTGTCAGTTGTCGGGTTTCAAGGTGGGATAGTCAAGACGTAGAGGTTGGGGTGTCAGGTGGGTGGAAGGATACAATAAACCTAAAACGTCATTTAGAAAACTCATTTTTTTCTACTTTTATTTGAAAAGTCATTTTTCTCATTTTTAAAGAACTTATTATCCTACCAAAAATATTTTCCAAAATTTTTATCCAACTAAAAATAGAAAATTATAAAAGAAAAACATTTCTGGAAATCTTATTATGAGAGATGAGAAAGACTAGATATGTCACTTGTATATAAAATAACTAATTCTACAATTTTAATATAAATAAAAAATTTATCTTGAAATTGTTATTCAAATAATCAAATCTAACTAGATTTGTCCGTAATAAGGGTATCACGTGACTAAGTACTTTTAAGGATCCATAATTATTTAAAAGTTTTTAAGTATTTAATATTAGGGACAATTATCATTTAATTAAGAATCATCTCCATGTCATATATAATTGTTGTTTTGCGTATTAAATCATATATCATCTCAAAATATATATATATATATATATATATATATATATATATATATATTTATTATTATTTTTTTAAATATTAAAAGGTGTGAGGCTCATCTCAAAATATATAGAAGTGACATGACCTCTTATTTTTCCAGGAGGTAAAGTTATTAATGAATTGAAATGACTAATTGTCATCAACTTACGTAAATAAATAAATATGATATGAGCATCTTAGAAAAATCGAGAAAACAAGCCAAAAAAGTATATCATGACAAACCATATACTATATTTTATTTTATTTTAGTTTTGTTGGGCTACAGGGTCAAATTTTAATAATAGCAACTAGACAAATCTTGCTGAAATATGATGAAATCAATCTCTCTTAAAGTTTTGGATTTTATTTTATACTCTCTTTCCTACTTCACTTTTTTTTTCGATTCTTTTTCCTTTCTTATAAAATTATTTCTTTTTTTGAATATGCAAGTAGTACTACTTTATAGCACATTACTCAGAGTCTAATAATTATTCAAACTACTAGTAGAAGTAGTAACAAAAATGCCAGCGCATATCTCTCTTATTTTTTTGAGATTCCTACTCAATAAGATATTTATATTAAAGTACGATTATATTCATATTTATGCACTACAGAATACATTTATAAGAACAATGATTTCTAACATAAATTTTTTTCATTTAAAAAAAACTCTAATTCAAGACTATATCACCATAATTTCTTTATTTGCTTCACATATTATAGAGACAAAATAAACTAAAAACTATTTTAACTAAAAATACATAAATATCTCTAATATTACTACCTAGCTACTACCTTAGCTTATATATATATATATATATATATATATATATATATATATATATATATATAGATTAAAGAATTCTTTTTAAACCAAAAATAGAAAATGGACAAAATTTAGAATTCTTTTTCCTTTCTATTAACGACATGATTTTTGGTGACAACCTGGAAATTTTGAAGTACAGATCAAATAAACACTTTCTTTCTTTCATTAATTCATTATATTCTATCACATATTGCAATAATTAATCTGTTCTATTTATTTTTTTCATTTTTATTAGTAGAACAAGACAACAAGAAGAATGAAAATAATATATATGAGATGGTAAGCACCTTACTTCCAACCTTTAGGTTGTGAGTTCGAGTCATCAAGAGAACACATATATAAGAATATGAGAAGGAAGATGATAGATATAATGTTACCGTATATTTTTCGCCATTGTTCAAAGTAGGGAAAGAGTGAAGAAGTATAATCATGTGCTACACATTCAGCATAAACATTATTATTGTTGGGAGATGCAGCTTGGATCTTTTGCATTTCAGCAACATTTCCATATAAAAATGATGGTTTTGGACCATATATGCCTTGTTTCTTAAGTTTCCATCTAAGTCTCTCTGATGACTTTAACCATAGAGTATTATACAACATGTAAAATACCCCATTAATACCAAACATAATTAGAATGAACACCAATGAAGAAAATCTCATAGGAAAAACAACAAGAAGAAGAATAAGAAGGGAGATTATTAGAAAAGGTGTAGTGTTCTTCATTTTTGGTTTTTGTTGAAGCTTTCTAATTTGGATACCAACAAGTGTGTTTTTGAGGGTCCTAATTAATCGGATTGCACTAATGTATTGTGGGAGACTTTTATATATATATATATATATATATATATATATATATATATATAAAAGATATATTAAATGTGCTGTGAGATTTTGACTGCCTTTTTGTCACTTTATTTGGATTATTTTTCATTCTCATTATTCTATCTGTTTCAATTTATATATGACATTTTTTACTTCTCGAGAGTAAAATTGTCTAATTTTAATTATAAATTTGGGCATGGTGTCTTTATATTTTCTTGAAACAAAATTTATATATTTAAAAATTACGTAAAAAGTAGTATAAGTCAGAATGATTGTCAATTTAAAAGATATGAAAAAATTATAATCAAAGATAAGTTTATTTAAAGCTTAAAATTTGAAAGGTATCACATAAATTGAGACGAAGAGAGTATTATACTAATATTATATTAAATATGCCCGATCCAATCTAAATGTCTTTATTTGATTAAATACAAAGTCTAAGGAATAAAGAGAAAATTTTGAATTATATCATATTTAATTAAAAAGGTATGATCGTCTTTTAGATCTTTTAAATTTTAAACTTACTATTGTAAAATATAAATATGAGATGAAACACTTTTTTTTAATAAATTAAAAAGAAAAGTAAGAAATTTAAATTGGACAGATGAATTATATGCTTCATAATATATAATAATAATAATAAAAATAATAATAATAATAATAATTAATTATTATTATTATTATTATTATTATTATTATAGTGCAACAAATAGGGTTTGCATTTGGCACGACGTACGGGAGTGTCATATTTAGCGTCTTTTAGTGTGACTCCGCTTATTTAATAGTTAAACGATGAGGCTTAAACATGATTGCACTTAATTGATGAGTTTAAGTACTCCCCGTATTAATTTATGTGTTGTTATTTGACTTGAATGAAAATTTTAAAAAAAAAACAGATGAATTTATGGTTTAATATAAGTCATAGAACCCAAGGATCTGACCTAATGGTTAATATAATGGTCGAGAGCCATGAGGTCTCAAGTTCAAATTTCAGCAGAAACAAAAAAAATCACTAATAAATAATATATGTTTATGTGATTATAAATCATTTAATTAAATGTAAATAAATATTTTAAAACTTAATTATTACTATTAAATATGAAAATATATGTTTTTCTTGAATCGATTAAAAAGAAAAAATAGATATTCAAAATTTAATATTTAATTGATTTGAATTTGCGGAAGATAAAATCACAAAAAGAATAAATTGCTTTTTACCAAAGATTTTCCATTATCAAAGTGAAAAGATCGAATCTCAACCATGAGATCAACTGGCTTTGACACCTCATGTGACTAATGGCACCAATTATACTAGAATGATTAAAGTAATAAATTAAAACCCCTGATAGAGAAATTAATAATTATTAATTATGCTGTTAAATATACATTGGACATCTTTTGAGCAGCACTTTTGCGTTACACTGAATAACATACGTTTAGCCTATATTAGGTATTTTGTTATTCACAAGATTTGTATAATTTCCTTGATTTATATAAATTCATAATTATTATAATTCGGTTTCTGATGGTATAAATTTAAAATTTTGTATATGCTTATTCTAGATATTTGTATACGATTTATGAAAAATTCATAATAAATTACAATGTTTGTATATTAGACAGCGAAATATACAAACGAAGTTCTGAAAAATTCATAAATATGTAAATATAGAATTTGTATATACTTGCCTTATTTGTATATTCGCAAGCGAAATATACAAACATGCAGAAATATACAAACCGCAGTCTCCATAGCAAATGAAACTATAACTATGGAGCGCAATTATCGAAACAATACCTATAAAACCCTATTATATCTATTATGATTGCTATTTATTAAGTTTTCTCTTAATAAATGTCTTAATCACTTGTGTTTGATATATATTATTTTTAATTCAGAACTAAAAAACGTATGAAATTAAAATGCATATCAATCAAATCCTCCAAAACTAAAGTTGATAGAAAAACTATTTTTATCTTATTTTTTGGTGGCATAGGATAAGAAAATTTTTAATGCCGACAGTTTGATCACATCATTGATCAGTTATTTTATTTTTGTGGTTCCTGCTGTCTCGTTGAAACGGAAATTGAGACCGTTAGTCAATTGCCAAACAAAAGAATTCTCAACAAATAAAAGGGTTTCAATCTGTTTTTGGTCTTGAAACTCGAGTCTGTTTAGCCATGTGAGATAAAATTATATGATCAGATAAAGTTGAATTTTTGTTTAAACATATAATTTGAATTTTTAAATTATATTTTTGATTTTGAAATTTGAACCCGTTTAGCGATGTGAGATGAAAGCATGATATGAAGTTAAAGTTTTGTTTGGACATATAATTTAGATTTTAAAATTATCGTAAGTTGTGAAAACTATCAAAATTATCTCAATTCTTTATATAATCTTACCAAAAAAGCAAAAGGAACAAAAATATAATACACTAATAACACAAAGTTATTCTTTAAAAAATACAACATTTATTGATCGAATTTTAGTTCAATAAAGAAGTAAAATTGAAAATGAGTTGTAGTGTAATACTCTTTAATAAAATTGAGCATGGTCAATATCTTTAGTATAATATATTATCATGTTCGTATTTTGTGAATATTTCGCCACTCCTTTGATATTCTCACAATGAATTACGTAAATATAAAAAGGAAGAATTTTTTAATATAAACTTGTGGGACAATTTCTATATTTAGAAAATGTAAAATCATGATATAAAATTCACAAATCAAAGTTTTTTAGAGAATTTATGATTTCATCTCATTATGTCCGAATGCAGTGGCAAGCCATAAATGTTATTAAAGAGGTCCAAAATAATGATGTGTGACTATCAAAATAAAACAAAAAAACATTGTGCTATTTGAGGTGTGTGAACCCAAAACTTCTTAGTTCAAATGAACACCAATTACCATTGCGCCAAAGACGTAACGTTTGTCAAGAATGTCCAACTTTAAATATATATCTTATAAATGCAGAATTTGACATACATATATATATAACATACTTTTTTTTATCAAGGGTGTCCAACTGAATACCTGGGATGGCTATATATAGCTTCGCCCTTGTCTGAATGTTGATTTTATCACCAAATTTCAAAAATCACGAGATGTAATCACATGTCCAAACAACTGGCTTTTGTACTCAGCGCTAAATTAAGAGGGAATTTGAAAGTAAATTTTGGTCCGTTGTTTGAGTATATATGATGTGTGTTTCCACTTAAGAAAAAGCAATTTATGTGTAAATTCGTAACGAAAGAGGAAAATAATAATGTCGACGCGTCTTTGTAGAGTGGAGAAATAAGTGCATGCATGAAGACACATAACAAAAAGTGGAAATGTACAGTCAACTAAATTAAAGATGATGGAACAATTTTTATGTTTTGGGCCATTCCTATTTCCTACCCTTTTTTCTTCTTATCTTCTTTATTCTCTTATACAGAAAAAGTCGATAGAGACAATTTCTGTTATATATCATATATCCAATCGCAGACATAACAAATGGTCGATATTTAACGTTTATATATTCAAAACTAGACTTATAATTTATATATATATTTATTTTTTTTAATTTTTAAAATATGAAATAAAATTACTTAAGAGTTAATTACATCATATCCTATTCTTTTTCAAATTATAAAAATCTCTTTAACTTGGTGGAATCTGGGTACATCCCTAAATGTCCCGATACACCGTGTCCCATTTCAGATACATCTGTCAATATCTTGATACATTGCGTCTCGGCTTCTGATATATCACTCAACGTCCTGATACATAGTGTGCGTCCCGATACATCGTGTAAAGTGATGTATCCGATTGATACATGAGTAAAGTGATGCATCTGATTGATACATGCGTAAAATGATGTATCCGATTGATACATGCGTAAAGTGATGTATCTGATCGATACATATAGCGTAAAGTGATGTATCCAATCGATACATCAAGTAAAGTGCTATATCTGAGTTATGTAGTCGATCGACACATCTCGTAAAGTGATGTATTCGAGAGTAGGAGACAGTAGGAATTTGTCATTTTTTTAAATGATAAGAAATTTTAGAAAATATGATAAGATAAGTTGTGTATTTAGGTAATTTTTTTGTTATGAATAACTGTAATGACCCTAAAGGTCATTTTTGGAAATTTTCATAAAATGACCGTTTTACCCCTCCCGATAGTTGCCCCGAGTCCTAATTGTTGTATTTTCAAAGTTGGTTTGAAGGAAAATTGATGAAAAGTTGAGTTTTTGGAAAGTTGAGTTTTTAAGAGTTAAAGTTTGGTTAAAAGTGTTATTTCGAGTCATTTGGAGTTTTGAGACTCGAATCGGATTTCCGTCGATTTCAGCAGTTTTAGAATGTCGAAACGGGTCTATGAGGATTTACGGAGTCGAATTTGGAGTTAAAACTGAAACGACCCCAAAAATGCCCGAAAATGTGCTTCGGAAACACCTATAATTGTAATTTCCATATATCTCAAAATCCGTGCATGATTTCGGAAATTCGACTTCATATTCTTATTCAGGGGGTCAAATTGAGTGGGAAATGGGTCTAACCCGAATTTTAGAACAACCGTATCAAATTTCGAAAATCGCAAAAAAAATGCGATTTTGAGGGTCAACTTTAAAGGGGCATATCTCTCAGCACACAAGGAACTGGAAGGAGCTCAAACTATCAAAATTAAAGCTCTGTGAGTTAGCTTTCCAACGCAATTTGTTTCACCTCATTCCGAGTTAGGATGAAGGAGTTATGACCATTTTCGTAAAACCTGTCCGGCAGAAAATGCAAATTCCAGTAGCCGAAAACACTGTTCACCCGCCTCAATTTTTTTCTAAGTGTTGGGACGTTTTTTTATAAAAAGGGGACATATCCATACTTAGTCATTTAACTTCAAAACATCCAAAAACTCTCTCTAAACCCTCTCCAAAAATTCCACCAAGATCATCAACCAAATTCAAGGATCCCAAGCTTTAATTCCGGATTCAAGATTCAATCTCAAGCAATTCTCCATTCCAATCTTCATCAAGAATTCTCCAAAGTTGAGGTATGTGGGTTGATTGTGGAAACCTTCCTTTCCACAAGTCCAACCATTTATCCTCTATTTTACTTCAAGTTTATGGGTCCTTATGATCATTTATGAACTCTTGAATTATGGAATTATTACTACACATCCTATTATGGTCTATTTTTGTATATTATCATGAAATGGAATGATTATATGATGTTTATGGTTTTCATGCCTCCATGATCAAATTATGAAGGTTGTTATATATGTATATATATATGTATGTTGTTGGTGGGCTGTTTTATATGGATTTTGAAATTGGTTGGACTTAGTACTCTTGAAACACATGATTTTATTTACATGAACAAGTAGCCCACCATATGTTTGATAAAATGTCATTTATAGAATTCTTATGAAATGGAAGGTCCAATGTACGTCCTATGAGTCGGATGATTATATAAGTATTGAAATGATGATGAAATGGATACATGTATATGATTTTCTCTATATAGTGTGTGAGTCGACCAAGCCTAGCTCGGGGGGTTGTAGGCCCGGGTAACCGTATCAAGGGGTTGGTACCTTGGTTGCCTAGTACGGGGGGTAGTAGGCCCGTATAACCATATCGAGGGGTTGGTACCTTGGTCCCTAGCTCGGGGGGTGGTAGGCCCGGGTAACCACATTGAGGGGTTTGTACCTCTTTCGCCTCTCCAAGGGGGTGGTAGGCCTTGGAAATACTATATTGATGGTCACTCACCACACATGTACTACGTCCCACTAAATATGATTTTTATGTAAGCGTCATTATATACATCATTTCATTTATGTGCTATCTATCGGGTATGATTATGCATTTTTCCTATGATGTCCATCTATTGTAGCATTGCATTGCATCCCACATACTTAGTACATTCAAACGTACTAACGCATACTCTATGCCTACATGATGTCACCATGTAGGGACCGGAGCACCGCTTGACCATCCTCCTCCGCGTGGCTAATACGATTTCCTATCAAGGTTATTGGTGAGTCCTCCATTCCGGGGACGTTGCTCATGATCTTTTGCTATGTATAAGACTTTTCTTTTTAGTTATGTTTTGACTATGAGGGTGAGCCCGGTAGTTTGTCTTGGCCCCCGCTAAGTACTCATGTTTAGAGGTGGTGTTGGACAAGTTGTGTATTATGCTTGAGCTTGACTCATCTATGGTATTTATGTACCATTTCTTCTTTTTTTCTCTTGCTCCCTTAGTCCCGATTTCCCCCTTTGATTATGCTTATTGCTTATGGTCATTTTAATTGCTTCCGCGACCAAGGATGTGTAATGATACGCTATGAGGCTTGTTTGGGGTTCCTTCGGGTTCCCCATTCGCCGGTCACGTCTAGGCCCTAGGCTTGGGTCGTGACAAAAACGAAGATTTGAGGTCCTAAGTTGCTAAAATTGTGAAATTTTGATCAAGAGTTGACTTTGGTCAACAAACGAGGTTCCGGTGCTCGAAATGGAATTCTGAGGGCACCGTTGGATTTAGGGGGTGATTCTAAGTCTAGAATGAGTCTTGGTTGAATTTTTAGAGGCCCCGAGTGCGTCTCGAGTTTTTGAGCCTAAAGTTAGTTTCTTGACGCCTTATCGGATACCGGGTCAAGGAGACCTCGAATTCAAATTCCGATGATTTCATTGAGTCGGAAATGTCATTTTCAAGCTAGTAGCATATTTGGTTTGTGTTCGGGAAGTGCCAAATGAGTTTTGGGTGAGCTTTCAAACTAAAGGGTTCATTATTAGTTTTAAAGGTCGAAAATTTATTCCGAAAGTTCTGAAACTTTGAGCATGAATTATAGGACTTATCTGCAAATTTTGGTGCATTTTCGCTAACCCGAGATTGGACTTTTATCGCAAATAAGAAATAATTGTTTACCGAGTAGAAATGATATTTGACTGGGCAAACGAGCAAGAAATTGAGCTCTGATTGAACGAGCAGGTCCGTATCATTATTTAAGACATTTACAAAAAAGAATAGGGTCATTTCACTATCGTATGAGGAAATTACGGCCTTTTTAGTGAAAGATTAACTACTGTTTTTCTGGTGCATAACAGTCATGTACTGTTATAAAAATCTCAGACTGTGTTCATTTGGTATTTTGAGCATATCGGGAGTTCTAGAGCTCGGAATGGAGTGATTCTTATGGGTTTCTTCTTGAATTAATATGAGGGTTAGTATTCAATCTTCAATTCAACATTTTCTCGTAATTTCTTTATCTGGTTTTTTCTTTTCCCTATCCCTAAATCTCTTGGGAAAAATTGGGGTTTTATCGATTTGGACTCTCCTTTTTGATGAAAAAGGTATATTTACGATCCTTATGTTATGGGTAAACTGATTTTAACATAAAATTATTGATTCATCGATTATTTTCATCATATTAACCGCGTACAATTTGGACTTTCCCGGTAAAGTTAAAGTTTGATAAATTGAGAATTTCAAGGTCGATCTTAACTCCATTTTTGATGAAATTTCATATTTGAACTTATCTAAGCATGGGTAAGATGTTTTTCAAGAGATATTTCATTTTCGAGTCGGGGTTTCGGATCCGAATATTTTAGGCTTCTTCAAGAGCGTGGATTTTCCTTCAAATTGAGTTTGTGAATTGATTTCAACTCCGTTTTCAAATTGGTTTTCACCATTAGCTTCCAAATACTTTAAGGATCATTTTACATAAAAAATTTCCAGATTTGGGTATCGTTTTCCGGTATGAGACTTTTGGACCGTTTTGCCCTTTTTCCCTAAATTTCTTGATTTTGGTGTCATTGGACTCGAATTGTGATTGTGATTAATTTTTTGAATAGATTATTGTGATCCAGATTATACTCGGAAAGGAAAGGCTCAAGTCAAGTAACTTTTGGAGTTCGTTTTAAGGCAAGTGGCTTCCAAACTTTGTAAAACTCTTAAACTACGCATGACTACTTTCCAAATTATGTTGGGGAGTAATGGGGATTGAGGATGAGTTTTATTTGTTGATTGAAATTGTTGTAAATGAAAGATGGGGAATAAAACGAGCTAAATGTGTTATATGTGACTTGAATTTGTTGAATAAGTCATGTGATAACTGATATTGAGGGGATAGAAGAGCATAAGTAGGCTATGATTGATACAAACATTGATATTGAGACAGATGATGTGTAATACTATGATGTGGTCGTGATATGGTTGTGATTGAGACAGATGATGTGTAATACTATGATGGATCGTGATATGATTGTGATTGATGACATGTGCATATTCATTATTCATCCCATGTGTGAACTATCTGTTGCATGAGTTCTGAGACACTGATATGAGGATGGATGGATATGAGACATAGTTGAGACTAGCTCCGACTAGAGATATATGAGATGGACTAGCTCCGGCTAGCGATTTGGATGTCGATGGGATCTGGTTCCGGTGGTGATACATGGTCCATGTGTGGCCCCCATGGGTTCTAATTTGAGTATTCAGCGCGGACTGATTACGTCAACAGATGTGTATCGTAGGACAGACATGCATCACGACTACACGACATCATTATTGTATTTTGCATCGCATTTGCCTTATCTTTGTCTGTGATGTGTGGATTGTATCGGTTTACCCTTCTTATGTGGAATTTGATCTACTTGCTCTTATTTGTTGATCTGAGGTTGATGAGAATATACTGTTGGTTCTGGCTGTTGAATATGATTTGTTTAGTATAGGTTGGTTGGTTTGCTGCTAGATTGAAGTTTTGGTGGTTCGGTTGGGTTTGAAAGGAGTTGTTTGTAGCTGCTAGTTTTGCTTAGTTTAGAGTTACTTGCGAGTACCTGTGGTTTTCGGTACTCACCCTTGCTTCTACACAATTGTGTAGGTTGACAGCTCTCTCTCAGATTCGGCTTAGTAGTTTCTTTAGCATATTGAGCTTCGGGACATACTCGAGAGGTAGCGGTTCATTCCAGATGTGCCCTTGAGTTATCTTTACTTTCAGTTTTGTTCTATTCGAGAACTATACTCTGAGACTTGTATATTTTTATTCGAATTCTGTATTTAGAGGTTTGTACATGTGACAACCAAATTCTGGGTAGTGTTGAGTCTTAATTAAAGGCTTCCGCTTATTTATTATCTTTTATTCTCGTATTTCTACTTCTCTATCGTTGTGGTTGGGTTAGGCTGACGTGTCCGGTGGGAAATGGACACGTGTCATCACATCCGGATTTGGGGTGTGACAATAACAATAAAAGAAAGAAGTGATGGGAAGAATTATAGACATTCTAATATATTGCTACCATTTAGGTAAGGGAATCGCTTAGATATAGAGCAAGAAAATTTTGCTCCACAATTAAAACGAAAGTGTCAATTTTTAGGGAAATAATTCAAGCTATGATACAATATTTTTCTTCTAGAATATCCTTCTTCTAGATCTAACCATAAAAGTATGAATACTGATAAATCTATTATTTTATAGGGATGATTTCAAGGATCTTCTTTGAAATTTTGCTCTATAATATTCACTTTTTTTGTGGCTTACGATATTACACTCACCTTCCGATTCTTCGAGGTTTTGCTCTATAATACACTTTATTGCGATTTACGATATTACACTCACCTTCTCTGTGATTTACGTTATTACACTTACCTCCCCTATTTTGATTCTTTTATAATTATTCTTTAAATCTATTTAAAATAAATATTATAAACTAATTATGATTTGATAAATTTTCCCCCCTTTATATTTATTTCTTCATATTAATTCGTATTATTAAAAAAAAAATTATTTAATAAATATTTTAAAAATAAACGTGTATCTTTGTTTGGTAAAAAAGAACACGTGTATATATATAACTCTCAACATTTGGCCGCAAGATTTATGTCAAGGAAATAGTAAGGTTACACTGAGTGCCCCGTTCTGTCATCTCAGACTGTGACATTTAGTTTACTTCTAAATTTTGGAGTAAGTTGCATAAGACGTTAGACAATCAGTCGGAGTAGACAATTCAAGTATTGAAAGACATGTTGAAAGCGTGTGTGATTGACTATTGGGACCATTGGGATCATCTCTTACAATAACACTTATCACTCCAACATGATATGGCACAATTTAAGACACTCTATGGGAGGGGATCCAGATTGCCCATGGGGTGCTTTGAGGCTTGATGTAAAACCCTTGGATGTTTATTTGGTTAAGAAAGCCCCGAAAATGGCAAGGGATATTCAAGCTAAGTTATTTACAGCCCATAGTAGGTAGAATGAGTATGTGGATCGCAATCTAAGAGATATAACCTTTCATGTTGGGGAACAAGTGTTGTTCAAGGTTTAAGATTCTTGATAGTGTGGGGCCAGTGGATTACATGTTAGAACTGTCACCCAACTTGTCCGGGGTCCAGCCAATTTTCATGTGTCTATGTTAAAGAGGCACCATAGAGATGTGGATTATATAATCAAGTAGGACTCAATAGTATTAAACAAGGAATGCAATATAAAGAGGAATTGGTGGCGATTCCTAATCGGGACGTTTAAAAGTTGAGGAAAAAGGAGATCAAATTGGTAAAGGTTTAGTGGAAACATCGCCCGATTGAAGAGGCTACGTGGGGAACCAAGAGAGACATGCGAGACAAGTACCCTCACTTGTTCGAGGATTTGCGTACTACCCTCTTCTCTAACTTAGCCCAATTTCTTGTTTGATCACTCGGGGACGAGCATGGGTAAATTGGTATGTAATGTAACGACTTGTTCCAATTGTTATGAGTAGGTCAAATTGGGGCACAAAATTGTATGGATGGTAGCTTGAAAATTCTAGATTAGACTAGTCTTAAACGGAATCTAAGCAAGGTGAGGTTTATGGCCATCTAGAAAAGGTGGGGTGATTTGTATTTTCTAGTAGTCAAGATATTAAAGAATCTGTAGTGCTTTACCGAATGAAATTTGGGTGCGTAAGAATTTCCAGAATCAAACTTGGTGTGAAAGGGATAGTTTGGAACGTTAGAGGCCTAATGTATGTTGGGAAAAAGAGACTTTTCCGGGGTTTCTGAGTCTCTAAAGTTCGTGCAATCCTCTATAGTGAATGATAGGCTGGCATAGTGGGCACGTGCAAGCGTTATAGCGGGATGACAACCTCTATAGCGGGTTAGACCGTTATAACAGGGTAAGTCGAGAATTTATGCAGAAAGATTCAAAACCTCCTATTTTTTGCAACATTACATTGTTCTTGGGTTTGAGAGGGACAAATTAGGGTAGTTTCTACTCTCAATTTTTCACCAAATTCTTCCGTAAAGGTAAGTTCATTACTCTCCTATTTAGGCCATTTTTGATTGATTGTTATAAACATTTATTATTTTAGACCAAGAACAAGTCAAAGCAATAACAAGGGGAAAGTTCAGATCCTTTAGAGTTTTCAAGAGGCTTTTTAGTTTGATGTAGGTGCTGGGTTTTGTGTTTTTTAAATTATGTATATATGCATGTCTACTGGTTTATAATATCACTCGTGCAATGCATGTTGGAAAAAACATAGGGAAGGATATGAAATGACATCATGTCGATAATCTTATGCAATGAACTTGTTTACTTAGGTTTCAAATGTTATTGTTCATTGTGATTGTGATTTTGTAGGTTGTTTGTGATTGTTGGTTGGC
Organism: Solanum verrucosum; assembly: GCF_900185275.1. NCBI lineage: Eukaryota > Viridiplantae > Streptophyta > Magnoliopsida > Solanales > Solanaceae > Solanum > Solanum verrucosum. The sequence continues at coordinate 2,512,910 of NW_026020049.1, forward strand.
TCTGGTTTCATGTCGGTACAAAAATACTAACGGTTGGCTCAGATACCACACCTGATATAAATACTAACATTGGTTAGTTCGAATATCGCGCTAGTATACTAACAGTTTGTGTGTAAATTCCGTAAAAGAATCGAATATGTGTATTGGTGATCATGTGGGATATGTTTCAGGTGTTGGTTGATTCATGATATTTTCACTTGGAGTCTATGGGTTGTGATTGTTGTTATATGTGTTGGCTTGTGTTTATTGTATCGTATTTGTTTGTTTACATTCATAGTTTGGAGCTGGCCATGTGTGCATTGTGGTTGTGTACTGATATTGAACTTGCTCTTTTCTTGTTTGAGTACATAGCATATTCAAGCGGCTGATACGAGACATTAGTTGAAGGAAGCGTGACCAATCGAATCAAAGGGTGAGCTACTCTTTCAGGCTGCAATGGGTTATTCTATCTTTTTTTGTCCTTCTTTTCGGACATAAACACTTTAAACTATTAGATTTATGTTTGGTTGCATCCTCATTCTTGAGTATTTAGAGTTTTGGTGCAATGACTTTCAGTTTTTAGGGATTAATTTCTCCATAAATTTTTTGACTATTAATTGAGTTTGTGGAGACTCAATCTTTTTAATTACTTTAAAATTGTTTTCCTATTATTTTATTTTATGACTTGCTTTAGAAAATAGTGTTTAGTTTAAGATTTGGGTTGGTTAATTCTTCCACCAAAGGATGAATGTGAGTATCATTCACAACGGCATGGATGACTAATGTGTTGACCAGTTTCTGCAGAGGCGAATTCAGAATTTGAAGACTTCAGGTATACTAATATTACATTAGCTCAAATATGAGCCTTAATCTAAACTTAAAATAAAAATAATGAGCTTTAAGCTAAACTTTAAAAAAAAAGAAAAAAAAAGGCTTTAGCTGAATTTGATCCATGGTCTCAAGGGTGGTTTCACTAGTTTATACCAATAACACAATGTCAATCTTATGTTTTTCATGGGTACACAATTAACTATATTCTAATTTCTATCAATTTCTCAAAATAGATATATATATATAAATATATATATATATATATATATATATGATTTTTTCAAAGTTGACGAGTACACGTGCAACCCTGAGATATGAGTCCGCCTCGGAGTTTCTGAATGATGTGTTGGGCAGTTTATTGCTATTCCTGTCTCCAACAAGTGAAAGATGAAGTCGAGACTTCATGAGTCCAAGTAGCATATATTATTATATAAATGTCGGACGTTAATTAAGTCGAATTTGAGATAATATTTTATTGATAATTTATAAAAATAAACAGCAACATTTATAAATTTATCTTTATCTTGCATTTTATACTAATCTATCATAAAGTAGTAATTTTGAGTCATTTTGTTTATTAGTTTAGATTTTATTGATACAAAAATTTAAATTGAATGATTTTACTAGAGATTAACTTCTTTCCAGATTAACTTCTCTTCATGTATAGTGGTTAAGAAATACATCGTCGGTTCATTTTTAGAAATACTTATTTTATAAGTATAACATAAAATTTAATGACTTTGCTACATTAATTTTCAAAATTGAGTGATCTTTTGAGATATTAACTCGAAAAAATCTCAATCAGTAAGAACAATAAAATGCTGACAATTTTTATGTTTTATCTGTTTTGACGGGAAAATGTAACCTTAAGAATTACAATCCTCTAATTTTAGTGTTGCTGGACATGAATTAAGACCTGTTCTTGTACCCCCGTGTCTAATAGTCTGCTTGGATAGGTAAAAAAAAAAATAGTTTTTAAGTTAAAAATAAAAAAGACAAATATTAAGTGACTTTTAAGTAAAAAAAAAACAAAAAGTAGGAATCCTACTTTTGGTTTTTAAATTTTCTTAAGTCATTTCAAACTTATTTTAAGTTACTTTTAACTTTGTCAAACGTTTTGAAAAGCTAAAAATGACTTAAAAAGTAAATTTAACCAACTTTAAGTCAATTCAAATAAACTCATGCGTTGTTGTCCTGTAAAGATAATTTTGTAAGTTCACATATTCTGGCAACTTTTAGAAATATGAAAATAATATTTGGAAATATAAATCAGATGAGCATAGACTGGCCTATTTAGATAAACTTTAAAAATTATGTTGGAAAATATTTTTTTTAGGAAAATATTTTTTGAGAGACGGGGGAAAACTAATTTTTTAACTTTAAAAAACGCCTGTTATTACTCAAATACTTGAGAAGCCAAACAACCCGTTTGAACTGGTGAAAGGAGAATATAAAAGAAAGACTTTCATGCCATAACCTCTCATTTTGCTTGTTTAAACGGAAATCTTTATTATTATTTTCATTCAAATATATGCATGATACTCCCTTTTGTTTCTTTTTAGTTATCATATTGTAATTTTCAAGAGTTAATTTAATTAATTTTCAACGCTAAATTAAATTATATTTATTCCATATTTTTAAAATAAAAATCTAGACATTCAAAAATTATATAAAAAGTACTACAAATTACCCTCTCTTTTTAATAATATATATATATATATATATATATTTGAACTTTGATCGAAATTGCTGTAACAATCCAAACTTTGGGCAAGACCTATTACCTCCGGCACTATTTAATAGTGTATTTTAAAGTCATATAAGTGCCCAGCTGGACAAGTTACTATTTATGATGATGCAATATTTATGATGTCCAATAAACACTTATATATCTTTAAAATACACTATTAAATAGTTCAGGGATAATAGGTCACGACTAAAATTTGAGATTGTTATAACAATTTCAATCAAAGTTTGGATATAATTAAAATTCATATCATTTTAATTCTAGAAAAAGAAATTGTGTAAAATAAAAATGAACAGAGGGATGAGTATAGTTGAACAAAAAGATACATAAATGAGGCGATAATTGCTTGGTAAAGAACAAAAATGACAACAGCAATATTTGTTTCACATGGCCAAAAGTGTAAATATTAAAAGTACAAGGACTAGCTAGCATTAGTGATTATTATTATTAGTATGGAAAAGGATCAAAATTACTCTCAAACTATTCAAAATAGCTCATATATATCCTTTAATTATGTTTGAGATCAAAACTATCCTTGTCGTCTATGTTTTGGACTACAAAATACCCTTAAAACATTATTTTTGCCATTAGAGCTGATATGACAGTCCACCCAGGCAATCCAACATGGCAAAAATACCTTCCTCTCAATAATGTTGTTCTTCCTTTTCATCCCTATCACAAAAAGAAAATCTAATATAATTCTTCTATTGTTCTTGTTTGAGTTGTTGTTCCTACTTTAGAACTCCAATTTCAAAGTGTGCTGAAGTTTGTTTGAGGTTGTGATTGTGTGTTGAAGGATCGAGTTCATTGTTGGTTTTAGGGTCATGGATTCTCAAAATCGATTTTTAGATTTTCAGGCTTTTAAGAACTCTTTCATATATTTTTTATATTTTTTTGGGATTTCAACTCAAATCTTCAAATATCAACAATCAAACTAAGAAATTAGTTGTTAAATGTTAATTTCCAGCTTCAATTGCAATATCCAAGCAATTTTTAGTAACATTCAATTAAATCTCTTCAAATTTTTGCACTTCAAAAATCTACAAAATCTAGAAATTTCTCACCAACAAGCTTTCAAATGAGTAGTTATTTTCGAGTTTCAACACAAAAAGAATGACTTCAAGAGTTCTTCAACATTTTCAACCTTGAGAATTAAATTTTCGGTCTCAAATTCGATGACATAAAAAACTCAAACAATGAACTCGATCATTCAACACACAACTACTATCTCAAACGAACTTCAGTGCACTTTGAAATTGAAATTTCAAAGTCCAAACAATAACTCAAACAAGAACAATGAAAGAGCTATTTTTGATTAAAAAAAAATTAAAAAATTGTGATAGAGATGAACAAGGAAGAACAACACATAATTGAGAGGAAGGGATTTTTGTCATGTTGGACTACCTAGGTGAACTGTCATGTCAGCACATATGGCAAATATAACATTTTAAGGGTATTTGTGGTCCAAAACAGACAACAAGAATAGTTTTGTTCCCCAACATAAATAAAAGATATTTATGAGCTATTTCTAATAGTTCGATGATAATTTTAACCCTTTTCCGTTATTAGTAAAAGATGAAATTTCATGTCAAAGGAATCAAGAACAATTATAAAAAAGAAGGCAAGATCCACCGGAAGTCCACAAATATGTCAAATTATTTTAAAGAACCTAATTACCTCAACATTCAAAATAAAATTATGAGGAAAAAAAGATGTAAATTCTAATTATATTTAATGGACTAATAGAGAATAAAATAAAACATATTAGGATAACAGTTTGAGGCGTATTCAGGAGAGGGTCATCAAGTTCACGTGAATTCATGCTTCCTTTTTGAAATCATTTATAGAAGTGTTATATATTTTTAAGAAATATTTAAATATAGATGTGTGAATCCACACTCAAAGTTCATATAATGTCGTGTGATTATAATTGGATGCACCTCTCTATGTGATGTTAGAAATTTGAATATTTTATCTATCTTGTTTTATTTTCCTTCCTAAAATTGGATAGATAAAAAATATTTTGGACCTATAATTTTAAAATTTTAATATTTTAATATTTTAGTGACAAAAGCCTAATTATTAAACCGATCAAATTTATATTTTAAATTTACTTTTTCAAAACAATACTTCCATCATTTCAAAATCATGAATACGCTTCTGATAACAACTATATTTGTATTGCATGACCAAAAGTGCAAATATAGTAAAAGTAGAAGGGTAAGCTAGCATTAGTTATTAATCTCCCAAAACATAGTGGAATAGGATGAGACAAACTTTCATGTCAAAGGAATCAAGAACTATTATTTTTATTATAAAAAGAAGCAAGATCCATTGGAAGACGACAAATATGTCAAAATTATTTAAAAGACAGAGAGTAGAAGATGGTGAAAATAGGAAGGGACTTTATTATAGCCTATCAAATAATTAACAGTGGATGGGACTTTATGGGACTGGGAGTACCGCAGCAAACAAACACATGTGCACCTACTTCGTGTAAGCAAGCCGTATATATTTGATAATAATAGGGGCCATTGTCTTTTTATCAATATGAAGGGGCGGATGAATTATAATATGTGGAATCGGTAATTTTTGTAGAGAATAGCAAAAGAAAAATATAATGGATAAGATATTCTGCTAGCCCAAGATCGTTAACTAAGATCGGAAGATTCAACTAAAGAAGAGGAAGGTAGAAGGTTAAAGGAAGAATTTGGAAAGAAGAATTTTGTAATTGAAAGAAGACTCTTTAATTGGATTTGTTTTTTTTTGTTTTGTTTAGACTACTCTATGATTTTCTACAAAATATCATCTCTAAAATATCTACAAGAAAGTTCTAGTGAACTTATATTCTAGCAATTTCTCTAGAATATCTAGATATTTCTTCAACATTTTTCTATGTTTCTACATTGGGATATTCTAGAGAAATCTATGTTATTCAAAAAATCATCTTTAACTTTTTTTCACACTCCCCCTTAAAGTGTTTTTTTGAAACTACGTACCCCACACTTGTTGTGGAAGAACTCAAACGAAGCTTTGAGCCACGCCTTGGTGCAAATCTCAGCAGTTTCTCCAGATTCCTCTTGCTTCTTCAAATGATAAAGATTCTTTATCATCAGTTGATCCATGTAGATTATCTCCTTGTTGAGTTCTCACACTCCCCCTTTCTCTTAACTTCTCGATAATTATATTATCCAGAGAAACACTATCAATTTCCTGGGAAGTCTCAACATCAACATAGGATCCACTTCCATATTCTCTTATCATGTCCTCGATAAATTTTTTAGTAGCTTCCGAGCTTTCAAAAATCATATTGTTTGCCTCTGAGACTTCAATATTAGCTTCTTCCTCTATTTGATCTCTATCTTCTCTCTGCTACCAATGTTTGATCTAAGCTAGTGATTGACCTCGATATGACAGACGATTGACCAGATACTTCAATTTTCAATACATTTCTGTCAATGCTTTCTTTGTTAAGGTCGCCACTAGCACATATACTTTTAGATATTGCATGTTCAAGATTTCTTCGATAACAACTACCATATCACCACTATAAACATCTTCAGATGTTTCTTGCTTCATACTGATGACATTATTGTCTTGCTCCTCCACGTGATCAACCGTATTATATTTTGAATCCTCGATTCAGTCTCTTTCAAGATTGATGGAAATCATGGCATCTATTGTTCGAGCCTCAGCTACTAAGAACTTTTCCCACTCTTCTTCTTCTTCAGCAGCAACCTTTTGATCCATATTACTTTCCTTGGCTCGGCAATATCTTTTTATGTGTCCTATTTTTCCACATCGATAGCATCTGGGAAGCTTCTTACCATAATAATTAGAAGGTTCTTCCTTTTTTCCAGGCAAACTTGAACCACATGATATTTCATATTGCAACATATCTCTTGATTTTCCTTTAAAGTTCCTTTTGTCGGCTACAAGAGCATTGCCTTCTCCTTCGACAAATACACCAACCAATTGTTTGTCTAGTAATTTCCGTGACGATAACAAATTCTCAAATTCCTCCAGGGATGGATATTGAGTCCATTCTTGAAGTGATGACACAAATGGAATATATTCTGGTTTCTGACCACGAATGACTATTCTTGTTATTCATGCTTCAGAGATAGCCTCATTCGGAGTCAACAAAGATATCTCAAAACATAAGTTCTTAATCTTTAGAAAATACTTGGCGATAGAAAGATTACCTTGAGTGGTGTTGGACAATTCATTTTTCAGTATCTGTAATTGAGTTCCATTCTTCTTGTTGAACAACTGATAGAGGGTCTTCCATATTTCATAAGCTGATTTATACCTTATAATATGATCAAATAAACCAGAGGAGATTGTCCTCTTTAGAATGAACTCCACCTTCTCATTAATCTTCTTCCACTTCTTGTATACACTGCTATTTTCCGGTCCATCAACAGGAGGACTTGTGTTACTCCCATTCATAGCATCCCACAAATCCTTGCCCACAAGGTATGATTCCATACATGTTTTCATATTTTGTAATTGGACTGATTCAACAACTCCATCCCCAGTCCATTAACACAACAACTTAAATTCATCTACACAAACTAGTTGAATTTATCAACAACCCAATCTTGAAATAACACCACAAGCCAATCTACGACTATGGCTTTGATACCATGTAGAGAATAGCAGCAGAAAAGTATAATCGATGAGACTTTCTGCTAGCCCAAGATCATTAACTAAGATCGGAAGATTCAACTAAAGAAGAGGAAACTAGAAGGTTAAAGGAAGAATTTGGAAAGAAGAACTTTGTAATGAAAAAAAACTCTTTAATTGGATTTTTTTTTTTTTTTTGGTTTAGACTACTCTATAATTTTCTACAAAATATCATCTCTAAAATATAAGTTCTAGTGAACTTATAGTCTAGCAATTTCTCTAGAATATCTAGATATTTCTTCAAGATTTTTCTGTGTTTCTACACTAGGACATTCTAGAGAAATCTATATTGTCCAAAAAACCATCTTTAAATTTTCTCACAATTTTTATAGGAAAAATATATTTAATTATGTCTTAATTTTCTAAAATAACAATTATTTTGAAATATCTAGCCATTTATTACAAGAATAACAAGTAAAATGGTTCGGAGAGAATACTTCATGAACACTAGTTTGGTTTCTCGATATTTATAACTGCCGATGAAATGAGCATAAAATTCCTTCGAAATGCTTGTACATAAAGAAGTTTTCGCAAAGAGAATGAATTGTTAAATGTTTTTTCGTGTCCCTCTAAAGTGAACATATGGTGAAAAATCTCTATGTATAGTTAGTTAGATGATCGTTTTGGATAAAGTATGCTATTAGTTTAGATTCTACCAGATGAATTTAATCTTAATGGTTGACATCAAATCATTGCTAGATTACTTTAAAATAGTGATGATATATATCATGATAGGAGTTATGATCGGGAACAAATTCAGCCTCCATCTGTCTACTTAATTATGGGATTGTCGTATGAGGCTTGTCTAATACGATTTATATTTTTTGTGTGATTGTGAGTTATTGCACAGTGAACAAGGTAACCACATAGTGCTCACCCGATGAACTGAAAATGTGACAAAGATTGTGGGTTCGCATGAGGTTTTCCAAAAGAAAAAATGTTGGGAGTTATTTTTTTAACAAAAAAGTAAAATCATTTTTTGGGATATTATCTCTAATTCCAAATGTGATTTAACGACGAAACTATATATAGTTGACTTCAATTATTGAAAGTAAGGATCCATTTGGCTATGAGATTATTTTTTGCGAATTTATTTTTTACTTTATTTGAAAATAAGTATTTGATCATGAAAATTTTAAATTGTATTTGAAATTTGAAAAACACTGATCAAAATCTTGTTCACTTTCACTATACTGTTTTTTTTTTCAAATTTTTCCTTAATTTTTTTTATTCTTATAAAAATGACCCTATTTAAATTGTATTTCATATTTAATCTTATTTAATATTTTTAAAGAAAAAATACATTCAAACAATCGTTATTATTTGTAAAAGTTATATTTACAACCCCACCCTAAGGGGGTGAGTTCAAGTCATCAATGGAGAAAAAACGTGAGAGCTCCCAAGGAGGGGTTAAAAAAAATATAACTTAGTATTCAATTTCAACTTCAATAATTTCAAATAAATTGAAAAAATATACTTATAATATTATGTAATAACTTGTATATGGTATCTAATCTATGACATTATGTAGCTATTCATTTTGAGATATTACTCCTTTAAAATAGATTTTATTGTATATTTCATGTAAATTAGTCAAGTTGAGTAATTTTGCTAGTTTTTAGAAATTGCGGGTGTAAATCATATTTAGAAAAATATATTCAAATTCTAAATATTACTTGCAAAAACTATAATCAAACACAACTCCAACTTTAAAAAACTTAAATAAAGTAAAAAATATTTAATTTTCATGGTAAAAAAACTCCCACTAAATAAGTTTCTTTGCATCCGTAATAAATGATAAAAGAATTGGTGAATGCGTTTTCCCATTGTATGTTTGACTTGACATTTTTTTATCCAAAGAAAAAAAAAAATGATATACTCAATTTGAATGTTTGGTGTTTATAATCGGATATATGTAGATAAGCCAAGCCTGAGCCCAAAACTATATTGACTAAATTTTTGTTTTAGTTCAAACAAATCAAAATTGCCCTACACTCCATACATATAGCTTGGTGAGTTGAAAGCCTCCTTACCATTTGAGTATTCGTATAAGTTCTTATAAGGAGCAATTTCAAACAAGAATATATCTCCTAAAATATGAATATTTATGTCTCATTACCCACTATGTTAAAGGCCTTAAGAGTCTTCATTCCAACACCACAGACCATTCGTAAACTTGAGTTCCGCATAAAAAGTTATGATCATCTTATTAGAGACACTCCTATCTGCTAGGTTCCCACGACTTGGCTCTCAAATTGTGGGATAGCCCACGAATCTGGAGATTGACTCATGTGATTGATCTAGAGAGTGGCAAAAAGCCACCTATAGGCCACGACTTGGCCCACAAATCGTGGGACAGCCCATGAGTCACGGGGTGGTTCCTGGAACACCGTTTCTATAAATTTTAAACATATTTTAGGGGTACTTTTGTCCTTTTCTTTCTTTCTCAAGCCTATGCCACAAATTTTTAATATCATTTAGGAAAGTATATCAGATTTATCACTCAGTTATCTCCTATTCTTCGCTCTTAACTCCCAAACTTAAAATAGACCTCAAGACTAGCTCAAATTAAGGTTCCAGTCACATCCCGCACCAGAACTCTTGTTCTCTCATGTATGTAAGGCTTCAATGAGATTATCCTTTCACTCTCATGCCAAAATTGTACTTTCTTTCAAAAAATTACTACATAATGTTTAGAATTCAAGTAAGGCCATTACTCAATTTATGTTATTCCATCATAAGTTTTTGTTTCTGATTGATTACTTGGTTTTAAACCTTATTGAATCAGTTCAACATGATTTCAATAGTTTCTTTAACCTTAATAATTTGCAAGCCTAAATTTCGCATGGCACAAGTTTCAATTTTAGCATAAACTACTTGAAAGATGATTTTGAACAAAGTCTCACACTTGATTTAGACTAATAAATAATTTTATTTATTTATGATTATATTGATATATACAGATTATTTTAGAAGAAATATTTAGCACGAAGAGGAAATGAGTTTAGAAAACTCACGTCCTCTAAATATGTGTCACCGTAAAATTTAATCAAACCGTCAATAGTCGGCTTCTATAATCCAAGAGGCTTAATAGTGAGTCCACATTAGACAGACATGTTCTATATACTAGCAAGGTATAGGCAAACCTCCCAACTTGGATTATATGTTGACAACTTAAGCTCACATGATATTTGTTAGTTGTAAGAAACTCCCCACTAAAAGTATCTTAGAGTAGCAGTTTTAGATGTGTTTTTAACTCAGAGCTATAGAAATAGATTTACTTTTACAAACTTTTAGAGCAGATTACTAAATGATCTTTATACACTGATTTGAAGATGTTCCTTTACCCATTCCATATATTCATGATTATCAAAACTCATTAGTCATTGAAAGTTTGTTCCTATCATAAATATTTTATGTTTAGTGTCACCTTACATACAAAGTACACTTCACATACTAATCACATACTTTATTCTGTTTTGTATCCTATAATGATGTAGATTCAGGTGTTCACTCTCAAATTCATGGATATCAGGTTACACCTTTTCTATTCAACATTTGGTGGATCCTCATCATTCCAGGACTTCATGGAGTAGTCAATAGTTAAATTATTATTTTATACAGTATTTGCTTTTGAGGGGGGCCATGCCCCGGCAAACTTATTTCATTTCATTCCAGTCAGTAAAGGTTTTATTTTAGACATTAGTTTTTCAATTTTTTCATGAATTTTTAGTCATTTCATTCAATTATATTAGTTATGTTTTAGCTTCCCCTTGCAATTCATAGAGTGTTAGTTTAATCACTAGCAACATGCCAGTATTAAGGATCTGGTTGTGATCCCTTATGATCCTAAGTATCGGTCACGCGTTGGATGTGGACTCAAGTCATGATAGAATTAAATTTGTATTTGTGACTAAGTAAAGTGTTAGTGTGTGAGTTGAGGTTTTGTTAAGTATAAGACTAGAGTTATTAGTCATATCTGAGTAAAATAGTTGGAATAAACTAATGTGTTTGGGGTGCATTCCTTTGATTATTAAGTTATAATCTATAACCTCTATTGAAATTTAGTGAAGATTGCCAAAAATCCTACATATTATAAGTGATGATTTTTACTACCTTAAGCAAGGAGATTTTTCACGATGCATCTATGTGTTCTTTACTTTGTCACATATTCTTAGTTATAGTTGTTGAACCTAATTCAACCATATGATAACTATCACCTAATTGGATAGTTGGTTAGGGTGATAAAGTATTTCAATTGGCATCATAACAAAGGCTTTTCATCTAAGGATAACTTCTTGAAAAGTATTTAAATGGCAACACAACCAACTGTTCAAGAAGGATAGTCCACTATCGGACCACTTTTTATCAATGAAAAGTATGGGAAAGAACTGGATGCAAGACTATCTCATTGGAGAATATCATAACTTGTAAAACGTCGTACTGGATAGACCTGATACTTATAAAGTTGAACGAGGATGGAAAGTGAGGGGGGGGGGGGGGGGGTTAGTAGAGTAGTCACTGATAAACCTACAATAATAATTAGAAAGTCCAACAAAAAATCTAAGTTCAGTTATCTTCATGAGTGCCTCCCCTCTTGGATACTTTACACCTATCTAACAACATGTTCCAAGAAGTTTACCTACTACTGGGCAAACTCACACTTCTCATATTTGATGTAAAGCTCATTTTTCCACGGGACCTGGAAAACCTTATGCAAGTGCTCCATATGCTCCTTTTAAGGTATTGTTGTAAATGGCTATGTCATCTAGGTACACTAATATAAACTAGTCTAGGTAAGGATGTGAGATCTTGTTCATCAACGTGCAAAGGGTCGCAGGTGCATTGGTTGAGCCACCAACCACTCATAGGCTTTATATCTCAACACACACATCATTTTTGGCTCATCCCCTTCCCCTATGCAAACTTAATAGTAACCATTTTGAAGATCCATCTTGGTAAAGTGCTTGGCATGTCCACGTCTATTAGACAAGTCATCAATAAGAGGGATAAGGTTTTTGTTCTTTATGATCACTTTATTAAGCGCTCGATGTTCTATGCATAAGTGTAATTCCATCTTTCTTCTTTTGAAACAAGACTAGAGCTCCATAGGGTGCTTTAGATGGGGAATATGACTGGAGCTCCATAGGGTGCATAAGTGTAATGACCCATCTTTCTTCTTCTACCTCTTGTGCATCACAAACGCCTTTGAACATTGATAGCTTAGGAGCCTCAATATTGGCCTCCTTATCTTTGTCGGATGTCGTGGATCCTCCAGCTTCAATCTGTTCCTCAAGCGCTTCCATCTTGGACTTCATGGTCTCAATCGTGCTTAATGCTTCCATAACTTGACAATTCAAGAAAGTGATGGTTTCCTTCATTTTCCAGTTTCGCATGCTTATGCCCATTCAATTCTTTTCGAATGTTGTCATTTTCATCAAGGGTGAAGTCCTTAAGAGTCTTGATCTTTTCATTGACCTCGTTGAAACTTTTATCAAAAATCACTACTAAAAAAATTGCAAAAGGAGACCTAAAAAACGAGACCTCAAAAATAGGTCGCTAAAAAGAGACATGAGGTCGCTATTTGTATCAATAACTTTTTTTAATCTTTTTTTAACAGGAGACCTGGTGAGGTCAATTTTATAAAAAAATCTGCCTAATTAATAATATAAGCGACTTATTTTAATTTTTTTATTTTATAGTATGTCTTTGTATAAAATATGCGACCTCACGAGGTCGCTATTTGTTAAAATAAAAAATATTAATTTAGGTTTAGATACCTCGTGAGGTCTCATTTTATTAGTCAAATTTGTTAAATAATATTTTAAAATAAGAGACCTCATGAGGTCTCTTATTTTTATTAAATTAAAATAAGAGGCATTTTTAATTTAGTTCATCTCCTTTCCCGCTCTTCACCTAAAAGCTACAAAAAACCCTAACTTGTCTCTTTCCCATAGCTTTACAGATGTGTAGCCTCCGGTTGTCGTCAAGCCTCTCATCAGTTTGAAGTTTCAGTTTTCACCTTCGAAACTCACTCGGTTTGAAGCTAAAGCTTTCGTCGTCGATTCAAATTCTCGGTGTCGATTTCTTTCTCTGCAAATAAAGGTGAATCTTTCAATCTTTAAACCAAGTTGTAACTATATTGTTTATTTATTGCAAGCATCCATCAATGCAGACTCTCTCTTTCAATTTGTTGCAAGAATTAAGTAGATTTTGTGATTCTCATTTCACTCCATGAACATATAATTAACTTTGGGTTTTACTCTTGTTCTATCTTAATGTCATGTTTTTACTTCTCATGATGATTAACATGAATGCTAGCAAGTTTTGTATCATATAATTTAGTAGAAGATACATGGGTAGTAATATCTATGAATAAAGAAATAAAATTTGTTATGAAGATTTTCTATTATATTTTGAGACTATTATACCTTATATCTCACTCTAAATAATTCCTAATAATCATGTGTTGAATTCTGATTTAAATTTAGAACTAATATCATTTTGGTTCATGTCTCTGTATGTATTTTAGTTGTTTTTTAACTGAGGAGAGAAAAGTTATATATATATATATATACACACACTATAGTCTATAGATATAAACCATCGTACAATAATGAGGAGAGGAAAGTTAAGAAACCATTGTACCGAGAAATGTCCTTGACCCTTAGTAGTGCCTATTGGCTGCATCATCATCATCATCATGCTAGCTGAAGCTGCTGCCTCAAATGCAAGAATCCCCTTAATACTACTAACTGGGAAGATGACTTAATTTCGTGTTTAAAAAATTCAAATTTTGTGTGTTGATGGTTCGTAGTTTGATGTATAATAGGAATAATTTTGATCGAGCGGGGCTAAGTCCTGAAGATACATGGGTAGTAATATCTAAGAATAAAGAAATAAAATCTATTATGAAGATTTGTATTGTATTTTGAGATTATTATATCTTATATCTCAATCTAAAATAATCATGTTGTGAATTCTGATGCAAACTTAGAACTAATATCATTTTGGTTTATGTCGTTGTATGTATTTTAGTTGTTTTTAAACTGAAAAATGTGTGGATTAGATGTTTTTGCTGATAATTGACAATTAAGATGACTTGTTCTTTGTTTATGAGAAACTAAGATGACATATGGATTTACCTATTATTTTATTGGTTGTAGAATGAGAAGAGGAAAGTTATATATATACTATAGTCTATAGCTATAAACCATTGTGCAGTAATGAGGAGAGGAAAGTTAAGAAACCATTATGCCCAGAAAGGTCCTTGACCCTTCTATAATGGTGCCGCCTTACTACTATTTTTTTAATGATGTATTCTATTTAGATTTATTTAGGGAAGTGGACATTATTTGGGACAAATTGTTGAGAGAAGTATGCTTTTGTAATCACCAAAGATACATTTATTCATTTGCACAAGGCCTCGTTAAGCAGTCCCTACTAGGATTGTTACAATTTGATTTTCAATAAATTATTACATAATTTAGTGTTTAACAAATTCAAATTTTAGTGATCTTTATGTAGATGGATTGGTAACTCAGGTTGAGGCATTCAAGGCAACACATAAGAAAGAAGAAAAATCCCGAAGATCCAGACGTGTGGGTTGAGCCGCGAGCTGAATTGACCTATGTAAGCGTCTAATTTAAACTAATAGTTACTTATTTTCTAAATTTATATTCTAATAATAACACCATTCAATTTAGAATCGATATCTTTAAGCTTTGGGGGATTTATGACAAACTCAACCAGAAGAAAATCGAGGTATGCCACTTACCCAAGAACAGGCTGAGAGAGTGTGGCTAGACTTGATTGGTGGGCCGAGTAGATATGGGTATGCCTATGGCATGCCACAACAGACCTTTCGTGAATATCATTCTGAGTTTGAAGGCCTAAGTACTATGATGATGAATCGATGAAGAAAAATTTGGCTATGGAGCAAAAGATAGCTGAGCTATCTAGCCAAGTCGAAGATTCGTGGGCTAGGGAAAGGCGGAGGGACATAGAATATACGGGTCTTAAGTCTCAATTAGATGCATTACTTGCTTTAGGAGGGATTCCCCTTTGTTCCAATGATGTCACTTTCCCTTCTCGACCCTCTCAGTCTCAACCTACTCGATATCCAGTGTATGGTCAACCAAGAAATATGACAGGTAAGTCTAGTAGTGAAGAAGAAGATGAGGATCATGTGGCAAACACACTACCGCATTAGTGAAGTTTAGAGTCGTAATAGATAATCTAAGTTCTTTACTTAATGACTTTTTTATGGGACTTATTTGTTTTGTGAATGCATGATAACATTGAAATCCTATTATATAACTTATGAATTTTATGATTTTTCGTTCAATTTCAAATTACGTTGAACGTGAGTTGCATATTGAGTTGATAAGAGAATATTTAGTAAATGTAATGTATCAGTTGATTGTTGGAAGCTCTTTGAGCTTGATTTAGCTAATTAGAAAGGTATTGAATTAATATGATAGGTGATGAGCAGCTGCAAAAATAGTTACAAGTTGCCAGTTTTTTTCCAAAAAAAGAGACCTCATGAGGTCTCTTTTCTGCATTTTATATTTTAGAAATGCAGTAGAGAGACCTCATAAGGTCTCATTTCTGCAGTTTGTTTTTTAGAAATGCAGTAAAGAGACTTCACGAGGTCTCTTTTTGACAATTTCATTTTTTAGGCTATGAGATAAAGCGGCCTCGTGAGGTCTCTTTTTTAAAATATAAAATAAAAATAAATAATATAATAGTGACCTCATGAGGCCACCTTTATGTAAATTATGAAATTGCGACCTAATGAGGTCTCTTTTTAATAAAAATCGAAAAATTTATTGGTGACCTCGTGAGGTCTCTGTTTGGCGACCTCATGAGGTCTCTACAAAAAAGCCACCTACATTATAGCGACCTACCATTGAGGTCTCTTTTTTCAGAAAAGAGACCTCATGAGGTCTTTTTTTTAAGTCTCTTTTTACAGTTTTTTTAGTAGTGAATCTCCACATGTTGCCTTGTAGTGTCAATCTTCATGATCCATTCTATTCCAGGCGTGACGTCTGTGGGCAACTCCACATGTTCGTCATTACTCTCTTTAGTAGTCGAAGGTGAGTGGAATGTCAGTGCTTCTCTTGATGTTGGGTCGGACAACAATTAATCATTTTTTTATCATTCTTTCTCCTATTCCGGTGTTTCTTCCCAACATCTTGTCTAACATTGGCGGTGCTAGCAGCGCTAATGTCTCTCTTGTTTGTCATTTTCTAATATTAACCTTTGTTGTGACACCATGTTATCACAGACTTAGACTTTCACTAAGCATACTATGTGTCCCTTGACAACACGTTCACAAATTTTTCACAATTTTGCAAGCTCAAAGTAAGATTTTCAATACTAGATCGGTAAGAGAATGTTGAACTAAAGAAAGACACAAGAGGATTGCTTAAGAAAACTTTTATATTGCTCAATACTTGAAAGATTTGCTTGATGGTTTTACAAATGAATGTTTTTCTATTTATACTACTTATGTAGGGGTTAATAGATAAATAATAATATTGTTATACAAGTTCCTAAATAATTACAAATAAGACTTTTTTCTAAAATACTCTACATAACTAGAAGATTCAAAGAACCTCATATGCAAATCCATGAAATTCTAAAGTTTTTCAATGAATTCTCCATATATTTCTAGAATATTCCCCCAAGAACTACTCTTCTTCCAATGGAAGTCTTCTACTTGGATAACTTTATGTCACATGATGCCTAGGTGCATGGTATGATGATGTGGTGGTTCATCACACCAAGCTCCGGAAAGAGCTTCATTATCCATCACTCTCAAGTTATTTTTGAACCAAACAATGTGATTTTAGCATACTTTAACTTAGAAGAGGATTGATTTACTTTTGAATACAATAATTGGCTCAATTAGAATAAACCACATGATTATTTTAAAATTTGAATAAAATCATTAAAGTGTTAATTTAAGGAAGAAATTATATAATATGGCAAACATGTGAATGTGATATTACTATACACAATTATAGTTTTAAAAAAATACACTTTATAGCTATAATTAGGGTTTTATCATAATAAAAATCTCCTCGGTCGCTCGCTCTCCTCCTCCTCCTCCTCCTCCTCCTCCTCTTCCTTTCTCTATAATTGGCAAAATATAATTGTATCAGATATGTATTTATAATATAAATACAGATTATGTGATAGTGATACAAATACAAATGGTAACCGTCAACTACATAAACTATTTGCAGTAATACAAATCAAATATTTCAAGGATACATATTTTTGTCTCTGATTTCAAAATACAAATGATATATTTCAATGATAAATTTTTCAAGGCAACAGATGGTAGCATATACAAATATAAATACAAACATATAAAGCAACAAATACAAATACAAGCACATGGTAACACATAAATACAAATACACAAGATAACATATAAATACAAATACAATATTAATATAATTATATTCGTTGATATAAATTGTATTAGTTAATATACTTAACCTAATACAAGTGATTTATATAACTTGATATAATTATATTTATTGAATAAATACAATTGACTTGTATTCACAAATAATTATATTCGAGATTCAACAAATATAACATGTATATTCAACCTCTCTTGCTGGCCTCTTTCCTTTCTTAACGTACGTGTCTTGTCCTTCATACTGAACACACCTTGGGTATCTGGAGTGCATAAGAGAAGATACTGGGAAGGAAGAAATGGAAGCTCTACTTGTAAGAAAACTGGGCGACCCAACTCTGCCACCAAATGCCTCGGAGAATTCATCACTCGATCTCTCAACCTCCCACCCTATTCCTAATTTGGAATCGCCAACCTCCGTTAGAGTTCGAATCAAAGCCACCAGCTTGAATTTCGCAAATTATCTCCAAGTCCTTGGCAAATACCAAGAGAAACCCCCTTTACCCTTCATCCCTGGCTCCGATTTCTCCGGTGTTGTTGAAGCCGTTGGCCTTAATGTCACTAAGTTCAAAATTGGAGACCACGTTTGCTCTTTTGTTGCCCTTGGCTCATTTGCTCAATTCATCGTCGCCGATGAATCCGACTTGTTAGTTCTTCCTTATCTCTCTTCTGTAGAAAGCTAGTTTATTTAACAGTTTTGGAATGATCTCAATTAGTAGTGAAATGATTTGGGCCCGATTGAACGCAGTGGCGGAGGCAGCATGTAATGAGGGGGGTCATCCGACCCCCTCGGCGAAAAATATTACTATTTATACATGGTTAAAATTATTTTTTAGGTATGTATAATAGATGTTGAACCCCCTTCCACTAGTTCGTGTGTTTACTTTTCAGATTTTGAACCCCCTTATTAAATTTTCTGGCTCCGCCACTGATTGAACGGAATGTCAATGTATTTGGATGAGTTACATAATCCAATTTAACTAGTTTGAATTGAGGTGTAGTTAATTGATTGACTGATTAAACAATTGAAATTAGTGTAGATTGTGCTTGGTACTTGGTGCATATATATTTCAAAATACACTTAAACTTGCTAAAAATAGGAAGGGTAGCCGATTGGTCTTTGTATATGATACAAACTAGATGTTCTCTTTTCTGTTTTGATTCAATGGTTCAAAAAGTGTATTAACTTTGTTTTGTAATTGAAGGTTTCAAGTACCTGATGGATGTGATCTAGTTGCAGCTGGTGCACTTCCTGTTGCATATGGGACATCACATGTGGCTCTGGTGCATAGAGCGCAGCTGCGTCCCAAACAGGTATGTCACCTTCCCTGTTTGGGCAGAAAAGGCTTATGCCATTTTGTTTATAATTTATTGTTTATACACCTGAAAGCATGCGACGTATATTGGTTACACGTTGTAGGTTTTACTGGTACTTGGAGCAGCTGGAGGCGTTGGGCTCTCGGCAGTACAAATTGGGAAGGCTTGTGGTGCGACAGTTATTGCAGTGGCTAGGTACTTGTAGATTCTTGTGTGTACAAGAAAGTTGGTTTAAGTTTTTTTGTACTAAAATTATCCTTGTCTTGTCTGTTGAATCTTAGGGGAAATGAAAAGGTGCAGTTTTTGAAATCTTTAGGTGTTGATCATGCAGTAGACTTGAGCAGTGCAAACGTCATTGAAAGTGTCAAGGGCTTCCTGAAGTCAAGAAAGCTCAAAGGGGTTGATGTCTTGTATGATCCAGTCGGTGGGAAGCTTACAAAAGATAGCTTAAAGCTATTAAATTGGGGGGCACAAATTCTGGTTATTGGATTTGCAAGTGGGGAAGTACCTGTCATCCCAGCCAACATTGCGTTGGTGAAGGTATTGCCTCTTAAGCACCCTAATCTTTTTTCCCTTTTACCCATTTGGTTCTTTCCTGGTAATGCAGTTAATTGTACAAGAAATGTTAGTGCTCAATAGAAATGTATTACTCTAGTTTGTTAGTATCTTACCAAGATGTATCCCTGTTCAGTTAATGAAACTCCTCTTCCATTGCAACTTGATGTCTATGTTAGATCACTTTGTAGTTGAGAAGGCTTCTTAAATCGTAATGTTAAATTGTGAAATCTGTAAGTCTCCTCTTTGTTGTCTTGGAATTGAATGGGTAGAGAACAGTAGTGAAAATGGTCTTGATGGTTATGTAGTATGTGAAGCAGGTATACTGGAGACACAGGTTAAAGAGTTGAAAAGGCTATTAAATAATTATTGGAGTTCCATTTTCAAAATAATAATAAGAATTATTGGAGTTTGTTGCTTTATTCGGTCTGTAGGATGCTATATCATGGATTAAGTTTGAACTCGTGAAGCCTGTGAATTGTTGTTATCAGACTCATCTATGCATGTGATTCAACTTTATATGTGCTTCAGCTACCATTGTTGGTTACTAGTGCAGCAATTTGTCGAGTATTTTCATTTCCAAGTAAAGATCTTCTAACGATACAATGATACATGCATAGATTGCGTTATTCTTAGATCCCACACAAGTTTGTCTCTTTATGTGCAGTGTTAGAAGATACCTATCTGATCATGGTGCCTAGTGTTGCAAGTTTGGAGTAAAATTTGTGAGAGAATCAAGCCAGATCTGATTTGCTTGAGCTGAAATAAAAACTTTATATTAGGATGTGCTTGATTTGGTCTTCCTCAGTGGCTTATGAATCAAATTCCGCTTCTAGATAATTTTGGACGAATGGTAGAATCAAGATTTAACAGGCAACTGATGATGTTACTTGTTAACAAGGGAACATGCATAATTAGAACCAAAATGGTGAATAAATGAAGAACAAATATGCAAAGCAACTATTATCAGACCTACTACCACAATGGACCCACAAAATATATAAGGCAAAAAGGGAGAAACTTTTTTTCTGATATCAATAAAATGGGCCTCGGCCCAACATAATTTGCCCCAAAACAGAACTTTTTTCTGAGTACTAAGAATCTGTTTGGATTACCTGATAGGTTTCTAAGTGCTGAAAAACATTTTTAAGTGCTAAAACTGATATGATATATAAGCAATTACTTGTTTGGATTGAAGTGTTCACACTGATAATAAGCCATAGATGTGTTTGGTAAAAAGTGTTGTTAAAATTGTTCTTTTGTTAAAATGGCAAAAATACCGTAGCAAATTTCTCAATAAGTTAGAAATGTAAAATTATATTTGTAAGAAAAAGTCGGAATAACAAATATGGAATGGAAAGGAAGGTAGGACTTTTTGTTTTCAAGAAGGTATTTGAGAATTTTTAAAAATATTTAGAAATAAAATAGAAGAACGTTTGATCAAAAGTCAAACCAAAAGTGCTTATAATCTAAAAAGCCATAAGTTGGGAGTGACTAACTTATGGCTTTTCCCGATTTAATTTGTTTGAGTGTTTACTAGATGCAAATAAGCAATGTGCTTATAAGCAATTTTAACCAGCTTATAAGCTTCGCCAAACACCCTCTAAATTACAGCTGGGCAAGAGGTGATGTTGGACTTGGAAAATAGGTTGCTTTAGCTCCTAGGAAACTTCTATTACAACAACAACATACCCAGTGAAATCCCACTAAGTGGGGTCTGGGAAGGGTAGAGTGTACGCGGATCTTACCACTACCTCGAGGAGGTAGAGAGGTTGTTTCCAAAAGACCCTTGGCTCAAGTGCATCAAACCCAAGTAAAAAAAAAAAAAAAACAATGAAGAAAGCATAGTCGTTAATAAGAAAGGCAATGTAAAGTCTACAAGAAAGAAACAATAACAGTAGTAAAATATGTGATAATTGAAACACAATACACAACATATGGCAAGAACCACAAAGGTACGACTAGTACTACGACAACACTAACAAGCCTAAACCTACGCACGGCAAGACAACATTTATCCCTACTAACCTTTTATCCTAATACATGACCTCCATTCCTTTCTATCTAGAGTCATGTCCTCGGCGATATGAAGCAGCCCAAGTCCTGTCTAATCACCTCTTCCTAATACTTCTTTGGCTACCTCTACCCCTCCGGATACCCCCTACAACCAGCCTCTCGCACCTCCTCACTGGGGCGTCAGTGCACCTCCTTTGCACATGCCCAAACATAGGCAGCTTCTATTGGGTGAAGAAAAAGATAGATGAGAGAAACAGATGCTGAAGTTTTTCCATAGTATTAAGGTTGAATACTTCAAGAGCAATAAGAAAGTGCAGCAGCAAGAACCAGTGATTATGATATTTATTGAGGTTTAGGGGTTGGTGGGAGTGGGAGAATACTGAAAGAAAGTTTGGAGAAAAGGGCTGCAAGAAGAAAGAACTAGTGGACCAGAATGGGACAGAGGAGAAGGGTGTAGCAAGAGGTAGAAAGATGGAAGAAAATGAGAATAATTTCTTATAGCAGCCAATTTCCAGGTTTTATCTCTTAGAATTGATCATGGGGTTGAAGATTGGAGCATCTGTATAGTATCTTACAGATCTTGTCCCGTATATTCTTCTTACTTGTACATGCCCCAATTGAGATAATCTGCTGGTCAAATTGTGTAGCTCTGAATTAGACATGTCCAAGGCTGCTAAGTTGAGTTAAGCATGTTGTGGGCACGACTAGCTCCTTGTACCTACTAATTAGTTTCGATACAAGTAGTAAGTTCAAAATTCATGTTCACAATATAGACTGTGTCATAATTCAGACCACGTCTACTATGTTGAAACATGCTAGTAGCATAACATTTCGCAATCTCAAAGAATTTTAACAGTCGAAATTCACGGTATTGTCACAAGAGGATGGCAAGACATATAAAAGTAACTGCTTTCTTTTAAGACATGTTGCTCCTAAATAATTGCATCAGAGGTCTCTCCACCTTTTGTTTCATTATATGAACTAGCTGCTTCCACGTATCCAGGAGACTAATAATACAAGCAGCATGAGCAACAATTGACTTTTCTTACTTTTTTTCTCTGTTTACCCCGTCACCCCTTTTCTTACTTTTTTTTAATCTCTGTTTATCTCCCCCCACAAACCAAAAGAAAAAGTAGAAAGCATATTTGTTTTCCTTGTATAGTAATAGCATAATTTTTTCTACAATTTTCGTTTTTCAGAACTGGACAATTCATGGACTGTATTGGGGAAGCTATAAGATACATCAACCCAATGTGCTTGGAGATTCTCTGAAGGAGCTTCTATCTTGGTTGTCTAAGGGTTTGATTACAGTCAACATTTCTCATACATTCAGCCTGGCAGAGGTAAGAAGCTATAGCCTTTATTACTTATTAAATCCGTGAAAAGTAAGAGAAGGATTCTGGAAATGTGTAGGGAAATTAGTATTTCATATTTGAAAAGGCTGATGTACAATTCACCTGAATTAATTTTGGCGAGCACAAAACCAGTATATAAAACTAAAGCTCGTGCTTGTCAAAGATAGTATCAAAGATGGTCGAACCCACGAGGATTAGGATAATTTTATGCTAATTGAGAGTGATTAATTACTATTTGAGAATTCCGATTGTTGAGGAAGTTTGATTGTTATATAAATTAATTAACTAAGGAAGAGTAATGGCACACTTCAAGTAGACAAATATAATTCAGAGAGGATGAATGAGTCATGTACGAATCCACCTGTTGAATAATTAGTGATTTTGGTCACCTTCACCAGCCTTCGTAAAGTAAGAACGTTTCTTGCAAATACATTCAATCCTTCTTGTCCCTTCTAATAATCATACTCCCTTCGGATATACAATGAAAAGAAAGAACAAAAAGTATAAAACATGAAGGTAGTGTTCAATGATTCCCTATAGATTTACAAATATTGATTTCTTTCCGATATCTTTGTGACACTTCTAGAGTTGAATTACTAATTCTTTCTTGCAATAGAATTATATACAACCGTAGAACATCTGACAACGAATTAAACAGTGGAGAAACTCAATCATCTCTTACAAGTTACGATTAATAATTTAATATCTCCTCAAGATATCAAGTGAACACATGAGAAAAAGACGAAGTAATCACTAATCAAACCATAGGTTTCATCTTAACTCAACTACAAAAAGTTTGCTCCATACGTTGAGAAAAATCAACCATTGCTATATTAAACATTGACAAGTTCATGATTCAAGAGAATAGAAGAGAAGATGAATCAAAACCAAGAAGAAACTTGTGATAAATCTTCAAACTATCATCAAAACTTGGAATTTTGTGTTCCTTTTCTCTCTTTTCATCCAAAAGATGCGTTCTGTCCCCTCCGCCCTAGCTTCCTCCAAAAATCCCTTTCTATATCCCCCTTGCGCAGAGCTAAAATAGATGAGCTGAAATTCTGCATTCTAGTTGCACCGTCGTGAGGACCAAAACTTCACCACTGCGATGGTCATGGCTGGTTTACAAATTCCTGAAGGAGTGTCGCAGCGGTCAAAACTTGACCGCTGTGACGATCCGGGCTGTTTTGCATCCAATATTTCTTCAGCTAATTCTTTTTCATTTCTTTCATTTCTTTCGCTTGAATCTTGTGTATTTTCTCCTTGTCTCCTTCATTGCACACCTATCATTAAAACAACATAAATAGTGAGGAATTACATCATATAATACTCAAAACTCAACAATTCTTATATCAGAAAAAGCATTAATACACATATAGATGTGACTTATCAAACTCCCCCACACTTGAACCATTGCTTGTCTTCGAGCAAAAACAAAGAACCCCAGAAAAACAACAGTTGAAGGATATCAAAATAAGTTCAGAGCTTTGTTTATCAGCAAACTTGACTTAGATCTACCAAGAGAATTGAACACCATCTTTTCTTGCTCATAGTCACGTGTTCACAGTGAACTCTTGCGTCTCTGGAATCCCTATGCCTCACCAAACAGATTACCCCAGATTCACAAAAGGTATCAAGCCAAAAATTGCAAAATGAAGGGGAATGTTCAAGAACAATGACACTCACACTCAGCAAAAATTCTTGTGCCACACAGAAGAGTACCATAAGCTTGCTTATTTTGTTCTATCCACTAATATAGGAGTTCTCTAGTAAAGATCAAGTAGGGCTTTTCATTTGGTTGTAATGTGGATGTTGTAAGACTGTCATATGAGAAAAAATATTCTTTTCTCTCTCATCCCCACGCCTACTGTTTTGACCTAACTTTACTTATGCCTCCACCGCTGGCCACCACTCCATCGGTCCCGGTGGTGGGCCATACCCTGATTTCCATCCTTATTTTCCTCCACTCAAATGCCAGTTATTTCTTCCACTTCCCAAAATCCTAATGCAAAGTTTCCTACAGATTCTCAATCCCCAACCTCGTCATAAACTATGGTGCTTTATTGAATCCAAACAATCTGAATCGGTCTGTTTTACCTACAAATACTACTATTGAGCCTATTCCGTTGAGACAAGTTGAATATGACAATGGTGTTCCAGTAGATTAATGAACAGAAGCTGAAGTTACTCATATGAACATTATCAAACACTTGCCATATGCAGTGATTGGTAAGTTTTTGTACGGCTAGCCTGATATAGAAGATATAAGGAAAGGAATACCTGTGTAGTGTGGTATCAATGGTACTTGTCGCATAAGAGTTTTGCGCAACAAGCACATACTTATTAGATGTGCTCTTCTGGAAGACTTCATCAATTTGTTTTCCAAGCATGCATACTACATCAAGGATAAGAAGGTATAGCTTATCAGATATTCAGATGTGCCTACTAATCTATAATTCGACTTTTAGAGTCTCTAGATAAACTACGCAGGCTATGGCATGAATCTCGTTTCCTAATCTTTTGCCTACATTCTTTGTAAAAGAATCTTTATTCACATTAGCCTCAGCAGTGGGTAAACTATTTCACTTAGATATTGCCACCATTAGTAGAACCAGCCCTAGTTGTGCTAGAGTCCAGGTTCAGGTGGACCTATTATCTAGTTTCCCAGAGTCGGTGAGAATGGAAATTAAGGCTGAGGCCTGAGGCTATGGGACTTATTCATACAAAGGTTGTCAAATTACACTACAACTATCTTCCTAGTATTGTTCTGAATGTAAGTTACAAGGCCAAAACACAACCAATTGCAGAGTATTGCATCCTGAGTTGAGGCCGGCCCAAAGGGACACCTTTGATGACTACGGCAAAAGTTACTTTCTTTTTCGTCCTTATGTTAAACAATCTGGTTGTCAGACGTACTGATAGCATGAGTTTAGAAACTCAGGAACAAAATAGAGAACTTAAGGGTGTGTTTGGTATGGAGGATAACATTTCCAGTTTTCGCATGTTCAGTTGGACAAAATTTTGGATAACATGTCCTCTAGGAAAATAAGTAAAATAACTTCCTTAATGGAAGTAGGGTAAACGAGATCATTGTCTCCTTCCAACCCACCCAACGACCCCACCTCCACCCCTTTGACCATCCCACAGCCCGCCGCCTCCGAGGCCCTACACCCCACCCCCTCCTACTTTCATAGTATTTTGCTAGATTACATATAAATGATCTTGTGATAATATATTTTTGCTTACTTCTTCATCAAAAATATTTTTGCTTACTAACCAAACACTAGAAATAAGTAGGATATTCACTTATTTTCTAGGAAAACATTTTCCGTCATACCAAACACACTAGTATTACTCATTACTTTTTTATTTTAGAGAACCCTAAAAATGTTAAAATTAATTGGGATTATATGCTATAATTCAAACTTAAGGACTCAAACACCCGCTAACCTTAGAAGACAAGGACAAAAGATGTTAAATTGTTACTACTATATTTTTTTTTTTGAGACCGGTAAATTCATATTCCTCAACATTAAGGACATGCTGGACACCATCAAAAAGTGTTAGATTAAAAAATATAGAAAAAAAGATACTTACAGAGATCTTAATAAATCTACAAACTGATCTATATCCTCTAAACCTACTTCTTTACCCCAAAAGTAGAAAGATATTATACAATTCTATTCAACTTTCTGGATGGAATTGGATCTATCTTCATAACACCTCCCATTTCTCTCTCCAAACTGTCCACCAAATGCATTGTGGGATGATCCTCCACCACTTCTTTTGACTTTTGCTGCCTCCTCTTTTCATCCAGCAGCTAATCAAATCTGCAGTATGCTCCGGCATAGTCCAACTTGTCTTTGTTATGTTGAGAAATAGAGACCAAAATTGTACTGTAAAAGTGCAGTGTAAAAATAGTTGACTGCTTGTTTCATTTGTCTCATTGCATAAGAAGCACCTGGAAACTATGATGGCCCTTTTTTTCTTCAAAACTTCTTGTGTCCGGCATGCTCTTTTAACCACCAACCAAGTAAAGCATTTTTATTTGATATCAGATAAATTTATTTGATACTACTATATATCACATGTTTAAGTTCAAATTGTTTGATATCAGATGCATTTCAATGTACAAAGTCCCTTAATTTGCAATTACTAGCATAATTTCTTAGTCAAATAAATTTATGTCAATGCAAAGGAGCAGAAACAGAAGGATTAACTGTTATTTACAGGTTTGACTTTTTGGCTTTCTTAAGAGATAAGTGAAATGAGAAATCCCTATTCAACGCACTTGTGGTAGAACAGAAGTAGTTTAAAAAATGGCCCTACTTTGGTTTCCCCCAGTTCTCTTTTTTTTTTTAAATAAAAATAAATTGTTCACTTAATTATCTTCTTTTGATAGGTGAGAGATACTTTTGTTCATGAAAAGAAGCTCAGTACCTAGTACCTGTGTTGGCGGGAGGTAGCAGGTACGTGGTGGAATAGTTGAGGTGTTGATAAGGATCCCAATTGGGGATGAATCCAATCGAAATTAAATGCGGAATTAAACAATGCAAAAGTAAGATAGATGAGAAATAAGGGAAGAAAGAAGGGCTAATTGAACATTTAACCAAGGAAGTAGAGACTTGGGATTCAATAGAAAAGAGAAAAAACTCACTTGACATCAAGAGCAAAGTCTTCAACAATCAACAATGGGATCCACCTATCAAACTAAGCTACACTAAGCAGCTTAGTCTAAGCTATACTTAACCTAAAGGGATTCCACCCTTGAACTACAAGCTTCGAAGCTCTCAAATATTCAATTCATCATAATCTTTATAATCTAAATCTTTCAAAAATACCAAAGACTACTATTTCTACTCAGAAAATAAAGAAGACTCTTTCTTTACAATTTTACTCTTAATGAGATAAGGGCCTTGTTTGGTTGTCTTCTTTTGTGAATTCTTGAATTTAAGAGATGACCACTTACACACATAGCCTTTCTTCTTTCTTTTCACTTTGGTGGACCTTCCACACAGTCTTTATTTGGTGTCTATCAAGCTCCTCTAAAGCTTTCATGCTATCCATGTTGTTATCATGTGTGTGCAAGCTGGTTCAGACACTTGCGTTATCAAAACAAAAATAATAATGATAAAAAGAAGCTCAGTACCATCATTATGGATTCCAGAAAATCCAGCGCTCCATCAAAATCAGAAACAAATTCGAAATTACACCAAGTGTTTTTAAAGACGAATACATCCGCTTTTCAGAACAGGAATAATCTCCTCCCCTAAGAGCATCTACGTTTTCCTTCTAGCTATACTTTGTCTACATAATACATAAGCAAATGGTCTTCCAATTGCTCCTCGGTTTTTTCTAGTCTTCTAACCCTTCAAACTACATAGAGCTTGCTCAACATTAGCTGGCATAAACCATTGAATCCCAAAGTTAAGTGTTCACTTTGAGATCATTAAGTGTAGTTCACTTAAATGATGTCAAAGTGGTAGTTTACTGCCTCATAAAATATAGATCAACCAGCTATGACTTTTTCAAGGCGTTAGGGAGCTAGTTCATTGTTTATGCTCTTGGAAAACCTAGCATAGTGGTTTCCACCATGCCTTGGCAAATTTAGCTGGAAACTATGGTGTTCTTTCCCTACGTCGTCAAAGTAAGGAATATCTTTTAACTAACTGTAATCATATAACACCTCCAACAAAGCAACCACTTGTTGGGATGATTATGCGACTTAGAAGTCATCATACAAAATAAGTGTAAAATTAGGAAACTGCATTATGATAATCATCTGAAAGGGTTCATGGTTAGTGTAGGTTTTTTTCAGAAGCTATGTTACATATTTATGTCACTGGTGTGTTTTTAAGCTTACAAATATTGTAGAGATTTAGCTTTTGTTGATTGTTATAGGATTGAAACAACGCACATTATTGTTGCCTTTTTGCAGGCCCATCTTGCTTTTACTGCTCTCAAAGATAGGAGAGCAATTGGCAAGGTGATGATAACATTCGATGATGGGAAAATCGTCAAGTCCAAGCTTTAATTGTAGTGATCGACTAAGAATGACTCGAGGTGCAGAAGATTTTCCTGCTGCGTGACTATCAAGATTATACACCATCCTATGGCTTTTCGTCACAAGGAGGTACTGCAATCAATAAATATGTGGAACTTGTATTTTGTATTAAAGAAAGAAAGAAATATAAGGTAATAGATGCTATTGCAACGTAAAAATAAACATACATGAAAATTTGAGTGAAACAAAGTATAATCTAGCTTGAATGTTTACTTCTTTCCTCTTCCTTTATGTTCAAAAATCATTTTCAGAATGTGCAGTCCTGTCATAATTCAAATCACATTCTATCAAGCACAGGTTTTCTCCATCTCAGAGAATCTTAGAGTAGAAATTTCTCAATCTCAATATAAATAATATTAGCTTCCTGCCCCCAAGGCCTAGCTCGAGTGGCAAAAGGTGGAGGATTTGTGGCTTAGGTCGCAGGTTCAAGTCTCACACCATGCAATGCAAAGCAAAGCCTGGTATTTAAGTGGAGAAGGGTATAGGGGCGGGCTCATTATCCATCGAGTTTAGAAGGCTGTGATAGGTCCAAAGGGCGGATCAAAGATGGATTTCTCGGTTATAAATAAATAAAATAGTACTTCCTAACTTCCTTTTTATGTCACGTCCTTTACAAGTAGTTGTTGAAGAAACAATAAAAACCATTTGCTAGAATTGCTAATATAAGTTGTTTGTGTCGAACTCGTCGAAACCACAACCAGATTGATGTTGGAGAAGCTAAATACAATCAGCAATGTGTAATATGCAAGGAAACAAGTCATGATAGGCGTACTCATTTAGTGTACGTGTTTTATTCAATCAATAGAACTATATAGAAAAAGAACACAAGGTTATTCAAAAGTAGCTATAGATGTCAAAACAATGTTATATCAATCTAAACCATAAATATTCATATAAAAAGGTTGAAAATTATTTCTTATAATGTGAACCTCTTTTTTTCATATTTTAATTTCCATAATATAAGTAAGAATTATATAAGGTGAAAATATTAATTTTAAAATCTTAAATGTTAGGACATTTTATATGGTTCAAATAATGAAAAATTTAAGAAATAAAATTTTAGTTAATTTTAAAGTATTAAATATTAAGAATTCTTACCTATTATAAAAAAGAAGACGTAAAGATTTGATTTCAAGCTTCTAAATGTTAGGATAATAATTAAATGACAATTATTTGAGAAATTAATAAATAACAATTTTTTTTATTATGATTTTTTTTAATGAACGACAAAAAAGTTCAATCTGCATTTGCAAGGACCTTTATGCTTTTAAAATAACATAAATAGATATGTTTTGTATATATTATAAATAACTAGTCTTCTTAGGACAAATAAAAGGATTTGCCTCTCTCCTCGAAAAATAATAGCTAGCAAATGTATATATTTTATATATCAAATATAAATATGCATATCATATATATGAATATATGCACCAACCCGTTCTAACAAGAAAAAAAAAATCCCATAATATATATGACATGACTATTGTATAAGTTTTTGTATATTTTGGCTGGCGACCGTAATTGATCTTTACCATCAGGCCAAAAATGAAAAAAACCAACAAATATAAAGACTTACATAAATACGAACTAAACAAATGACAATTTCTTTAGCAAATAACCAACAAATTCAGTCTTTTTAACGAGGCCGAGTGATCTTCTTTATTCGCTCGATCAAAGTTAACATCGTCCAAAGCATGATAGATGTCTAGTAGTATTAGGATGTACAAAATAGAATCGAAAATTGAATTAAACTGTAAATTTAGTTAAATTGACAAAAACAAAAATTGACTAATGGTTTGGTTTTACTTGATTTGGTATTGAAAAAAAAATCAGACTATACTTGGATTGGTTTGATTTTAACTATAAAGAAAGTCAGTTGAAACCAAACCAATCCGAAATTATATATATAATTTTTAAAATTTATTTTATATATAAAAGTATTTACTTTGATATAATTTCTAAATATTTCTTATACTTTTTCATATTTTTATCTTTTAACATATTATTTCAAGTTTTGAGACTTAGAATTTGGAATGGTCCCATAAAAGTTGTAATTCATAGATATTAGTAAGAGAATTTTACACAACTCTCAGGGGTCATTTAGTTTGAAAACAAGTTATGATGGGATAAGTTATATTGTGATTATTTATTATTGAGTGTTTAGTTTGTTGTATTCAAAATAATATGCATTGCATAAATTTTAAGAACAAGTTGTTTGTTTACAAAATTACTATTCACTTTATTTAGTTTTTTTTATATATACTTTGCGAGGTTTAATTATCCATTTTTAAAAATAATTTCCTCTTATTTAGCTTAAATAATTTTGTGTGCACTCCTACAATGGTGCCGTATGTATTTAAAAATAAAACTATTTTCTTATTTAGCTTAAAATAGAATTTCCATCTTGCGTTTGTTAAAGTAAAAGAGGATTTATGAGAAATCAAAATATAAATAAACATAAGAATTAGTCAAATAAATTTATAAATAAAAATTATATTTATATAGTGTAATATCTTAATAGAAAAATATGAAGAATTATCATAAAAATAATGAGTAGTGAATATTATTATACATGGTATTAAAAAATCATGTAGGGAGGGTGGGGGTGGGGGGAATCCGGAGGACATGTGCTAATATTTTTGTTTGGTGAAAAATCAAATTTATAATAAGATTTGTACTATAATTTTGTATTACATAATTTATTTTTAGTAATAGCTTTTTTTGTAAAAGAATTGTTTAAGATTAAGGAGGTTGAAGACTTTTAAAAATAGTTATACATAAATGTGAAAAGTGGGGTATAAATAGAGTTTAAAGGGATATATTTGTCATTTATGTATTTTATCCCGGGATAAGTTATCTCGGGATTACTATACCACCCAAAGGGAGGGATAACTTATCCCAATACTAATTATTAATTCTGGGATAAGTTATCCCCAAGCTATGCAACCAAACAAAGGATTAGAGGCTACTTAAAAATTATCTAGGGATTAACTCCCCTTATCCATCACACCAAACGACCAGTATTAAGAGTTAATTACATCATATCTCTACTCCTTTTCAAATTACAAAAATTTCTTAAATTTGATGGAATCCGAATATGTCCCAAAGTATTTTGATACATCGCGTCCTATAGTTCCAAATACAGCGCTCAACGTCCCGATTCATCGTGTCTCAATTTCGAATACATCACTCAATGACTCAATACATCGAGCACGTCCCCATACATCGTGTAAAGGATGCATCTGTAACATCCCGCCTTAGAAAGAACTAAGTTTAGAAAGAACTAATTTGGAAGAGCTAATTTGAGAATTTATCAAGTTATGCTTAAGTTGTGAGTTTTTGGTCAACTTCAAACAACCATAACTTTGAGTAAAGGATGAGTAAGGTGGCCCATACGATATCAAATGAAAGGTCTTGGAATCTCCTTTCCAACGCCACTGAGTTTGCTAGATTTTGAGTTCGGATGAGGGAGATATGCCCGTTTGAAGTCACCATGTTCAATTAAGGAAATTTACCCAAATTAATGAGGGGTATTTTGGTATTTTCCTTACCCATCAGCTTTAAATGTTTTTAGTAATACTTTAGGGGTCTAAACTGATTTGGGTCAGTTTTCACAATCCTAAATTACGCTTAGGGTTTTAGAAGAGAGTTCAAGAGGAGAAAATAGGAGAAAAGGAAGAACGATCAAGATTTCGTGTGAATCGAGGATTTGTTTCGTCAAATCGAGGTATGCAAGCTTTCATAGTGATGGGTTCGTTCACCTACACACCAATCATGAGTTTCTTTCACGAATTTCATCTACAAGTTTGGGTATATTGAATTCTTAATGAGTAAGTTTGAGTTTCGTTCTTTGATTAATAAGGTTTGATGAATTTTTAGATGAATGTTAGGAGTTTGAGGGTTTTTTTCGAGTGTATTTTCATGTAATTAAGTTGGTTAAACGAATCTAACAGAGTTTGAAAGAAACCATTCGATTCTAGGTGAATTAGGGTCTAATATCAAAGAAGAAAATTCATCGGAAAGTTCTGGGTAAGGGCTGGCGCGGCGCCCCAACAGTGCGCCAGAAAATATGTTCTATAGTTTAGGGGTTGGCGCCAGAGTCGCCTGCCCCCACTCTTTTTTTTCGTCGGTTGGCTTGTCTGAGTTCTTTTAAAGGATACCTTCACTCATTTATGATTCTAACCATTCTAAACTACATCTAAACATTGAGAGATCATTCATAACATGAATCATAACCCTTGAATTCATAATTCAAATTCAAGGTAGAGGTAAGAGTAAAGTTTTGAGAGTTCTTCCGAGTCATGTTGAAAAGTCTTTTACAATCTTTTAAAACTTGTTTTAAGACTTGAGTACTTGAGTATGAGGATGAGGAGAGTTGAATTTTATTTATTAAAATGAATATATGGGAACTAAGTATTCCAAGAGTAAATGATTTTACATTTAAAATGAGGAGGAAACTTTGATTTCCAAATGAGTTATGTGGAGTTTTGAGTACTATCTCTTTTAAGAGAAACATTTTGAGTAATAATCTCAAAGTTTGAGGATGAGAAAATGGTTTTAAACATATGAGTTGAGTATATATTTTGGGAGTAGTATTGAGCACCGATATGAGAACGAATTCAAACAACTCAAAGTCTTCATAAACCATGTAGCCAACATGGGTAGAAAATATCATATTTTTTAGATGATTCCTTATTGCTTTTTAAGCATAGCTTAGTGGATCCCCTTAGTTGAGGATGTCTTATACTCCGGCAAGGTATAAGACAATT
This sequence comes from Solanum verrucosum, assembly GCF_900185275.1. Classification (NCBI taxonomy): domain Eukaryota; kingdom Viridiplantae; phylum Streptophyta; class Magnoliopsida; order Solanales; family Solanaceae; genus Solanum; species Solanum verrucosum. The sequence goes on from NW_026020049.1 coordinate 2,546,664, forward strand.
CTAGTAGCATGGGTGAGACGTTATATCATCACATAGCTCATATTGATGGTTGTCGGGTAGAGAATCTCTCAGATTGAGTTATTTTGTATCTTTATATGCAAATTGAGTTATTATTGTATTTTTAAATACTTTGAGTTATTATCTATTGTTTTAAAAGCTTTCTTTATAATGCATCTTTATTACTGTTTTATATTGGACTGAGTTGAGCATCCATGAGTTTGAGTAAATTTTGAGTATCTTTGAGTATTCCTTAAGTTGAGGTTGAGTTGAGATGAGGTAAGTATGTTCCTTTCCTTCCAGTTCAAGCTTATATGTCTATGCTTTAAAGTTCCCCTTACATGCTCGTACATTCAATGACGCCATTGGTTTGCATCATTTTATGATGCAGATACAGGTAATCAGGATCATCAATCGGCGCTCCGTTGATCCAATCGTGTTTCAGCTAGAGTTGGTGAGCCTCTTTGCTTTCCAGAGGGTTTCACATTGAGTTTACATTGTCAACTTTGTTTATTAGAATGGCATGGGTCTTGTCCCGACGTTCATCTCAGTTAGTAGAGGCTTCATAAACAATAGTAGTTGAGGAATCTTTTCATTTCTATTGTTAATGTTTAAGATTTGAGTTGTTCATTGGCCAGTGAATGTTCTAATACATTATGAGTTATTTCTTTTAAAGACTATGAGTAAAATTATGTTTTGAGTTCATTTATTGATGAGTAAGTCTTCCACTGAGAGTTGAGTCAGGCCAAAGGTTCGCTTGGAGCCAACAATAGTTCTCGAGTGCCGGCCACGTCTAGGGTCTAGGCTCGGGGAGTGACAGTATCTGATCAATACATCGCGTAAAGTGATGTATCTGAGAATAGGAGAAAGTAGAAATTTTTATAAATTTTTCAAATGATAGGGAATTCAAAGAATATGGTAAAATAAGTTGTGTATTTAGGTAACTTTTCCTATTAGTAACTCTAATAAAGCCCAAATCAATATCAAATCAATACTAATGCTAAAAAAATAAAAAATTCAACACTAAAAATGACAATAATGTTAAATATTTGTTCTTTAGTTTTACATTGGTTTAGACATTTAAAATACATAAGCTAATTTAATTATTCTTTAATGTTTAATCATGTAATTAATACTTGTTAGGTAATGATTTACCACTTTTAAAGTATGATCATTTTCATTATAACTTTTTAATGACACAAATATGAAAAAATCTGAGGTTAAAAAAATTGAGTTGTATTAGTTGGTTTGATTTTATAAATTTAAAAATTTTACACAAATGATTTGACACGATATTTAAAAAAAGAATCAAATCCACTTGGTCATGTACACACCTATCTAGTATATTTTCATTTCTGATAGTACTTTTATAGAAAAATTATGCAGAATAGCAAACATTTAGCCTATATATATTAGGTACTATAGTTATAGTTTAAGAACATTGTAATTCGCGGCTACGGTTTCTCCGATTATTCTTATTTGCCTGATTTGTATAATTTGGTTCCTAATTGTACAAATTCAGAATTTTGTATATGCTTATCCTAGCTATTTGTATACGATTTATGAAAAAAAATCATAATAAATTACCATCTTTGTATATTGTCAAATGAAATATACAAATTGAGTTCTAAAAAATTCCTAAATGTCTAAATACATAATTTGTATATACTTACCCTAGTTGTATATTCACAAGCGAAATAAACAAACAGACAGAAATATACAAACTACAGCCTCCATAGCAAATGAAACTATAATTATAGAGCACAACTATCGAAACTATAGCTATAAAGCCTTATTATGTGTATTATGTTTGCTATTTCTAAAATCTTCTCTACTTTTATTAGGCGTTGGATTATTAGTGGTTCATCTTTAAAGTTATAGGTGTAAAATGTCAGTAACAATTCTTGTGGTACAATATCTACGTTTTAACCAAAATTCCTTCTTTCACAATTAAGCAAGACCCTATTTCATTCGGCTGACTTTCTTAGAAGCTTTTCGATCTAATTATATCAATGACATAAAATTTTATAAACACACAGTTTCGTATATAACTCAACCCATTAAAATTTGGGAAACTTATATAAGTATATTACATTGAAAAAATATTTACCATTTATAGCAATAACATTTTTTTTCACTAGATCACTTTTAATATATTTGGAAAAGGGTCAAAATTGCCCCTGAACTATGTGAAATAGATCACTTATACCCTTCGTTACATTTTGGGATCAAAAATGTCCATGTTGTTATCCTAAGAGACCACAAATACCCTCAAGAGTTAACACCCCAAATTTTTATTGACGTGGCAAGTCATGTGGGACTAATCCTTCCACCTAGCGTTGCCAACTAGGATTCACTACAAAAGTACTAGACCTTTAGCGGCAACAACAGTCGCCACAAAAGCCCAGAAAATCGTCATTAAAAGTTTTTAACATTAAATTCTAATTTTGTGCTTTTTTTCATTGTTTTTAAAAAACAAAAAATGATATCGATTAAGTAGGAGTTTGAAGACACTGTATGTTTTATTTTTATGTAATATGTAAATGTATAAAATGTACAATGATGCATTATATAGTAGGAGATTTGAATCGAGAAGTATTTTTGATGATTTTTCGTAATAATATTGTATGTTTTTAATATTAATATTGCAAGTTATTTATTTTAGAAAATTAGGTTGAAATCGAAAATTAATGATCATATTTTTTTGTTGAAAAAATAGGTTTAGTAGCGAATGGTTGTTGGAGCCTTAGTCGCCACTAAAAGTCACTCATAACCTTTAGTGGCAATATTTTGGAAATTTGTGGCGACTTTGTCGCCACTAAAGGTCAAGTTCTTTTGCAGTGAATCTTAGTTGGCAAAGCTTAGGTGGAGGGATTAGTCCCACGTGACTTGCCACATCACTAAAAATTTGGGGTGTTAACTCTTGAGGATATTTGTGGTCTCCTGGGATAACGGCGGGGGTATTTTTTATCCCAAAATATAATGGAGGGTATAAGTGGTCTATTTCGCATAGTTCAGGGGCAATTTTGACCCTTTTCCGTATTTATAATACAGTTTTAATATATATTACAAAGAACAATTTATTATTCACATATAATACAAGTTTTATTGATAGATAATACATTTATCACACATTTTAATACATTTATAATACAATTGTGTCAATTTCTTACCAAACAAACATAATATATTTTTAAAAAACAATTATAATACATATATATTGCATACATAATTTACTTTTAATACATATTACAGATTCAACATAATATTGCTATATATTGCTATAAATAATAAGAAATAAAAAATATCACTAAAATCAGTAATTATTTATTAAAAGGTACTATCTAACTAATTTTTCCTTGAAGTTTTTCACCCCAAATTAAGACTTCTTCGGGCTTTAAAAATTGTGTGGCACCTTCAATGACGTGTCCAACAACTTTTAGCTCTTTTTGGATACATAAAAGTTGATTTTCCAATAGACAAAGAACACCATATATATATATATATATACTAGACATCGGAGCCCATGCTAGCACGGGCCCAATATGTATCATTTTTTGTTTCAATTTATGTGACAAACACAAAATTAAAGAGGTAATCAAACTTTAATATTAATTTTAAATAGTTTAAATTTTTAATTATTGTTAACTATGGTAAAAAGAAATTTATGTCTTTTAACATTCTAAATTGCTAATTATTGTTGTATGATTTGTAATATCTTTTACGCAATTTTAAAATAATAAAGGTTATTTCTTCTTTCTCAATTTATGTGGTACTAATAAAATTTCGAGATTCAATCAATTTTTTTGTCTTTAAAATATTCTATTGTTAATTACTGTAAATTATTGTACTTTCTAAGTAATTTCAAATAATATATATTATTTCATTTGTCCAATTTATGTGCCACCGATAAAATTTGAAGAGTTAATCAGATCTTTTACATATTTTTATATCTTTTGAATATTTAAGTAAATAATTATTGTGATTTATAATATTTTATACAATTATTTTAAAAAAAAATAAACAACAAACACAACGAATTCATCATAGGAAAATTACCAAAGCATCCTTGAATACATCAATAATGGGTCCCACTTTTTGTTTTGAAAAATATGCATATTGGGAGGATATTTTTGTCTAAAGTGGAAATAGAATAAGTATAAAGCATTAAAGTCTTTTAAAATTTTAAATTGTTAATTCTTATTGTATGATTTGTAATATTTTTATGTCATTTTCAAATAATAGAGGTCATTTCTTCTTTCTCAATTTATGTAGTACTAAAAAAAATTTGAGATTCAATCATTTTTTGTGTTTGAAATATTTCTAGGTGTTAATTACTGTAATTTATAGTACTTTCTAAGAAATTTTCAAATAATATATATTATTTCATTTGTCCCAATTTATGTGTCACCGGTAAAATTTGAAGAGTCAATCAGATCTTTTATACATTTTTATATCTTTTAAATATTTAAGTAATTAATTATCGTGATTCATAATATTATATACAATTATTTAGTATAGTAAAATAAATTTAAAAGAAACAAACAAAACAAATTCATCATAGGAAATTACCAAAACATCCTTCAATACATCAATAATGGGTCCGACTTTTTGCTTTTAAGAAATTGCACATTCGAAGGATATTTTTGTCCAAAGTGGAAATATTGTGTAAAAAATGTGTATTTATTGTGATTTTGAATGTTTTGTGGGGTAATAGGACGCACGCAAAGTTAAGGTGTCTTTTTGAAAATCTGGGACAACTTCAAGTATCACTTAATGTTTTTTCTCAAAATCTAATTTACTTTCGTAAACTATGTGTCAGATCAAAATCAGACTAACAAATTCAAAAGGAATGAGTAATAAATAGCTCATACAATGACATATTTATTATTTAACTAAAAATCTTGTTAGCTTTTGGTTGAAAGCTAACAAGATAGTTACAATGTAACTAAATACTATAAAAAAATTTGCATTGTGGCTTATTATATATATATATACCTTTTTTCATTTAATAGATTAGTATAACAACATAACACGTTTTTAAGAAAAATATGATCCGATATTGTTAAGTATTTTGATTTTTTTTTAGAACACCAGGATAATCCGTAGTTGTTACAATCTCTGTCAAGGCTTCTGTCCTTCGGGTGAGCACTTTGTGCGCATCGGATAAACAGAGGCGTATCTAGAGGGGGTGCCGTGGGTTCACGTGAACCCACGCTCCCCTCTCTAGATCATGTATAGTAGTGTTATATTTTTTTTAAAATATTTAAATATAGATGTGTGAACCCATGTTCAAAGTATATCATATAATAATGCGATGATGATTGGGTGCACCTTTCTAAGTGAGGATATAAATTTAAATCTTATATCTATCTTGTCTCTGTGAGTAACACCTTTCCAAGTGGTTATCGGTTACACTTTTGACGTTTCAGCTAATTTTGCTTTTGTTTTTTTCCTTTAATCTTTCAAAATTTTCAAGTGTGTTACATTGAAAATTCCTAAAAAATTTAATATTGTAAATTTTTTATATAATTAAATCAAATGTGTATATTAAAATTTAAAATTAGTAGTATTATACATTTTGAACCTATAATTTTTAAAATTTAATGGTTCCGAACTAAAAGTCAAATTGATCAAATTTATATTTAAAATATATTTTTTCGTAATCGTGCACCCATCTAGCCGAAATCCTGGATACGCCTCAGTGTGTAATAGCCTGCAAACCACACAGAGGATATAAATCGCACAACAAGCTCGACTCAAAAGGCATTGAGGGGGGATCGATCCTGAATCATCCGTGTGGATAACCACCCTTCAAAGTCCAAACCAACTGAACCATCCCAAGGACATATTTAGAATTTTTATTTGAGTAATAATTTGGTGGATTTTTTTTTCATTTTTGTGGGTAGAAATTTATAGTAGGCAAAATTCAATAATTTTGTATCATTATGTAAAAATATAGTATAACCATTTCTTATACATTATTATTATACATATTTATACGAGATTAATGCATTGTCTTCATGACTAAATGTATAAAGTTGTGTATAATTTTGTATATCATGTGTATAAATACTACTCTATTGCAAAAGCAAGTTAGTTATGCATGTATAAACTAAAATATGACTACATTGATATAATATTTTGTGATGTAATGTATAATTTTTAAAAATATCCCAATATTTATTTATTATTGCAATGAGTCATCGTTAATTCCCCCTTTTCTTGTATTTTTTCTTTTTACATCCCCCACCCCCACCAACCCCTTACACTTACTTCAAGAGAATGTATTGTCATTGTATGACACCAAAATTGGTCTGCCAATAGACGGGCCAGAGGTTACAAAGAGGGATACTGGAAGATTTTTTTTAAAGAGAAAATAGAGATGATTTTGTGTTTTTTTAAGTTACGGTGAAGTGGTAAATATTTATTTATTTTTAATTAGAGGTACGAGTATGAAGTTATCTTTGATACAGAGTATTTTACCTCACAAAATGAGACTTTCTAGTGAGAATTCAAATTAGTCAAATGAGATTTTCTGGTGAAAGATTTTAGGTTTGAGTTACGAGTATAAAATTGTCTTTAGTAGAGAATGTTTTACCTCACAAAATGAGACTTTGTGGTGAAAATTAGAATTAGTCGAACCTTAAAAAAATCAAATGTATATTAAAAAATCCTTCTGAGATTGAATAGATTATACATTTGTTATTTATACCAAATACGTATGTACACGTACGTCATTTAATCACGATTAAGTAATATAATGATGTAACAACATGCATGTTAAGTGATAAAACGTACATAAAATACATGTATCAACTGTTCGTTGTCGTTCATGTAAAAATCTTAGGCAATTAAACAATTCCCTGAATATGTGGAGATTGTCTTTTTCAACTTGCTCCAATAAATGTGAACAGTGTCACACATTTTAGGGAAGTAAAATAGTAATATTACTACCTTATAATATATATTTTTCTTAGCTGCTTTATTTGCCAAATTTTCTGTTCCCCACCCAATTTATCTCTTAGAAAACCATAATTACATTTTCAAGAGATAAATTGGGATGGTCGAAATATTTTTTCCTGAAAAAATAATTTTAAAAAAAAATAATAAGAAAAATGACTTTTTAGTATGAGTAGAGAAAATAGATTTCATAAAGTAGTCTTTCAAGTTTATTGTCTCCTCTTCATCCCAACGGCATCTAATCCCTATCTCTTGATCATTCCAACCTTCGTCACCAGGGGTGGAGCCACCTTGAGTTTAGGGTTCGACAGAAAATTATACTATTTATATATGGGTAAAATATTTTTTTATGTATATATAGTAAATGTCGAACCCCCTTCAGCTAGTTTGTGTGTTTATTCTTCAGATTTTGAACCCCTTGATGAAAATTCTGGCTTTGCCACTGTTCGTCACCCCTAAACTCCCACTACCCACACCATCCCAACCACCTTAGTGTTTTTCAAATTATATATAAATGCTGAAACAAAATATTTTTTTATTTACGTATCAAATATTAAAAAATAAAATAAAAAATTCATTCATTTTTCATAGCAAACATTTTAGTTTCCTTCCTGCCAAACACACCCAAAATGGGCACGAGGACCCATATGGGCATGATACAAACTAAATCCAACCATTTATAGACACTATAATATATACACTTTTTCCACTAGAAAATGCAAGTTGATATTGAATCTTAGCTTGTTAATGAGTAGGGGATTGAAATCTTTTAACAAATGGCCATGATTATCAAAGAGACTATACATACAATTGCTCTCTATATTTGAACTCCACTCCTAGTATCAATGGATAACTTATTTGGGGTCAAATTTCAAAACCAATCAAAATGTACTGATTTCAAATTGTCTCATAAAATCTCGTGTTGATCATTGTGGGGCAACCCAATATGCTAATTCTTATCGCTTTATTTCGGTGGCGAATCTAAAATTTCGTGCGAAAGAAAATTTTTATTTTGTGGGAATTACCTCTATTGATAAACTACCTTTCTTACTCGATATAGGCCACTTCCCACTTTATTACAAATTATAAACTACTATATCATATTTCCTCTATTGTTGAAATTTTCGAGTTCATATCGTCAAAGTTGAATCTGAAAATTATAAGTCATATTGTTTGTTAGTTGATAGTATCGATTAGATAGGTTGTTGTGTTTGAGTTCAAATGGTGGTTAAGTATTGATTTTGTAAGACTTTGGGTTATCATGAAAATCAAATTAGAAAGGTAGCTCATTATTATTGAACAAGCTTAAAGAAGTGGTCATTAGGATTTCGAACATATTTTTTGTGAAAAAGTTCGAGTGCATATTGTTATATATTTGTTGGAAATAGTCTATACAATTTGAAGTCGTTGTGGAGATTTTGATTGGGTTTTGAGCAAGAATTGCTATTGAAAATTACAAAAAAAAAAAGATAAATTTATTAGTCATTATAGCTAGTCTAGAGATGTGTAACACACTTTTATACAAGTTTCTGTATTTTATTTCAATTATTCAAAGTCTAAATTGCAATGGCCACAAAATCAACATTTTGGGGACCAAATTTAACAAATTATTGGTACAGTAAACTGAAGCAGCATGCATGTAGGTAAATAATATAAGCTAAGATCATCAACAATAGATAAGACTACTCCTTTAACTAGGGATCTCAAGTTTAAGTTTTGAATATGAAAAAAAAATTTAGCTTTCCCTCTGAATGAGTCTTACACAATACAAATTTAAATTAACCGGACTCTAATATGAGTATCGAACACCAAATGAAAAAAAACTACAAAAGAAAAAGAATAGTAGTACTTGCTAAGTGGGGATTGGAATTGTCAGAAAGAGTGAAACTTGGCCTGTGCTTTTGGGTACTAAAAGGAAAGTAGCTAGCTAGCTAACTGTACTACGTAAGTAAATAGTAACCAACCTACAATTTAGTGGAAGTTGCATTCAAATGACGTTAAAACAATATCTACTATTTTCTCCGTCTCATTTTATGTGACACCTTTATATATCAAGATCTAAATAAATCTATTTTTTATCATAAGTTTTTCATAGATCTTTTAAATATTTTGAATTATCAATTATTGTGACTTATAGTACTTTTTATGTAGTTTACAAATATATAAATTTCATTTCAAAAAATCGAAGATTTCATACTTAAATTTTTTAATCAAACTTAAATGATTTAACACTCAAAAAATAAAAAAATCATATAAATTGAGACAGAGGGATCAGAGTAATATTTATTTTTTATATCTTTGACAAGTTAAGGTCAAACAAACATCTATTATGATTCCACTGTTGTTCTGTCCAATAAACCAAAATGGCTGTGAAATATATGGGATTGGTCCCCTACCATGGCAGACATATCACACTTTCTCCTACTGTTGGAAAAACAAGAGGTTTGCTCAATATCTTTTGGGAAAATTGTATAAAATATTAAATTATTAATTCAAATTAAATGTTATAGCAATAGTTTATTTTAATTGTGATTTGTAGCAAATATTCTCTTTTTTTATCATCGGATTCGGTATACAATTAGTCATTTTCGGTATATAATTAGTCATTTTTTACATTTCGGTATAAAATGCGTTTGTGTTTGTATAAAGCGAGAGAAAAATGTATATATAAATACAAATACATATATTTACGTCTTATACACTTATAATTATATAAATACAAATTACAATGTATAAATGAATTTATACAAAATTGAACAATTTGTATAAAATTGAATGTTTGTAGCGAATTATACAAATCAAAAGTTTCATAGCTAACATAAAATTTATTATGGAGCGCAATTATGCAAATTATAACTATAACATACAAATATGATTTTTATGTTTACTATATGTGAAAGTTGCTCATTTCTTTATTAGTCAAATGTTTTACCGCCACATTGTGTTCATTTAACAATACATGGATGGATATTTCTACATTTATTGACTTCATTACTACATATGTATAGTATACTCAAATAGTTTTAAGGTAATGTAATTATTAAGTTTTTAGTAAATTTGAGGTTATAAAAGAAAGTTAAAGTGATTTTATGAATGAAAAATTTTTAGTTGAGTGACTTTTTATGAGAAAAAAACTCTTAATTGAGTGTTCATCTGAAATATTGTCTATAACATAATTTATTCAATATTTACTAAAGATTTCTACAAAAACAATTGAGAAATTTAGTAGTTTTTTTTTATCTTTTATTTGAGTGTGTCCATTTGGTTGTAAATGTTAAAGTTGAAACTTGAAAATTGAATTTTTGGAATTAAAATTACGTTTGGACTTATATTTTATTTGGAATTGAACTTTTCTAAGTGAAAGTGAAGTTTCTCATCTAGATTAGTTAACTTGAATTCTTTTTTTAAAACAGAATTTCAAAATTATGATTCATAATTTATGGCCAAATAAATATTAGAAGGCAAATTTCAAAATATAACCCGAAATCTTCGATCAAATGCTAGCGAAAATGGTTGATTAATGTTTTGTTATATTTTGAGAGTAGATTTGCACCAAGATGGGAAGTATAAGAAGACCATGTTTTTCATAACGCGCCTCGAATTGGCTATTTAATTTACATCCAAACTTTATAGTACAAAATCACCCCCAAGCCCATTAAATAATACAATGCAATTACATATGTCTGATAAATGTTATAAGCCCTCGTGACTCTTTTATCATCACACATCTCTTCTCGTGAGTGAAACTAGAATTTTAACTTTATTAACACAAATATATTGTTGTAAAAATCCATTAGGTTTGCTCAAATCAGCATACAGGCTATTAGCTTTGCACCTCTGTCCATCAAGACTCGGGTATTTGACAGTGGCAATATAAGGACAATTTCAGGTAAAAGCGGTAGTGTTGCTAGCTATAGTTCAGATGTGTCTCAAAAATGACCATTAAATATGGTCAAACTGTGAAGATCTGAACTTTACTGCTATGTAATAATACAGTACACTTGTATTGCATATTGAAAATAGGGTGAACATAATTAACCATGTCCCAAAAGCAACCTTTGAAGGACTTGAAAAGATGATACATAATCTTGGAAAATGAGCTCAAACCAATAAAACACATCTAAGGCCCCATATGATTGTTGCTTATTGGAACATATATCTGCTACTAGGATAGGGAGGTAAACTTTATATGTCTCTAATTACTTATTTATTTTTGAATTAATATATTTATTAAGAAAGCAATAATTAACGTAGTGAGTTTATCATTTTATTTTTATTAATTATGAAGTGGATGAATTAAAAATTAAAAATTTTCAAAATGTTCTATCTTTTTCAAAGTAATTAATTGAAGATATAATGAATAAAACAAATTGTTCTATCTTAATTTGTGAAAATGGACAAGTAAAAGAAAATTGAACAAATAATTATGGATAAAGGGAGTAATAATTTTGAATTCAATAAGGCAAATTTAATGTGTAGAATCTCAAACATAAATCAACAAAGTTTAAATCCTACTAGTGTAAAGGGTATTAAATGGGCATAACGACATGATGAAAGTAACTCCGAGCTGTCTACTGAACCATATGAGGACGGGGACAAATAGCACATGCATCATGCATGATACAAGTTCGAAAGCGGTGGAGTAGTCAGGAATTTTTTGGTGATCAGTTGGATTTTTTATGAACCAACATTTTTTTAGTATAATTTGCATGAATTTCATAGTGTTAAGAGTTTAATTACATTATTTTCTTATTCTTTTCGAAATTACAAAAATTTATTAAAATTTATGAATTTTGAATATATCACTGGACATCACTAGAGACATGTATCTGAGAGGCAGGGGTATATCAAAGACGAAATTGGACAATACATAGGAGAGGAATGTATTTGAGAGGGGAGGAGGGATATGGATGTATTAGAGAGTGGATAGGACAAGACATAGGCAGGGGCGGCTCAACGTAATTGGGGGCCTAAAGCGAAATTTCAATTTGAGGCCTAAACTATAAATAAAAACTTTGTATACATATTTATTCAAAAATTATTTTTCTTACACTATTTAGATGAAATTATAAGTGTGTAATATTGTTTTTTCAGTTATTGATTTTAGGTAAGATTTTATCAACTCAACATTGAAAAAATCATTTTAGTGAGACAATTATTATATGAATTGTTAACATAATTTTATAAGTAATAAGTTGACAAATATTAAATAAAGATAAGAGTTAGAACCATAGAATCTGATTCAAGAAGTTGATGACTTGGTATACATCATTTTAATATGTTTGTTGTAATGTTTGAAACTAAAATTTAAAAAGAAATATAAAAAATATTGTAATTAACTTTGTTCAACATTTTTCACTATTAATTCTTATTTAAAGTATAAAAGATGTGAAAGTGGGTAAAATAATATATTTTTTTATCATAATTAATCAATTTTTTCTATAAAAATTTAACACGTAATTTATTTTTGATAATAATTTGGGGGCCCCAAAATTTGGGGGCCTAAGGCATAGGCCTTATTTTACAAAGGCAAGAGCCGGCCTTGTACATAGGGGAGGGATGTATCCGAAAGGGGAAGAATGTATCCGAGAGGGAATTTTTTTTTAAAAAAAATTAAATGATAGAGATTTTAGAGATTATGGTAAAATAAAATGTGTATTTAAGTAAATTTTTTTCTTTCTGTAATAACCTTTTCTTGTTATAGTCAAGTGACTTTCAATTTCTCTCTTCGTGGCTCTTTAGTGCGTTGATATTCAAGAAAATAGCTCTCGACACGAGGGATATACAAGAAAGATTTGCTCTAGATCTCCAAGACTCCATGGTCATTTTTTTTAACATCGCTTTCTATTCTACTGGTGTAATTTTTTTCAATTATTCAACCATTTTATTCATCAAGTTCAATATTAACCAAATCAATTAACAATTTTATCTCCTTCGATGCAAATAAACCTTTTTTTAATGAATGATCTAAAAATTTAAAATCAAATAATATAACATTTTGCTAAATCATTGTTAGTTATAGAACGAGCAATCAATCAACAATTTTATTTCCTTCGATGCAAATAAACCTTTTTTTAATGAATGATCTAAAAATTTAAAATCAAATAATATAACATTTCGCTAAATCATTGTTAGTTATAGAACGAGTAATCGTGCATAAAGACAAAACAAATAATTTATTTATTTATCAAATTTTAATAAACAACAAAGTTAAACAAACCAAACTTTGTATTTATTTATTTATTTATCAAATTTTAATTAACAACAAAGTTAAACGAACCAAATCTTGTCCTTTTTTAGAAGGTTTTGAAAACGGTTGGTTGGAGATTTATATCTCCGTAAAGGCCATATCGTGGCACTTTTTTTTACCCTCTTTCTTGAACTCCTACTTTTTCGCTCTCTTGGTGACTTAAACTCATATTTTTATCTAAAGATTGAAAGTGAGGAGTGCTTATTATCCGAACAACTTCCTCTTGTACTATATCGTGGCGCTAATTTTTCCTTTTGTAAGAAAAAAATATTTTTGGAGTAATTATGAATACTGCAATAATCTAGTTTAGATTTGGCTCGATTTAATAAAATAAAAATAAGTCTTAATCATGAGGAAATTAATAAATATTTTAGATAATTACTTCCAAAATATAAGACAATCCCACAATTCTTAATAGCCATTTTTGAACCTAAAGAAAATTCATGTCATATTTTTGTTAAGTAATGAGCATTTTTTTAATCTAAAGAAAACGTTAAGGGCATTATAGATAACTTGTTTAGTTAAATTTCATGTCATATTTATGTTAAATAATGAGTTTTTTTTAATCTAAAGGAAACAATAAGGGCATTTTTAAATCAATAGGTGGAAGGAGGACATTTTTAAACTATTTACAGTAAGTTAAAGACATTTTTTGAGATTTTTTTCCTAAAAACAATTAGGGACGAAAAAAGCAGCAAAAAAAAATTAAAAGCAAGGACGGTTTTTTGTTACGAAAGACAAGTAAGAAATTTTTTAAATATATTTAAGAAAAATATCATGTACAACTAAAATTGTGAGATTAAAAAAGTATTTTAAAAATAAATATATGAAAGTAATTGGGAAAAAAATCTGAAATATATCCGAACTTTGGCCGAAATTTCTGTTACGATACCGAATTTTGGAAATGACCTTTTATCCCTGCACTATTTAATAGTGTGTTTTAAAGGTATATATGTGTCTATGTGGACATCATAAATATTGCATAATTTTAAATAGTAACGTGCCCATATAGACACATATACCTTTAAAATACATTATTAAATAGTATATGGGGGTAAAAGGTCCTCCATAAAATTTAGTATCGTAACAGTAATTTCGACCAAAATTGAAATATTTTTCAGATATTTTTCCCAAAATAATTAATTATCTTAATAGTGATGAAGACTTATCTCAACCATTAATTTAAATTTATGACATGCATGTGTCTGTCAACCCAATAAGAACCTGAGAAAAATGAAGATAAATGAAATGATCAGGAGTCAAATTCATCTGGTTTAACTTCTCTTTTTTTTCTTTTTTTTTATAATCATAAATGATTTATAATTTTTCTTGCTTAAGATTAAGGAAGTATTTGACAAGGTTAAAAATAATTTAAAATAAATTTAAAATGATTTTAAAAAGTTAAAAATCAAAAGTAGGCTTCCCCTATTTTATTTTTTTGGTTAAAATTAAATCATTTAAATTTTACTTTTTATTTTTTTTACTTAAAAGCTATTTTTTTAAATTAATCCCAACAGGCACTAAATCAAAGATGTAACATATTAACATAGAAAAAGATGCATATAGTATTGGTGGGGGAAATAGCGTTGTGATTTTGACTTGTTACCAAACACGTGAGACAAAACTTATCAATATAACTTTTTTTAGTATACAATTAACTACAACTGGATAAGGTATGAGATGAAATTCACAATAACAATGGTACTAATATACAAATATATATATATATATATATATATATATGATATTATAATATACTTTGTGATGGAATAAGAAGCTTTCACGTATAATTCTCATTTTTATGTACAGCTCATGACGCGAACTCTTTGATTTAGATATATCAACAACTTTTATTCTTGTATATATATAATACTATTCAAAAAAGATTTTGACATTTAGATTCCATTGGTTGTTCTATCCTATCCTTCATTTTTTATTGCTCAAAAGTTAGAATATTTTAAAATCAAGGGTAAAGGGTCTGATATACCCCTCAACTTTGTCATTTAGAGCTGATATGCCCCTCGTTATGAAAGTGACTCATATATACCCTTACCGTTATACAAACGGCTTACATATACCCCTACCGTTACAAAATGAGCTCAAATATACCCTTCATTTAACAGGAGTGAAAAAATTAGTTTTAAATTTATATATTTAACCTTAAATTTTTTTTTAAATCATTTAGGGGTATATATGATCCTTCTAGCAAAGTTCAAGGTATATTTTAATCTTTTTTCATACATAAATTATTATTTTTTGACTTCTTTGATTATCATTATTTGAGTTTCTTATTCTTATTTTATTTTTTTTGTTTTATTCCTTAATGTAAGAAAAAAATTTAAAACAATTTTTTTTGGCTATATTATAATTTATGACTATTTTCTCAACTATATTGTAATTTAGTTTTTGTATTTGGAAAAAAATTAAGTAATCTATAATAAATTTTACAAGAATATTAGTGAAACATAAATTAATTTGACCATCAAAATAATAAATCTAAATTAGTCTTTAAAACAAAAAAAAAGTCAAAAAAATATATGTTTGAGGAGGATTAAGTATTCCCATATGGGATTATATTTTGTTTAAAAATATTATTTAAAAGTTAAACTGAAATTATTTTTTTCACTTCCGTTAGAGAAAAGGGTATATGTGAGTTATTTGTATAACAGTAAGGGTATATATGAGTCACTTTCATAGCGTGAAGTATATCAACTCTAAATAATAAAATTAAAAGGTATATCAGGCCCTTTTCCCTAAAACCAACTAGCATGCATTTCAATGTGCAGTGTTTTCTTCTTCCTTTTTTTTTATACCAAAACATCAATCTACCTTGTTCCTATCTATTAGGACTCAACTAAGAAAATAAACTAACAAATATAGTAATAATAAGATATGGTTGTATATGAAGAAATCTAATGAAAGAATTGTTTGTATTATTGATGATATTGATTGAAATTGCATGTGCTCCTATTTATGGGAGAGAGTTAGCCGCCTACTACAACCAATACATGTAAAATTAGAGTTATATTCTAGCTATAGAATAATAGTACAATAGCAAGTATAGATTATTATATTGTTAGAAGAAGTTAAAAGCAACAGAAGAAAATTATATTTTTTTTAAGATCAGAATATTCCTGTTGTACATATTTTTTCTATATATTAGAAAGGACAGTTTTTTGATATTAAAATAAAGTTTGGAGGTATTAAAGTCTTTTAAAAAAATTGCAAGATAAGCTTGCTTAAAAATATTGTAAGTTTTGCATTGTTATTTGAACCTAAGTAAGAACTCTTAAAAAGATCTTTTTTTTTCTATTTAATTACAAACTATGCCCTGCCCATGGTGAATATGATGGATTCCACTTTCTATTTGCCATAAATGTTATTGAAGTCTTACAAAATATTTTGCAAGATAATCTTGCTTCAAAAAGTTGTATTTCTTGCTTTGTTTTTTGTACCTCAGCAAGAGTTTTAAGAAAAGTCCAATCTTTTTTATTTAATTACAAATCCTGCTATGTCATTGAAGAATATGATGAACCTCATTTTTCTATTTGCCATAAGTATCATAAGAAGTGGGCTTTGGTCCACTTCCGTTTTTTCCCTCTTCCGTTTGGCATAAATTTCATAGATACTTTCTCCGTTTCTATACAAAACAAGAAAAAAAATTCTTTTTCTCCTATTATACCTTTAATTTATTAATATTAAATTAATATTTTTAAAAAATATAGTGAGTAAATATGTTTAAAACTTTATCAATTAATAAGAGTAAAATGATAAACTCACTATACCAATCATTATTTTCTTAAGAGGTGTGTCAAGTCAAAATTTCACAAGTCAAAAGGGTCGGAGAGAGTACATACTTCATCCGTCTTTTACTTGTCCATTATTAAAAAATAATTTTTTTCTTTTTATTGTCAATTTTCATATATTAAGAATAAATTCTTTAAAAAAATTATTATTATATTTTTAGTATTAATTATTTAACCTATAAATTATTATTTTTAATGAATATATAAGTCCAAATATGACAAGTAAAAATGAGCTGACATAACATATAATGAGAAGAGATGATAGAAAGGATAAATAATGAGAAGAATCAATTATTGGAATCAAGGAAAATGTTATCCTCTTATTGGCTGAGAGTTTTCTTGAAAATCAATTCATATCCACTAATTATAATTAATAAAGTAAATAGTAAATGTTATCTTTAATTTGACTCTTATAATAATAAAATAATATTTTACTTGTTATTTTAAATTAAGAAAATTAACTATTTTTGCCTGACTTTATCATTATCATTAAGTAACTCTATAAAATACTAATAGTCAAGTTAAACTCCTAGATAATTGAGAGACTAAAATTAAATTAATTAGTAGAGTATGCACATTCTCTTTATTTTTATCCTAGTTGTTATTATAACAATGATATATTAATTTGACTCTTATAATAATAAAATAATATTTACTTGTTTATTTTAATAAATTAAGAAAATTAATTATTTTTGCCTGACTTTATCATTATCGTTGAGTAATTCTATAAAATACTAATAATCAAGTTAAACTCCTAGATAATTGAGAGTCGAAAATTAAATTAATTAGTAGAGTATTCACATTTTCTTTATTTTTATCCTAATTGTTATTTTAACAATGATATATTGATAATAAATTTTAAAATATAATTAATAAAATTATTCATATCTCATAAGTTTGATTAAATTTGATTTAAAAATTTATTTATTTATTATTTTATGTTTATATATGATTATTTATATATTATATATTATTTTATAGGATTAGATAAAAAGTAACAACAATACTTTTGTGGGATTAGAAAAAATGAAAATTACGATTTTATTTATTTTTGTGGTACATTTTTTGTATGTAGTGATTTAATTTGTGGAATAATTTTTAAAATTACTTTTCTTGGTATTTAATAAAAATTTTATTTTTATTGAATTAAAATGTTAATATTCAAATTTTCAATCAATATTGTACATTTTTTTGATGGGTTGAAATTTTTAATTGTTCTTTTTTAATTTTTTTTCTAATCTTACAAAAATATTGTTGTTACCTTCTTCTTCTTTTTTCTAATTCTGCAAAATAATAAATAAAAATAATAATACATAAACGTAAAATAAAATATAAAATTTGTTATGTAAAAATAAAAAACTAAAATTATAAATGAAACTTAACCAAACATATGAGATATGTTAATTAACTAATCAGAGATATATTAGTATCTAATATACACACATTTATGGAAGAGACATTTTAGAGCCTGTTTGGCATTGCTGATAAAAACTGCTTATTTTCATAAGCACTTTTTAAAAATAGCTTTTCAGAAAAGTGTTTTTGAGAAAAAACAATTTGTGTTTGACTAATTCATTTGAAAAGTGCTCTTTATAAGAAAATTGTGTTTGACTAATCTTTTTCAAAAGTGCTTTTGAGAGTCAAATTGCGATTAAGAGCAAATATTAATGTACTTTTAATATTAAGATTATTTTATTGAGAAAAACTAGTTTAAACATCTATTACAAGAAATTAATATAAAATTTTATTTTTTATTAAATTAAAATGTTCATATTTAAATTTTCAATTAATATTATACTTTTTTTGAAGGGTTGAAATCTTTAATTGTTATTTTTTTTTCTTTTTTTTTCCGAATGTTACAAAAGTATTGTTGTTACCTTCTTCTTGTTTTCTAATTCTGTAAAATAATAAATAAAATAATAGTACGTTAACGTAAAATAAAATATAAAATTTATTATATAAAAATAAAAAATAAAATTACTAAATGAAACTTAACCAAACATATGAGATATGTTAGTTAATTAACTAATAAGATATATATATATATACATACACACACATTTTAGTCTTAAAAAAATCTGCTTTTGCTTTTTTTTAAAAGCAGAATTTTTTAGCTTCTTCCCAACAGTAGAAAAACTGTTTCTGCTTCTATTTAGAAGCAGTTTTACATGTTTGTCAAACACTTCTTTTTTTCAAAAAAAATATTTTTTTTCTCAAAATAAGTACTTTTGGACTCCCAACAGTAATGTCAAGCAGACTCTTAGTCTTGAAAAAAGTAATTCATACTTTTGCTTTTTTTTAGGGCATCTCCAATCTTATACTCTATTTTACACTCCAAATATTGAGTTATCTATTTTTTCAGACAACCAACTCCAACTCAATTCTCTATTTTACTCTCTAAAAAAGAATATTCTTCTATCTCCTTAATATTATATTATTATTTCTTATTTCGTAATATAATTCATTTCTTTATTTTCCCCAAATAATCACTTTATATAATTTTCATGTGATATAAAATTATATTTTTTCTAATATAAAATTATATTTTATTCTAAATTTATAAATAACATAAATTGCAAGAAAATATTATATAATATACAAATCAATGGATAAATTCAAATAAAAGAGAAATACAATTACATAAACACTCAACTGTCAAAATTATTACGTTGCTCCCATAAATACTCTACTAATACATTACGGAGTTCAAAATGAGCATATTTGTCGTTAGTTTTTTTATGTCAAGCTAAAAATTGTTCAAATCAAAGATTTTCATCTACCAATGTTTATGTTGTTGGAGTTGGAGCCTCTACAACATCTTGAATTGGTGCATTAAGATCACATCCATCCTCAATTATTATGTTGTGTAGTATAATACATGTACTCATTATATCATGTAACATCTTCTTTCTCAAAAACGTGATGATCCTGCAATAATTGCAAAATGTGATTTCAAAACTCCGAATGCACGTTCAAAAATTAATAATAAAATCAAATTATATTACTGATGAAAATTAAAAAGAAAATTGAAATATTATTATTCGGGATGAAACTAGTATATATTAAATAATATATATTTTTAAAATATTATATTATATTTAAAAAGAATATGAATATTAGATATTTTAATGATACTATATGTAAAATAATATGTTAATTAGAAAATAATATAAATAATATAAAATATTGAAAAAGTGAAAGAGAATGTGAAAAGTAGTTCTCCAAACTATTCGACTCTCTAAAAATGAAGAATAGAGTCTAAAATAAAGAGGGGTTGGAGTGTCGATTCTCTATTTTTCTCTCCAAATATAGAGAATGAAGACTAAAATAGAGGTAGGTTGGAGATGGTCTTAAGAAGCAAAAAATTTTAGCTTCTTCCAACAACAGAAAAATTATTTCTACTTTTACTTAAAAGCAATTTCTTAATTTTTCAAAAAATAATATTTTTTTTCTCAAAATAAGTGTTTCTGGACTCCCAACAGATACGTTAAACAAGCCCTAAATATCTATTATAAAAAAAATAATTTTTATTTTTAGTAAATTAAAATGTACATATTCAAATTTTCAATCAATATTCTACCTTTTTTTTAGAGGGGCAAAAAACCTTTAATTGTTATTTTTCTTTCTAATCTTACAAAAATATTGGTGTTACCTTTTTTTTCCTAATTCTGTGTAAAATATTATACAAAATATAAAATATAAATATTAAACAATAATAATACACAAATGTAAAATAAAATAAATACAAAAATAAAAAATATGTTTTTAAAAAAAATAAACTTAACAAAACTTATTAGATTTGCTAATTAATTAATAATGGATCTATTGGTAAATATGTATATATGAAAGGGATATTGTAGTCTTGAAAAAAAAAATTGCTTTTGTTTTTTTTAAGAAGCACACAATTTTAGCTTCTTCCCAACAGCAGAAAAATTATTTCTACTTCCATTTAAAAATAGTTTTACTTATTTGCCAAACACTTAATTTTTCAACCAAAAAAATCTCAAATAAGTGTTTCTTGTCTCCCACCAACAATGTCAAACATGCTCTTAGACTCCTACCAACACTAAACTAGTAGAGTTACTACTCAATTATGTAATCATTCACGGCTGTTCATACTCTTAATCAAACAGTACTTCTGATCATTTGAATATTGTTGATCCTTACCTTCAATATTTCTTCTCAAGTTAGAAAGAGATGGAAAAATTACTCCTAGCTTACTTCGAAAATCAATAAGCACCTGTTTGTCAAAAGTATGGGTGTCAACTAAGTGACTAACTAGTCCTTGGACCTTACAAACTGTGTTAATAGTTGTCCGCTGGCTACTTTTTTTCGAACAAAATGATAGTTCATTTCTACATGTTTGGTCCTTAGTATGCATGGCTAGATTTATCATCATATATAAAGCACCCAAGTTGTCATAAAACAAGGAGGCATTATCTTAAGATAAACTCCAATGTCATGAAAAATGTAAATGATCCATGTCATTTTAGCTGCAGTGGCTGCCTTATCCAGCTTCAACACTAGACCTGTAATGACTCGATCGGTTATTTTTGGAAAGTTTAATGAATTTACCATTTTGCCCTTCTGATATTGTCCCTGGTTCTTCTATATTTGAATTTTGAAAAGTTGGTTTTGAATTTTGAGTTAAAAGTTAATAATTTTGGTAAGTTTTGAGTCTGAAAGGCTAAGTTGTTAAGAAAGTGTTTTTCGGTGTCTTTTGGAGTTTCGAGTCTCCTGAAATATGAAATCTTGTTTGTGAGAGTTGTTGGTTTCTGATTCCGAGTCTTTTTGAGGATTTGAGGTCTCAAGTTGTGAAATTATAGAATTTTAGCCTCTGGTTGACTTTGGTCAACATTTAGAGTTCGAATGCTTGGATTGGAATTCTGAGAGTTCCGTTTGATTCGAGGGATGATTTTATGCCTAGGTGAGGTCTTGGTTGATTTTTGAGTTGAAAGGTCTTGAACTTGTTTTAGCATTTTTAGACGTTGAGTTAGTTTCTTGTGGTTTTCACAGATATCGGGTCAAGGAGACCTCAGATTCGTGTTTTGACGATTTCATTGAGTCTGAAACGTTGAGTATAATTGATTTTCATATGTGGTTTGTGAATATGGAGTTTCAAACAAATCCCGAGGGCCTTTCCGTTGTTTAGAGTGTTGCTGATTTTCTAATGTCTGTGTTCTAGTGAACTCCACTTTTGCGAGGGGTGGCTCGCTTTAGCAAGGTTTGTTTCTCTCATGTGAAGGGTCAACCCTTGTTGACCTTTGCAATTGCGAAGAAACCTTTGCTTTAGCCAAGGTCGTTCGCTTTTGCAATGCCCACATTTTTAGTGAAAGCGAACCCCTAAATTCTTTTGCGACAATCAAAGAGGGTTTTTGGCCTATCATTTTGGGGTTTAAGTCGCATTTCACCATTTTTGAGTTTTGAGGTGGCGATTTGGAGCAATTTTTTTAGGAAAATTTTGGGTGACGATTCTAAACTTCAAATCTTCAATTACACCTTTATTATTGATGGTTGTATGTGCTCAAATCAAGCTTTTTAAATGAGAAATTTGGGGTTATCTTCGGCAACCCAAGAACTTAGAAAAATTGTGATTTTGAAGTAGTTTTGATCCCTTTTTCGAAATGGGTTTCACTAATGAGTTTCTAAAGTCTTAAACATCATTTTCAAGTATGTTTTCCGAATTCAAACCTCCTTTTTGAAATTGGGCTTTGAGTTAATTGACCCATTTCTCTATATAATTGATGTGAGAATTCTTTATTCCGATTAGTGATTGTGAACACTTGATTATTATTATTATTATAGATTATATGGCTTTGGAAGTGATTCGGAGGGGGAAGACTCAACTCTTGGAGTAGCTGTTGATTGATTTAAGTCAAATGATCTCCTAAACCTTGTATTATAATAGAATTTGTGTACTTTTTTGTTGCTTGTGTGTTGGGAGTAATGGGGATGAAGTGAAGGGTTTAATTGTCCACTTGATACATCTAAATGAATAAAAAGGGGTTGAAATGAAAAAGACTATGTGATGAACATGATGATGTGAATTGCCTTATTGTGACTCGTGTTGATTGTTTGATGAAATGTTTGAAAGCATGAATATGGACTTGAATTATGTGAATTGTTTTCTCTTGCATGTGGTGTGATATTGCATGTATGCATTGATTGTGAGCACCATGATGAGATATATGATGACTTATGATGTCAAGTCTTTACCGGTGAGTTTATGATGTCGAGGTCTTTATCGGCAAGTGTTGTGATGCCGAGGTCATTTTCGACAAGTGTTTATAAAGTCAAAAGAAAATGGTTCCGGCTAGTGATTCGATACGAAGTCAATGAGAACTGATTCCGGCTAGTGATTTGATATTGTACTGGTGGGAAATGGTTCCGGCTAGTGATTGATTATTGTGACTTGATGCATTTGATGTTTATGCGTGACTTGCTTGCTAATTGTGATTTATGTACTTGTTGCGTGTGAGTGAACTACTTGAATTTGAGAATAAGTTACTTGATTCGTTTGGTTGTTGATTATGACTATTGAACTGTGGATATTGGACCTTGTGAGTCATGTATTGTAGAATTGCTAGGTTGGAACGATTTTTGTGCAGATTGTAGTTTGAGGAGGTTCGTTTGGAGTGTAAGGAGTATTCATTTTTTAGCTAGATACCTTGTTTATTAGGTGTTTATTGGGTACCATGTTGTTGGCATTCACCCCTTGCTCTACACTTGTGTAGGTTCCGAACTCGGAGCCATATGATCTTCTTCTTCTTCTCCTTGAGAGGTATTTGCTTGACATCATGGCGGGCCCTTTCTCCATTTTCCCTAAAGCTTTATTCTATTTGAGAAACAAAAGAATAAGGTTTGTAATTATTTCTTAAATTTTACACTTTATGCAATGTAATGGCTTGTACACGTGACAACTAGGTTTTGGGGATTTGTTTAGAAAAAAATTTCTGCTTTAATTTGTCTTTTTCTTACTTTATATTTCTGTATATTTTTCATTTTTGTTGGTTTAAGGATGACTCTTCTTGATGGGAATAGACAAATGTCATCACGTCTATTTTTGGGTCGTGACAAATGGTATCAGAGCCCCGGGTTCATAGGTCTTATGTGTGCACAAGCCAAGTCTAAGTAGAGTCTTGAAGATCGATACAGGTTCATAGGTCTCATGAGTTCTTGACTTTGTGCTATGAGATGCTCGAGCCAGTGGGCATGGTGGATGTTCGTGGTGTCCGTTTTGTTGCACTTCAGCTTCATAGTAGCGCCAAAGATTAGTGGAGGACTTTTGTAAGGTCTAGACCAATTGGATCTTCCCCGGCAAATGAGATGTGTTCTCTAGTGCTTTTCAGGGCTGCTTCATTCCTTGGAGTATAAGAGATGAGAATCGTCTAAGATTTGAGAGCTTGACTCAGGGAAGTTTGTCTGTGACCGAGTGTGAGGCCTTTTTCTGTGAGCTTTCTAGGCATGCTATGACTAATGTTCCCGATGAGACAGAGAGAGTTCACAAGGTTGTGAGAGGGTTGAATTTCTCTACCAGCTCGTATATGTTTCGAGCAGCCATATAAGGGGATTCCTTCTAATCTTTTGTAAGCACCACCAAAGAGGCGGAGTTGATGCTTTTAGAAGAGTTTGGAGAGCCCTAAAAGGCCTGTCTTCTAGTAAGTTTTTTGGAGGTAGAGGTTCACATAAAGGTAGTAGCTTCTTTTAGCATTTGGACCTGTTCATAGTTTTATGCCAACAGCTAACAGTGGGCAGTCAGCCTGATGATCTTATGGTTTTGGTTGAGGTAGTCATGGTAGTTTGTCTAGATCACAACAATAGTTATATGTGTCGAGATCTTTCTTTACTTGTGGGGATCCAGGTCATATGATGTGATAATGTCCTCTTCGGACCCACTTAGGACCCCAGCGTACTTATTCAGCTACTCCAGCTAGAGATTCAGTTCCATTGACCAGGGGTCGAGGTAGAGGTCAGTCAGGTAGAGGTGGTAGGGGTGCTACAGTTCCATAAAGTGGAGGTAGACGCTCTACTCACACTGCAGATGAACGATATAACCTGAGGTTGACACTTTTGATGATGTGATCACATGTATCATCCCGGTTTTCCATTGACCTGAATTTGCATTATTTGATTTGGGGTTTACTTTCTCGTATGTGTTTACTTATTTTGTTTTGGGGTTTGATATGTTTTCTGATTGCATGTATGTGCATATTGATGTTTCTACACCAGTGGGTGAATTCTTAGTGGTGGATCGAATGTATCGATCCTGTCTTGTTTCTTAGGGCAGGAATGATACTTGGGCAGACTTCATCATTTTAGGGATGATAGATTTTGATGTTATTTTGAGTATGGATTGGCTCTCCTCGCATCGTGCTATTCTTGATCGTTATGCTAAGACTGTGACCTTCTATGACTATCAAATCAAGAGGCTAAGAACCATGTAGAACCTCTTCATTTGCTTCATCATTTGTCCTCACATTATCTAGGTGGAAAGACACACATCTTATTGCATCATTAGTTGAATTATAGCTATTGTCATTGGTTGAAAGGTGAGGGAAGCTGGATAATTATCCCCTGAAGTGGAGTTGGTAATGTTAGGTGCATGTATTTTAGATAAAAATTCTACAAAAATAACTAAGTGAGTAGATACATCAGATTTTGCATGATATTGATATGAGTGTACATAAGGCAATATCCTTTCATCAAACCTCATATGTCTAGACACATATACTTTTCTTGTTAGGGGATGGTAACATCTATAGACCTAGGTATGTGAATTCAAACATACAATTCACTATCAACTTATTCAGGTGTGTCTGTTATGTAAAAATAACGAATCTATTAATCATTTAACACTTCTCAGCTCAATTAGAAGAATTTCACTCTAAGACCTTTCGACACTTGGGTGGAGAATTAATTTTTTTTCATCATCATATGCCTCAAGTTAGCTATCCTAGTGATTCTAAGAAGAATCATTCTTTGTTAAATATTATAGCAACGGAAGAAGAAGAAAGTACGACAACAAAGTCTTCCTTTCGCCTCTAACTTCAACAGAAAACATCGAGATTCCACTGGTGTTTAAAATTTCAATGAAAGTCTATGAGGATGAGGTAGCCATGGACAGTATCCCCCATTATCGATCTTCAAAAAGCCGTCCAAGGAAAAGGAAAAGAGGAGTGAGAAAAAAAGAGAAAAGAAAAATATAAAATAAAAAAGTAGAATATATATATAACTTGTACATACAATCCTGCAAATCACCAATATACCATATTTGTGAATATATGTTGCACATACAAATAAATTTTATTTATGGAGGGGTATGTACCTGTGAATTAGCAAACAACCTATCAAGAATATGCACTAACGGAGCTTCTATGACTCTTCTCATTACCTTACTTGGTGTTACTGTAATATCTTTGTTGTTGGCCTTTATAATTTCATGCTTGAATTTACGATAAGGTTAGTCAACAGTGTGAGCCATTTAGAGTGAGGTTTCAGTGCATAGGTGTTTTGGTTTTATGGTGATATGTAATTGCACAACAATAATAATAGATGAATTATGTCTTATTATAGCAATGCTCAATTTAACTTGGCTATAATGGTAAAGTGGAGTTTAAACATTAGTTTTTACAGTTGGGTTAAAGTAACAGTGGTAAACATAATTGTGAAAAATGTAATGTACCAAGCTCAAATGTCGGTTACTTTTTGGAATATTGGATTCATCAAGACGCTACTCACAGGAATAGTGGAGATCACAAATCTGCCTAATGTGAGAAGAGCATGTTAATGTTTACAAACAAGAACTCTACTCGGTGTATATTCGATAAACATCTACGATAGACTGTTGGATACCTTTATAGATTGAGACTCTAACGTAGCATAAGTCCAGTGTAGGTTTATCATCTTTGTCACGACCCGAGAGCACCCCCAAGTCGTAACATGCGTATTCGACCTCTCGGAGGTCTTATACAAGCTCTTAGTATTCATCACATTAGATATGTAAAATAGTGCGGAATTAAAAACTCTTTAAATAAAATCCCATAAGACTCAAAGGTCACTTTTGAAAACATCATTCAAAAGTACACAAGCGGAATACTAAGTCTCTTAGCCATCTTAGACATAAACGTGAAAACATACTAGGGACACGGCCCTTTACAATCAAAAGAAGTCTATTAAGTCTATTACAAGAACCTTATCATAAAACTAGAATAGAAAAGTTTTGTCCTCGACATATGAGGACATACCACAAGATCTTGGAAGAACTTCAAGTTCCAAGCTTACTATAGAACCTGCTTACTTTCCGGAACCTACACTTGTAGAAAATAGAGAAATATGGAATTAGCACAATTAAGTGCTAAGTATGGAGACCATGCAAAAACATGCCAAAACGGACATTTACAAGAAATAAATGCTTTCATATTATTTTGATAAAACCTTCACTTCACAAGTATAAGAGACATAATACAAGTCAATGTTCACATATAAAACCATAGCCAACCATATACATACTCAACATATATTCATATACAACTCATGCTTAACTTCAAAGGAGCACATGCCATTTCATTACCATAGGACCTCTACCTAATATAACCTTAAGACACACTTGAGTAAGACAAGAAGTGACCGCCCATACAATCTCTTCAAGCACACTTAAGAGTTCCTCAAGATTACCTTAGATAAGGACATTTCCTTTACAACATAACCTCAATAGGCCAACATTCTTTAAGAAACCATTTAGGAGACATTCAAGCACATAAGGGGACTTTCATATAATAGTCGTTAGACTTAGGGAACTCACTTTAGTATCTTCAAAGCCTACTCGTGCCATGTGTAGATAGCATCCCATACTACTACCTACACGTTGTAGAACCTATCCAATAACTAGAGTGCACATCCCACATGATGGGAATAGGCATAACCGACATAGACCATACTAGCTAGGCATGGAATCCGGAGTCTATCCTACTCCGTGGAGGTTGTTCTACTTGCCAAAGGTAGAACTAGTAAGCAACCCATGTAGGCACATGGTTTAGGGGATGTCCAAGGAAGTTCATTGTGCTTAATCTCATACTCAACTAGGCCACCTTCCTAACCACATCCACTCGGTGCTAGCCTTGTTTCCCATAGAGTATTCAATCACATATGTACTTAGAGAGGGTTCTTTTTCTAGTTCAACCAACTCATAGTACCTCTTCCCAAGAAAGGCCCCATCTCTAAGTCATGGCCAATCAAGGTTCATAAGGATAGCTCATTTGACTTTCTTAGATAAGGATTTTCATGCCGTTCCGGCTCCATCCATCTCTAAGTCTATCATCTCACTCAAGAAGGGAACTTCGCCCTAAGGCCCATCCTTCAAGGTTATACATTTACTTAGGAAAGCTAGACTTATGAAAAGGCACCATTTCTTAGTTCTGCCGATTCAAGTCTTGGCCTAGAATTCCTCTTTTAGCATTTATAGAAAAGGCACCATTTCTTAGTTCTAGCCCACTTCACACATTCATGCATTCAAGACTTTAAGTAACAAGGAGGGACACTTTAGTCTACCAACCAAGTCACAACATTTTCATCTAAGGATACTTCATAATCCAACATCATTTCATATATACTTCATGAGAAAAATCATACTTTAAATCACAATGCTATCCACTTTACATAGGATCATCACAAGATCACATAAACTCATTCACATCATACCTTCACATATAGCTTCACATAAAACTTTACATATAGCTTCATATAGGACTTTACATATAGCTTCATATAGGACTTTACATATAGCCTCATTCATATATAATAATATAACAATACAATAACACTCATATAATGCCCTTCATGGCCTCAATTCACAATAATACAATACTCCAACATTATGCAACAACTTTCCCAATGCCTTCATGGCTACAATTCACAATAATACCACACAAGAACAAGATATAACACTTCCACCAAAGGTGGATTCAACCTACCAACAACAATCGTCATATATGGACATTTAAAGAGAACATACTTTTAATTACACTACAATAACACTTTGTACAAAATCACCTTATAACTGTAAGAATACCTTCACATATTTACCTTCACATAGTACTATAACACTTCATAACTTGATAACACTTTAATTCAATAGATAATGCCTTCAAGACCATATTCACAATACAATCCATAATTAAACACCTCCACCATAAGTGGATCAAACCAAGCAAGAACAATTATGTCAATAATATGAGATTAAATCAACTTACCATCCTCCAAAGACATCCTCAACATTAATCAATAGATATAGAAAATCATAAACATCAACAATACAATCTATTCTAAGCATAAATTCATCAATACCCAATCATTATCAACAAACCCATTTCGTAAGTCAAATATAGAAATTTGTGAAATCAAGGGTTCATGAGATTTTTCACTTGAAAACATCAATTTAATATCAACAATATCACAATCCATCATTTAAAACCATTTAATGCAAGAACCCTTGAGTAGAGTAACAAATAGAAGTTTTTCATAACTTTTGAGAATTTGAAAACCCTTTGAAATTGGTTCTAAAGTGAAAACTAGCTTTAGATAAAGAGCCACCATACCTTAGTATTGAGAAACCCACGAAAATTGATGCAAGAAACCTTCAATTCGAAACCCTAGCTCCAACTTCTTCTTCTTCTTCTTCTCCTCTCTTCTTCTCTCAAGAACCCTAACCCTAACTCTTTTAAAATGGAACAAAATGACCCACAATCAGCCTAACACAATAATATAACCTCAAAAGAAAAGATTTGTGAAAAGACCAAAATGCCCTTAAATTTCCGGACGGACTCCTTGCCAACTGCCCAACTTTCAAAGGGCATAACTCGCTCATACGAACTCGGAATCGAGCAAACTCGGCGGCGTTGGAAAGATCGTTCCAAGGGCTTTCCAAACATAACTGGAACTACTCCTGGATCATCCTGAGCTAGGAGTTATGACTGTTCAAAGTTGGCCAAAAACTCACTGATTTCCACACTTGGCCGAATTTCCAGATTTTGAACTTAGCCAATTTCCAGATTCTGAACTTTTTTTTCCAAAAGTGACTACTTTCAATTTATGCTTAAACTTTAAAAATTCATACGTTAGGCTCTAGTTTCACCTATCTATTTTTAGGGTCGTTACAATCTTTCAACTTTTCCAGGAATGCACTGTCATTTTCAGCAAAATCTCCCCCCATAGGGTGACTGTTGTATGCTCCATGCAGGATTATCAGTTAGAAGTGAAAAGTGAAGACATCAACATATCTCTCTATAGATGGTAGATTATGAATCATTGCAACTTACAACTCATTTGTAACAAGTATTTACCGTCTCTTGGAATTCGCATTTTGAATGAGGGGATTGACCAAAACTAAGACGCAAATCAAGTCGGGAAATAGGTAAAGTAAATTAGTGATACCGATTACGTAATGGAGCATGAAAATTACAACTTAGTCGTCTGGATAGTTATCTAGAATAACACCATTAGGTAATATATCAGCATCGTCTAGTGATAAAATTCATCAGAGAATTTGTGTGTTAAAACCTCATGGTCAGTCTCATTTATGATTGTGTTGTCTGTAAACGCCAATTCAACTTCTTTATGCACAAAATAGTAGTTGGGGTTGACGCACTCTAAGCATCATTTAGCAATGTAGTAACTATTATTTGGCTTCAAGGAGTCCTTCCATGTTTCGATATACTTATTAAGTAGTGTTGCTTGGATATTTGTCCCTTATTATTAAGCAAGGGTGGCATAAGTACAATAAACATGACCGATAGTACGATAACGTAAGTAAAAGTGTCAATGTTATTACCTCTTTATCAACTAATATTATCGTTCTGAAAGTCCCTTCATGCCTTGAATTCTTGTAAAGGTGTTATTGAACCCTTCAAATAATTAAGACTCTTATCACAGAATCAACAGATTTTTTGGTATCTTATTTATCAGTACACTCTGTTTTGCTAATTCCATTTCAGTCGTCATGTGGGCTAAATCTCGATGATTGCAGGTACCTAGGGAGATGAGTGCAACAATGTTAATGCCGGGTTTTTTTAGAATTGGCAAGAGATTGTATGTAAGACGAACCAACAATTGTCCGTAAAATTGTTGGGTTGAATGTGATGCATAACAGAGGGTAGCAGTAAGATGTAAATAGCCCAATCGTAAGGGCATAAGTAACATATATATAGGAAATCTGTAGTTACAATTGGCAGGGGACTGTATATACACAGGCAAACAAATTATAGTCAATGTTATTGTTGCCGCAATGAGAATGAACAAAGTGAATGATTCCATCTGGAATGTGATTCATATTGTGTTCTTTCAGAATGTAAGTTTAAAGTAACAAGGGAATGACATACAAAAGGGAATAACTTACAACTTATTAAATGGCATAGCATATGCATGGAATGTTGTGTTTGCGATTATTCTGTGTACAGGGAAAACAACTAAACTGGTGAAGAAAAAGGTTAGACGTAGTAAGGCAGTATACATGTGCGTCAACTGTAATTGTTGTGTGTTTGATGGGGAGAAGCATCGCAGTTTCGTAGTTATAAATAGTGGAATGTGATGGGGTGTGACTATTTGGGAATAATGGACAGAGGTGTTTCTTCATTGCACAGTAAGGAGAAGTGGTGTCGTTTCCGAATGGTTCTACATAGTGGACGAAGCGAACGAAGGGGTATGTTCAAAGTGCAACAGGTTGAAGTGGCGGCGTTTGCGAATGGGTGTATATATCACGGGGTGATATAGGGTGGGATAAGGGTAAATTAGTAAGAGCGAGACTGACCTACCCAAGAGAGAGAACACAAGAGTGACTCCCCCCTATCACAACAAGGCCAGAAGAAAAGAATTTACCACGACCTTATTTATCAAGCTCGGAACTAGATGAGCATTTTAGGTATTTGAAGTATCACTTGTAATGTAATAAGGATGAAGTCTCATTCATATAGTAATGTCCCTAGCTTGCGCCCTATTTGAGACTAAGGCGGATTTGACATTTAAGTTAGGAGTTGATGCTTTTAAAGTATTGTTACAAACAGATTTAAATGAAATCTATAGATACACTAGTGGTACCTTCAATGAAGCAAAAACAAGGTATTCCACAAATGAAAAGGAATTATTAGCAATTGTCAGAAGAATTAGAAAACTTTCAACTTTTTTATTACCTAAACAGTTTATTATCAGAACTGATAACACACAGGTATCATGACTAATATCCAACAGACTTCCGTCAGAACCACAGTACAGGAGTTTACATAGATGACAGGTTTTGTTATCATTTTATTCTTTTAAAATTGAGCATATTAAAGGAATAGATAACTCTCTTGCAGATTTTCTCTCAAGAAATGTCCAATATGGAAAATAGATATATATAGTAATATTACGTGGTAGACACATGCATATTATTACCAATACGAATTTGCGTGTGAGTTTTTAAAGATATATATTTCACTTTTAAAAAGGTTCAAGGAGTGATTGAACCACTTAGAGTAGTTATAAGTGTGTAGTTAAAAATTTGATATATATATATATAAATAATTAAAGTTGAAGGAAGAAATTATTCTTTTAACTCAAACTAATCTAGTGATGAATAAGAAAGGTGCTCAACTAACTACCTGAGGCAGCCTCAACTTTATTCGAAATTACAACAGTTAGGTGAAGCTGAAAAAGGGGTAAAAAGAGTCATAAATCGACCACAAAAATGGTCAAAAGTTGAACAGTTCCAGACATTTTAATTTAACCACCGTTGATCTGCAATGTGTATTTCACTGTCCTCCACCTCCTTTCTTCTTCACTCACTTGTTAATGCGCTCCAGAAGGTATGAATTTGCAGATGAAATGACCCCCCACATCTTCCATCTTTTTTTCACTTTTTTCATATGTTCTCTCTCTCTTTCTGATAATAATAATAATAATAAAGACTACTAGTCTTCTTCTTTATTTTTTTGTGTGTGTTATATATATTTTCTAATGTTGTTGTAAATGTGAAAGATTTTGTTGACAATGTCGCTTTCTCATACCTCACTCTCATGGCGAAAGCGACTTTTCATTTTCATTTTCATTTTCATCTTTGTGTATTTATACACTCTCCGTATTTAGTGCAACCATCACTTACCCCTTTATATTCCTTTCAATTTCTTAAATTTCCTTATCTCATTTCCCTTTCCTTCTGAATTTCTTTGTTTTTTCATTCATCCAAAACCATGTTTCTTCTCTCTATTTATTGCTCTGCCAAAGCGTTTTCCCCGTACCGAATAGTATTGAAGAGTTAGGGTTTCACATATACTGTGTCTATTCGCCGATTTTCATCACTTAACAGATAAGTATTTCTTTGATTTTCATCACTGAACAGTTCCTTGTATATAGACTCATTAGAATGGTAGATTAGAGATCTTTGTGTTTTTTGACATTGATTATAGGGTTTGTGGTAACAGTTGACTCTGCTTAGTTAACAGTTTGTGTTTGTATAGTGAACTTTTTCTATATGTGAAAGTTTTCCATGGATTTTGCTGTTCCATGTTGATTAATTTTTGTTTTGTCAAAGAAAAAGTAGCTATCTTTCTCAGGTTTCAGATGAGACTTTGGTATGCTATCAACAGTGACCATAAAAGTTTTTTTTTTTCTTGAAGAGATGAGGGGACAAGGGGCTTTTTCTTTCACAAAAAATTAAAATAGATGTACCCTTGAGCTATTATTTAAACATGATTTTGGTTGTGTCTATTGTATTCGTATTTCATTTTAGGCTGCCTTTACTCTCTGCAATTTGATTCTGAGATATAATGGTGAACTGTTGTGAACTATTACTGACTGGTTACATATCCTAATTTTTTTGGGGGAGTTGAATGTAAGCTGTGGAAAGGTAATATTGGTAGATTGAGGTTAGTATATTTATTCCTCGGAATCTCATATATTCTATTCGATGTATGATTTAATGATTTACCAAGGCTGTTCAGTTGAAGAAGTTAATTGTAAAAGTTTTGTGAATTGAGGAATGGTCCAAGAGAGCTTCCTTCAGCCCACTCAAGGAGGAGAAATGGGGTTGAATTAGCTGCCGACTCATTCATCCAACCGCTCAGTAGAAAGGATAGGTTTTGTGCTACTGTGATTGAGTGAATGATGCGGGAGATAGTTTTCTATCCCTCTCTTTCCTTGCTTGGACTGAAGGGAGCTCCTTTTTCCCATTCTCTTCATTTTCAAAACCTAATTTTCAATAATAATTCTGTTTAACGTATTGTGGTGATTTCCAGGATAAGATCTTTCAGTTGTCTGGACAATTTTAAGCACTCAATCACTTCTGTTTGAATCAGTCAATAGTTTTCTCTAGCATCTTGTTTGTAGTACATGTATATGCGCTAGAAATCTACTTCGTCATATGATTCCAAGAGTTATGTGTAGCCATTTCGATCACTAGGCAGTTGTCTGTTCGTCCTGGTCTCTACCACCATTATACATCTCGGTTAATCCCAATTGTTAGAATCTTCATATGGCTATAGTTTCATGTCTTATACAGTTATTCCGAACATCTATAATCATTTGTTTGCTGTCACAACTGTAACATTATATCCGCTCCTTGCAATATGTTTTACATGTTCTGTCTAAACTGATGAGGAATGCAGTACAGAACCACCTACTTACTTGCTATAGGAATCTCCTTTTTCCTCTACAGAGATATGTTTGATGTCACACATACCTATGGCACAAATTAAGACTTTTTCGAGAGATGGCTCTTGCGAACTGTAACTTCATACTTGAAATCTGTTTTGGGGAATTAGTATTTACGAATTGATATATTTCTTTCTTTTGCAACACATATATCAGTTGAAGTTTGAAGTAGATGTGTTTCTTGGCTTTAAATTTTTGAAATATATTTGCATGGCTGTGAAGACAGCAAAACGTGATGAGCACCATGTTTTTCTCCCTTTTTCTAGGGCAATGAGGATGACCTCATTGATATACATTGGTTCAATTTTTTATATGGCAAGTAGCTTGTGGCAAGTACAATTTTTATGTTATATTTTTTGCATTAATGAAATGCTCTAGTCCCTTTCCTTCAACACTTAGTACTATATTAATTTATTTGTAAATAGCTAGGTCATGCTATATATAATGACTGGTACCAATTGATTTTGCCAATTATGGAGGGGGGGACCTCATGGTTTAAATCCTGATTTAGGAAATCAGCTTTAGTTTTGAGATAATTTTCCATCATTATAATTTTTATATATAGTGTATTATAAGGTTGTGTCTGGCACTATTTGTCTAGGAAGTACCAATAGATTCTGTCTGTAGGGTGGTCCCCTGCCCCTTTTTACATGCAATCTTCATGCCTTCATTTTTTATTCATTTACTTGCTTTGTATGCATCTCTCTATTATAATATGATGATGCATTATTGATCCCTCCTCTTCCCACAAGAAGCCAGGCCTAGTTGGTGTTCTTTTAATTAATTTATTTTTATGACTGTGGTGTTCAGGCTAGCTTTCGTGCACCTCGATTAAGTCCACGTGATACCTACCATCTCCTATCAACAATAGGTATCAGGTAATGGGAAGAATCATCTAGTGTTTTTTGTCTCTGCTGAGTTTTGAACCTATTTGCTTATGATTCATTGCCTTGTCATATTGCCTTTTGAGGAAGAAATGTGAGGGCACTCTCCACCTTTGACCTACCACCTCTAACCAGTTGTGAGTTTGAGTCACTAGGGCCGGGAGCAAATATTGAGGCTCTGGCCTCTGGGAGGAGTAAAAAGCTGCAGTTAGTGGTGGTATTCATTTGATTTCTTATGTCCTGTTTAATAATGGCATTTCTCATTTGTAACAGAGATTTTTTTAAAAAAAAAGATAACAGGTTGCCCAGAAGAATTTTGTGGCTAATGTTGAGAATAGTATTCCATTGGGTTTGTGCTTCATTTGATTGGTGAAGGTGAAGGTGAAGGTTCAAGTAAAAGGTTGAGTGGTCCCCTTCTCCAACTCTACTCCAACCCCCATGCCCTCACACTGCACTAACTTCAATGCAAAATGAAAAAAATTCATTTTTCTATACAATATAATAGTGTGTGTCTTGTGGAGAACTTATATTCTACTTCAACATCTGCATGAAACTGTCGGCCATCATCTGTGCTTTGGTTGGGGTCTTCCTTCCCATTATTCGACGGTCTAAAAATATTGATGGTGCTTGTCATATTTTTCAAAGTTACTGCATTTTTTGATGAATTCGTCAATAGGTCATGGTTACTGATGAAGGATTCTATGAAAATAACGTGTTACATATTTAGCTAGTTTGGTGTGAGTACTGATAAATTTTTATATATATTTTTGGTTGTCACATGTTAATACAAGTTTTCGACTGGACAGACTTGCTGAAGCTGAACTGTTGAAATGGATTGATTTTAATTAAGTGATATTTGACCTGTTATTTTTCTTTATTCCTTTTTTTGTTTTCCACCGGCTGTTGGGTAACCAGGGAGACTCGAATTCGAGATTTTTGGTTGAAGATGAAGGATGAAAGAATACTTAACACTCCATCACATGTTAGGAGGCCCTTACTGCTATGATTTGTTAATAGTTAGTCATAAAAAGAGAGTTTGAAACTATGTGAAACTTTGACATAGGCTCCTAGAGGATATTATTTTTTCAAAGAAAAGACTCATCAATGCAAGATAATGAAGACTGTCTTGCACCCAAGTGTGTTCTTAATGGTCAATGAAGTGAAAAAACGGTTCAAATGTCCGTAGAAATGAAGATTATTGTCAGGTGATATTTTTTTTTATATGGCCCATATTTATTTTAGTGTGAGGTAGTAGGTGTTGAGCGAATTTATTGAGGTACAACGTAATTATTAACATAAATATAAGGAAAAAAGAACGAGTGCTAAGAAAGTATGAAGTCCCTTGTGAAAGAAGATTTGAGAAAATGTTAATAGCTAGCCAATTAGGAAGGTGGTAAGAATTAAATTTCTAATTCTTGGTACATTAATTTTCTTATTCTTGTGTTGTTAGGTACAAAAAGGATAAAATTAGGCTTAAGCTCATTTGTGTTGTACTTGAAAAAGAAGAATGTCCTTTGCAGACACTATGGCCCAGTTGGATTAGGATACTTTTGGAAAAGCACTCTATAACTAAAATGTAACAGAGTGACGAGAGGGAGTTACTTAAATGGTAAGTATTCTTCACTTTCAATTTTTAAAGTTGTTAATTATATGATATAGGGAAATATATAAAATCCCCCTCAAATTTGTCTGCATAACTTAGTTTAGCAATGCAACTTTACGGATGTTTTTTTATCCCCTAATGTAGTTCCAGTTGAATTAAATTACCCCCTAAAAGATGTCGTGGCAAGATTTGTATCATCAATTTTTTACGGGCGTGAAGATGAAAAAAAAAAAAAAAAAAACTGTTTCAAACTATGCACGTGTCATCTTCTCATAGGATGACAAAATAAATTAATTACTCCATATTTTACTATTTCTAAAAAATATTCTCTTTTTAATTCAAAATTTCTCTTTCTTTTATCCATTTTTTTCCTACTTTTTCTACCTTCCTCTTTCTTTCTTCTTTTTCAGTCCATCACACTCCGTTGCAACAGAGCATTTTTTTCAAATGTCTATTTTTTTTTTCTTTTTGTTTCTCCTTTTTAATCTTTTCTTTGTTTTTGTGTTTTTCTTTGACAAGAAACTTGATGTTCAGTTCTTTGACACGATTTTCGGCGACTTATTTTCGACATCAAGAAAGTGCCAAATCATCCGTTAAAGAAGTCAACAAAAAATAGATCATAGAATCTTCACCCAACTTGCAAAAAAAACTAATATTCGATCTTCAAAAGAGGGGGTTGAGGAGTAATTGAAATCAGAATTGAAATTGAAGAAAAGTTTTTTATAGACTTTGGTGTTAGTTCATGTAAGAAGAAAAGTTGATTTTTTTTTTATTGTTATAACTTAGAGTTGCAAAGGTTGTTCGGATTTCTCTTTGAAAATGAGAAAATGAGAAGGTGGTGAACTTGAGGACAACAATGGGAAAATTCAGCTATTTAGGGGATTTTAATAATTAATTAGAGATTAATTTATGAAACTATAATTAATAAAAAAAAACTAAGAACAATTAAGAAGGAAAAAAACAAAAAAAAAATTAAATATGATTTTCCTTTTTAAAAAAAAATATTATTTCTTATGTGGATCTGATGTGGCATTGATGTGGGCCCTGATGAAGCGTGTGTGTAGTGCACTTCCCAGTGTGAGACTGGTATTGTACTGTTAGGGTGGGATTAAATTCACTTCAAAGATGTTAAAGGGATATTTATACGTTCGTATAGTTTAAGTATTAAAGTAAATTATGGTGCCAAATTTATTTTATGTATTTTATCTATGATATATGATCATCTTTAAATTAATTATCATAAAGCAACATATTTGAGAATCTGTTGCAATGACCATCTTCTTTCCTTCTCTAATGAAATTTTTATCATTTGAGTAGTGAGGATTCACATGGATACAACGCGTGACAATCAAACAACCACAAGTTATAACATACTAGTAAATATGGTCGCGCTTTGCGCGGTGTGAAATAATATTAGATTCATGATTTTTTTAATAGTTTTTAAATTTCTATATTCACATTCAAATAAATTAAATACTAAATTCTAACTCACTTTAACTATATTTTAAATTTCTTCGTGAGGTATTAGCTTCATCGAAAAAGGAAACAATTCCTTAGATTAGCACAATTTAAATATCCCATTTCTGTTCTTTTATATTTAAGTAGTAATAATTGAACAGTAATATGATTTTATCCATTTAGTTGCGTTCTTTCCTAAAGTTATGATATAGTAATAAGTATAAAAATTACTAAGTTATCAGGTAAGAATTTATTAAAATATACACTTTTAAGTGATAAATAAAATAAATGCTTATAATATGTCATCTTCTTATGCAAATGTAAAAAAAAAGAAAAAAAAATTCTTATGCAAATGCAATTGTTAATGATCTTGTTGAAGAAAAATACTAAAAATTAAATAAATAAATACACAACTAATTGCATCGGAACCTCTGTCTTTGAGAAATTGTCTTAAATAAAAGAAAGATATTAAGATCCTATATATAAGATATTTTTTTTACAATGTTTTTCTATCATATATTATGAAGAAAAGTCATTAAACTACAATTAATCAACAATGTGTATAGAAAACAAAGTCAATATTAGTGACAAACAATTATAAATGTGAAAAAACTACATAGTCATTCTCCTCTTTCCAAATTTCTTCTAAATGACTCTGAGGAGCATTATATTCAAATGATTTTAAGTTTTATTATCATATTGACACATTTTTAGAAACCACACCATTGAACAAAAGAAAAACAATAATATGAAAGAATAATATATATAAATGATTAGTAGTGTGAACTACTCTTCCCAATTTGTAAACCATATGACAATATTTTATTAATTAATTTAGTTAATTTTGCATGCCTAATTTATAATATCATGAATCATTATAATATATAAATATTTCTGTTAAAGAATGAAAGTAGTAAAAATAAGGAAAAATTGTATATATTAACAAACTATTAATTCAAATTAAATGTTATAATCATAGTTTGATTTAATTGTACCCCATAGCAAACTGTTGCTATTTCACCTTTCTCCCTGGTGAATCTCGCTCGCCACTCTCATTCTCGCTGGGAAGTCTCTCTCGCCTCGCTTATTTTTATACAAACACAAATGTATAAAATGCATTTGTGTTTGTATAAAACGACATATATTTTCATTCCCCTCTCCCAGATCTCGCTCGCCTCTTTCACTTAATACAAACACAAATGTATACATTGCGTTTGTGTTTGTATAAAGCGAGAGAAAATTGTATATACAAATACAAACGCATATATTTTCGTCCTATACACTTATGATTATACAATTACGATCTTCCCTTGCCCAGTTTTCTTTTGTCTTTCTCTCTTTCTCGTTTTATACAAACACAGATTATACAATTGATTCTTTTGTATATGTATATCGAAACATATTATACAATTATTTTCTTTTGTATATGTATAGCGAAATATACATATTAATAGTCATAGCAAACATAAAGTTTGCTATGGAGTGCAATTATGCAAACTATAACTATAGCATACAAATATAATTTTTATGTTTGCTATATGTGAAAATTGCTCTAAAAATAAAGCATATTCAAGAATTATTAGGACATAATATTAATTCAGAATTAAGAAAGGATAAATTTCAATTTAATAACAGCTAGTTGTAGAAGAAACTGTTAAGACTTCTTCAATTTTTTTAAAAATATACCTAGTTTTTCTTGTTATATGGTTAATTTGTAAGGTCGTATAAGCACCTAATAAGGATAAAATAAATAAATAAGTAAGATAAAAGAAAAATAAAAAAAAAACTAAACCGAAAAAAGCTCAAGTCATTATGGATATAAACTTTAGTGTTATTTAAAACTTGTAAGGAATAATTTGTAACATAGATTTTTAATTTTTTTTTTTATGTTAAAGAGTAAAAAAAATTCTAGAGATTTAAATAAGAAAAGGAAAAGAATTGAAAAAATAGATGAACATGAAGTTATGAATCATGACCCAAGTGATGTCTCATCTTACCTCTTGGACAAAGAAATATCTTTCCTACAAAATAGACTTGGTCAATTATGTATGACACACAACATACAGAGAAAGGCCAAAAGAATTAATACATAAATCTATTGTTTAGATACTAATGCATCAACCCAATGAGAATGTAACGAAAAGCCCTATAAAAAAAAAAAACCTAAAGAAAAGCTTAATTAAAAGGAAAAATGTTTCCAAACAATATATCAATATATATATATGGATACAAAAAGGCTATAAAATTATCAATAATAAAAATGAGTTATTAGAGGATGAATTTTTTAACTTATGTCTTATCATTTCACATTAGGGAAGTTCAATAACACATATTTTGACAAATCCCCAATATGATCTAAATTAGATAAGGTAAAATGTTTGAATGTAGGTTAATTTAAAAACAAAACTCAAGAAGAATTTCAATTAGTTTATGAATTGAGAAATTGAA
The DNA here is from genome assembly GCF_900185275.1 of Solanum verrucosum. Taxonomy (NCBI): domain Eukaryota; kingdom Viridiplantae; phylum Streptophyta; class Magnoliopsida; order Solanales; family Solanaceae; genus Solanum; species Solanum verrucosum. The sequence continues at coordinate 2,587,749 of NW_026020049.1, forward strand.
ATCTAAATAAAGAATGATATTAAAAGAGAAGCAAGAATAAGTTGTAAACAAACAAAATATCAAGAAAAATTGTGCATGACCTTTATAATTATCTAAAGCTACTAAAATGTCAATAGGAAAAATGGGTTATTACTCTATAAATAATCATCAATTTTTTGTACTCTCTCATAAATCCACATTAATATAAGAAGTAGAATAATGCATATTGTGATAATCCACAACATAATATAATATAAATTAGAAAATATGATATTCTACACATTAATGTGAAAATAGCCTAAGATGAAATTTAATTCATCAATTGAGAAATCAAAATTTAAATAAAACAACAACATTAGGATAAAAATAAACACAAGAATGAAGCAATATAATAAGATAACATGATAAAATGACAAAAACACAATTATACAAATATAATATTTTATTCCAAATAAATTCAAGAATCTATAAAATAGCAAATCAATTGAAAAATAAATCATCTAAATGATAATGACAAAATTGTGATACAAAAAAATAGTCATCTAAAATAATAATGATGAAAGTATGATACAAAACATCATTATTAAAATCTTACATAATATTAATATTTGTAAACAAAAATAAATAAAATAAAATGGTACCTGAAAACTGCCTAAGCAGTCCCATCATAAGAGAAGCAATTGATGAACAAAAAATATTTCTCCATGACATAAATAGTTAGAGATTTATAGTAATTATGAAAGGAGATGATGACTTCATCTCCACAATTGCTTTTGAGAAAAAAAAAAACATTTAATGTCATAAAAGAGTATAAATAATAATTAAAAGAGAAGATGAAAAGTTGAAGAATTTATCATGATCTTAGATGTGGAGGGAGAGGGAGGGTTGATTGTTTTTACCAATAAATTTAATAAACTAATTACAAGTGATTATACATAAAGAATAAAACATTAATTAAAATATTTAGACATTACAAATTCCCAAAAAGAGAAAAAAAGATATATATGAATAGATGTCATAGAGAGGTGCCACATCACCTTGTCTATGTTCCATATATATATATATATATAACCTTCATAACTTATAGCTTTTCATTTTTATAGCATACAAATCAAATATTTAATGAAATTTATTATAATTAAAGGCTTTGTACTTTAAAAATTTGAATAATCGTCCCTTTTTTCTTCATATTCACCAACTTATGCATATTAGAATACTGCTTCGAATATAATTGGTCTCCACAAATTGAATAAGTTGTCCTTTTAATTTACATTACTAAACACAATGAATGAAATGCTAGAAAAGATTGAAAAAAATCATTTGGGTTATGGACACACAAGCTTGAATAAAGATGGTAGTAATTAAAAGAATAGCATATTAATACTAATTAAAGTAGAATTTATATATATGAAGTTGAAGAGTTGTGAGTTATAAAATAATTGAAAAAAAATGGAGATAAAAAAAATTAATAGAAAAAAAGATAAATAGAATCCATAGTAAGGTGTTGTACCACTTTATTTATGCTTATATTACATAGATTTCAAGAAAACGCTAAGGGTCTATTTGGAAAGCCACCTTGATTATTGAATTTAGTATAATTATATTGTCTAGCTTGTTTGGTTGGACAGGTAATTACTTGGTCAACAGGTGATTGGGTGTAATTGCACTCTCCAATTCCCTAGGATGGGCTGTGAATTGCTGGTAATTACTTGATGTAATTATAAGTTCATAATTTTTCAGTTTCTTTTTTTTATTTCTATTTTTACTTTTTCATTTTTAATTTATTTTTTATTTCTATTATTTTAAATTCTTTTTTTATTTTTATTATCCTAAAAAATTCTAAAAGTTTATTTTTTCTTTTTTCTTTTTTTTTATATTTCATTTACTTCTCCTTCTCAACCTTTACTCCATGTGATTCCATGCAATTTTTCATATTATCTATTTTTTTATGTCATACTTATTTTTTATTTGCATAATTTTAATAGTATTCTAATTTTTCAATTAAAATAGAATTCATTGTTGAGTAAGGTTGTAGACTTAGGTTTTCCTTTTCTTTTAAATCATATTTATGTATGTTATGTTGAAATTTGACACAAGACTAATTTTTTTAGAATTTCGAACTAATATTATATTTTCAGTTTCACTTGTTTTAGTAGTATTGACTTGAGACTTCACATTGCAAGTTATTAATTTTTTTAGTCAGACTTTATAGATTATCTTTTTGTCAAATGATTTTAATAGTTTATGACATTTTATTATAATATTAATCTTTTTGTCAAACATGCATTTCATGATGTTCATAGAAATCTTGTACTTTTAGTTTTTATGATTAGTTCAATATTGAAATATACTAATTTGAAAAATACAAATAATTTTTTTTCATAATATTAGTTACAAACATATGTTTATTAGTAATATATTTTCAAAAGACAATATATATCTTAAATATTTCAGTTAATATCATTTACAAAGTTGTTTATTTGTCTAATATAATTTTAAATAATTAACTTTTATTTTTAAAATTTAATATAATCTCGTGATGACAATTGTGCATCCAAACAATACATGTATAATTACATTGTTTCAAACAAACAGGCCAGTGTAATTACTAAGATGTGTAATTACTACCCTAGTAATTACACCAATTCCAATTATCAGGGAGATAATATCTCAATGGTCACTCAACTTTGAATAGTTCACTTAAAAAGTGACTCAACTATTAATATTTCACTTAGAAAGTCACCCAATCAATTTAAATATTTTTTTTTATTAAATTTTGTTGAAATCATATTTTTATTTAAACTATGTTGCAAAAAAATAAATAAATATCTATTTTAATTATTTTATCAATCCCTCCAATTATTTAATTATATTTTTTTGAAAAAATGTACAGTAGCAAATTACAAAAAGAATTCCCTTTTCCGTTTTAGCAATTGTCCAACTGAAACTAAATATGCTGAAATATGATTTTTTTTTTTTTTAAAAAGTTGGAATCGAGAAGTAATCCATCGCGCTTCGCTCAGTAGCAATCTTAACTGTTTTTTTAAAAAATAGTTCATAACAAAAAATGCATTTCAACAAAATTTAATAAAATAATTAAAATGAGCAACTTTTTTTTTTTTTTTAGAAATAAGTTTAAACCAAAAATTGTATTTCAATAAAAAAATTAATTAAAAAATTATTTAAATTAGTTGAGTGACTTTCTACGTAAAATATCAATAATTGAGTGACTTTCTAAGTGAAATAGCAATAGTTAAGTGATTTTTGAGTTTAAAACAAAGTTAAATGACTTTTTAAGTGAATTACTTTAAGCTAAGTGACTTTCTAAGTAAACTATTCAAATTTGAATGACCATCTTAGCTCCTAAAAAACATAAAAACTTGAAACTCCATTATGAGAGGCATTCAGGATTGGTAATCCAACTTTCATTCAAGTCCTTATAAATTTATGGTAATTTATTTACAAACAATAAATGCATAAAATATTAAGTTAAAATTTTATAATAAAGCCTTGTTCTTACGAGGTGCATGTCTTATAGGGGTGTACATGGTCGGGTTGGTTTGAGTTTTTCAAATATCAAACCAAACCATTTGTGTCGGATTTTTGAATTTATAAACCAAACCAAACCAATAAAACTCGGATTTTTCATCCTTGAGTTTTTTCATTTTTTTGGATTTTTCTGGTAAAGTATTCGTACAAACATATAATTTACTTGTACTTCAAATATTTCTTTAGTCCTACCAAAATACAACTATCTAAGTATTTCTTAAGAAAATAACACAAAACATGATATGATTAATGACACTAAAATATTCAAAATAATAATAATAATGAAATCGCGTAAAACAAATATTGCAAATTAATAAGTCATAATGAAAATGATCATAATTTAAAAGTACTAAATCAAGCTAAAATAAGTTTTGATCAGTATTAGTTACATGACTAAATATTAAAGGAAATTAAAATTAGATTATGTATTTTAATTGTCTTAACCTTTGTAAAACTAAAGAACAAATATTCAATATTATTATCATTCTTAGTGTTGAATTGATTTTCTTTTTTGCTTAGTATTAATTTGATTTTGATTTAAGCTTTATTATAATTACCAATATTTATGGACTATAATCTTTATTGAGTCATTAATAATTCTAACTTTCAAACATGAAATAATATATTAAAATATAAAAACTATGAAAAAGTATAAGAAATATTTTAAAATTATATCAAAGTAAATATTTTTACGTATAAAATAAAATTTTTAAATTATATATATAATGTCGGGTTAGTTTGGTCTCGGGTTGGTTTATTTTAGTTGAAACCAAACCAACCCAAATATAGTTGGATTTTTTTTTCAATACCAAACAAAGTCAAACCAAATCACTAGTCGGGTTTTTTTTTCGGTGTGACTCGATTTGCAGTTTGGTTCGATTTTCGATTCGGTTTTGTACACCCATGTCTTATATTTGAAAAAAACAACTAACTGAAAAGCAACAAAACGTGTATCTATACACACAGCTATGTAAATCTTTCAAAAAAAAAATTATAAAATTAATTTGACCATCGAGATGAATCTTCTACTGCTATTAATTATTTTTTTCTTCATTTTGATTAACTTGCACCAAATTAATTTTACCATTTTTCTTTAACAAATCTTTTACAACATTCATTAAACTTCCTTCTTTGTCTTGATATATATTTGGCTATTATGATACTAAATTCTGAAAAACATATGTTTGATTTTAATCTATGACCATATTATCACATCATCTTTTCTATATATGTTTTCTCTATGATCCACAAAAACATGAAAGAAAAGAGTTTAAAAAAAGAAGGAAAAGATATGGACTAAATAAAAAAAAAGGAGAAAATAAAAATGAGCATCTGATAATTTCATAGATGATTGTTATTTATAGATTTAATCCATAAAAGAGGTAAAAGATAATTGAGAATACATGATATTTAAGTAAAAAAAATATAAGAAAAAAGAGAAATACATGATATTTAAGTAATATTCAAAAATTCTTTTTCATGTTTATTTGCTTTCACTTTAAACGGGTTTTAAGAAGATATTTATGTCATTTTTTGATCGTCTTACAACTATATTGTGCTAAGTTAATGCAAGTAAAATGGGCTTTTGTATAATCTATTTTCTCCTTCTAATTTTTGTATATGCTAGCTTGTTCATTGCCAAAATATGTTTGTTTTTAGCAATTTTGAAGATCAATAGCATTAAATTTATAAGCTTCTAATATATATTTTTACATCGCAATTAATTTTTTGCATTTTTCTCATGTGGAGTTTGTTTCAAATGAAAATGATATTGGGCAAAATGAGTAACATATGTTTGTGAAGTGAATTATTTGTACAATTTTTTGTTTGAAATTGTTCTTTTGACCTATATATAATTAAATTTTGAACTGCTAATTAGGATATTTTTTCTTATTTTTTGTGCTTGTTTAAATAATGTTTGAAGTAGAATTCTTTTTCCCAATGAAATCTCATGCGTATATATATTGCATTCAACTTATTTGTATTTTTTGAATTTTTAAATGTTTTACACATGAGTATGAATTGTCTTTGTAGTTAATTTCATGTATATATACTTGGGGTGAATCTTTTTGTTATTTTCATCAAGTGTTTAATCTGCTCTGAATTGAGTATTTTAAAATAGATGATATGGAAAATAGTTATAATATTTTTAGTATCCAATATTCAAATTGAGAATAAATAATTGAAAATGTGAAGTTGAATACCAATAGGGAACTCGTTCATTGTTTTATGTTATTTTGTGTGTTTTATTAACTTTAAAGTGTTTGACGATGTGTGTGTTTCATTTTGAAAGACTGTCACATAATAAATAAATTGTGAATTAGTTCAAATAATCTTGATGTGCCAATCAAAATACGGTGTAAGACTTATAATCATTACTTTAATAATAGATAAACTTTAAGTTAAATAATCTTCTTGAGTATCTGAAAGTAAAGTAAAAAATTGTTTATAAGATAAAAATTATTTATATTATGAAGAGGATACTGCAAAGCTTGTTAAAAAGTTTATCGTTATAAAGTAAAATATCTTGAAGAAGAAAAGGAGCAAATGATCGGGATATCGGTAAAAAAGTAAATACTTTGTTAGTGTTTGGTCCCAAGTTTTCAAATATTTTTGGCAAATAATATTTGGGCCAAGTTTTTGCTGAAATTACACAATGTGTTTGGCCCTAAGTTTTCCCAAGCATATTTGACTTTAAAAAATATGATTTATACCTATAAGTTTTAAAAACTATTAAAATACCCATAAATTTGTATTATCATTTTATAATGAATATGTTCTGTTAAAAAATAACCTTATAATATAATTGATAACAATTAACAATAACAACATTGACAAGACAATACATTAATCGCATACTCAAACTTGTCACTGATTCGGTTATAATTATAACTCATTAAACACAAATTGTTCCTTTTTCTCAATTTTGTCACTCAAATTAGAACTCAAAACTTTTTCAAAGTAGGTAATAACAAATATTAGTTGGAATTAATAAATAATGAGTATTTTTTTATATAAAATATAAAGTTTGGGGTAACTTTTGAATTTTTTAAAATTCCCAAATATTATAACTTGGCCCAAATACCAATTTTTTCTAGTACTTGGGAACTTGGCAAATATATTTGCCAAGTTATATGACCAAACACCATTTCTCAAGTTTTCCCCAAGTTTTTCCCAAGTATTCTTAGGGCCAAATAGGTCCTTTAAAAGAGAACCACAACATAACACATAATTCAAGTACCTAAAAATGACGAAAAGTGAAGAAATCTCAATAAGTTATGTTGTATTAAATCGATATCAAATAACCGTCGATGACATCTTTAATATAATGTAACCCTCAATATTATAAATGATAACATAGATAAATGCGGCCAGATAAATGATCAGATAAAATAGATGATTTACGTATATGTAATGACCTAGAAGGTCATTTTTGGAAAATTTCATAAATTTATCATTTTAACCCCCCCTAACCCTCGTTATCGATCCCTAGTCATTTATGATTGAGTTTTGAAAGTTGATTTCGAACTTTGAGTGGAAGTTGTGAATTTTGAAAGTTTTTTATTTCAAAAGACTGAAGTTATTAAAAAGTGATTTTCGGAGTCTTTTGGAGTTTCGAGTGTCCGAATGGGATTCTGTTGATTCTATTCATCCAGAAATATGAAATTTGATCTGAAAGTGTTGTCGATTTCTGATTCGGAGTCCTTTTGAGTATCTAAAGTCCTAAGTTACTAAATTGTTAAGATTTTAGTCTTTGAGTTTGACTTTGGTCAACATTTGAGGTTCAGATGCTCGAATCAGAATTTCAAGAGTTCCATTAGATTTGTGGGATGATTTTAGACCTTGGTGAGGTTTTGGTTGTATATTTAGAAGTTCCGAGCTTGATTTGGCTTTTTTAGGCGTTATGTTCGTTTCATGTGACTTTTACGAGTTTCAGGTCAAAGACACCTTAGATTCGTGTTTCAATGGTTCCATTGAGTTTGAAATGTCAAGTATAGTCAAATTACATATATGATTTATATGTATGGTGTTTCGAACGAATCCCAAGGATCCATTTGATGTTTTGAGACTTGGTTGATATTTTCCGATGTCTATGTGCTTCGCTTTAGCGATGGATGGCTTACTTTAGCGATCATCGCTTCAACGAAGCATTGGTCATGTTCGCGAGAGGTCAGTTCCCTTGACTTTCGCAATCGCGATGGAGTATGTTGTGATCGCGACCTTTGCTTTAGCGAAAATCTGTTCGCTTTTGCGAAGGTCGAATTTTATTTGGGGTTCGTTTTGGCGACATCAAAGGGGTTTATGCCTGCCATTTTCGGGGTTCTACCCATTTTTTATTTTTTATTTTTCATTTTTCATTTTTCATTTTTAGCTTAGTAAAATCCTTTGAGACGTTTTTGAAGAGAATTCTTGCGTTAAATCATTTGGGTAAGCCTTTGTAATTCTAAAACTTCATTTCCCATTAATTATTTGTGAATTTTAACATCAATACTTGAGATTTTGATTGACAAATGGTTATGTTTTTCAAGAACTTGAGTTCTAAAGTGAAATGGTGATTGTGAATTGATTTTAAATCCTTTTTCGAAATGATTTTCACCAATGAATTTCAAATGCCTTGGATAATATTTTCAAGTAAAAGTTTTCGGATTCAAACTTTCTTTTCGAAATTGAATTTTTGAGTTAATTGACCCATTTTTTCAAAATGTATGAATTGAAAGTTGTTATTAGATTGTAAGGCTTTGGATATTATTCGGAAGGGGGAGACTCAAGTCTTGAATTGACTTTGATTGATTTTTTTTAATTTTCCACCCGGTGTACGGCACCCACATTGGAGCCCGACTAAATTCGGATTCGTGCTGACATGGTAAAAAAACGCTCCCTAACAAAGCGACTCCGTACCCAAGGGGACTCGAACCCGAGACCTCTTGGTTAAGGATGAAGGGGTACTTACTACTCCACCACAACCCTGATTGAATTAAGGCAAATAATTTCTAAACCTTGTAAAACTTGTAAAATTCTTGTATTTTTCATTCATCATGTGTGTTGGGGAATAATGGGAATGAGGTGGTGGATTCATTTGTTCCACTTGATTAATCTTAATGAATAAAAGAGGAAATTAATGAAAAAGGCAGTGTTGATCATAATGCTTTGTGAATTGGCTTGTTGTAGACTTAAATTGTTGATTGATGAAAAATCTTGATGTCATTGTTGTTGCCTTGAATTGCTTGAATTATTGCCTCCTTCTAATGGTGAGAAGTGACTTATTTGCATTTGATTGTTGTGCACTGAGATGAGACATGTGTTGTATAAAACCGAAAGAAAATGGTTTCGGCTAGTGATTTGATATAAAGTCGAAGGAAAATTGTTCCGATTAATGCTATGATATACAGCCGACGGGGAATGGTTCTGGCTAGTGATATGATATAAAGCCAAAGAGAAATGGTTCCGTCTAGTGATGTGATATAAGAAAAATGGTTCCAGCTAGTAATATGATATAAAATCGATGGAAAATGATTCCGGCAAGTGTTTGATTACTATGTATTGAGGAACTTGATACTGGAAAATGATGCATTTGATACTTGTGATTGATCTACTTGATACTTGTGGTTGATCTTCTTGATACTTGTGAGTGATCTACTTAATACTTGTTATTGACATACTTGATACTTGTGGGCTGTTGAACTGTGATTACTGGACTATGATTTGCATATTGTAGAACTGTTAGGTTGGACTGATTTCTATGCAAGTTGTAGTATGAGGAGATTCAGTTGGGATGAAAGGATTACTCAATTTCTTAGTTAAGGATGAAGGAGTACTTATCACTCCACCACAACCCTTATTGGTGAATTCACTATATTCAATACAATTGAAATGAATGTTTTTTAGATATACATTCAGTGAATTTATACCGTATAAAAAGGTATTTCTCATTCCGTAATATACACAGAAAAATAATAAATAAAATATTTTCTCTTATATCTTTTGTTTATATATAGCTTTATTATATTATTCAATAATATTATTAATAATATATTTTTGAACAAAAGAAGCCTATTTCTTTCGGAGGTGCAAAAAGAAGAGACAAGGTAAACAGGCCAACCCGGCCCATAAAAAATGAGCGGATCCAACCTGTAACCTCTCCTTTGTTGTCCCTTACTCCATGACTCTGAACTTCTCGGTCTACAACGGAGAAAATTATAAACAAATAAACTAAAGCTCATTGAGATCTTCTTCGCTCTACTCCAAGGAAAGCCGTATACTTCTTCTTCTTGTTATTCCTCAGATTTTCGACTGTTCATCTCGATCGCCACTTTGCTGGAAACAAAGCGAACTCCATTTCAGCATTTCTCGAAGCATAATTGAGCAAAAGAGGCGAGTTATTTCTCTAAACAGTTTACTCAATATATATGTTTTGTACTTCTTGCAATTGTGTTGCTGTGTAATTTATTATCTAACAAATTGGGTCTATGAAAAAAATAGTAATTCCCTTGCAGGTTTAACTGGATGTTTGTAGCGATCAGCTCTTATTTTGTTTGATTTTCCTTTTTACTGTTAAAGTTATGTAGTTGAAGGGTTTGAATCTGAAACTTTTAGTTTTCTAAGTCTGTTGTGATGAATAATACTCTTCAGCTTCACATCTGAGTCGTTAAGTAAGATATTATTATAATTTCGTTAGTTGATCTCTGCTATTGCAACTATATATGTTAAATAATTTCTCTTGCTCACATCTTTGTTCTAGATTGAAATTGGAGTAAAACAGTTGGTTCCTTAATTTTGCTTTACTATGGACATCTTGATGTTACTTGGGCTGATATTTTTGATGTACATGTTGCTGCTAGGTGGAGTTTTTTTATGCTTATATTCTGTGTTTCTGCTTTTTGCCTGTTAATAATTGCTCTGATGTTGAGTGACGCGGTGATGATATCTCATCTACTTCCACTGAAGTGGCAGTGTCTAGTATTCTCCAGTTATTGGGAAACAGATCAGGTTCTTAAAAGAGGAAGGAATTTGCGGCTTTATCTTCTGAAATTGCTAGTTTTTGGATATCTGAAAATTTTATTATTTCACCAAACATAGGGTAAACTAAATCTCTGCGACCCTAAGATAAATAGGACAACAAATGTTGTAAATTCTCTACTTTTTGGTATATTTATTGCTTATATACCAGAGATTTTGCCATTATTAGTAAAATAATTTACCTTAATAAAAAAAGATAAATAGGACGGCGGAATTTGCAATCCTTGGATATTCTAAGAGAAAGGATGATGCTGAAACTTGAAATTAGCCAATATTATAAGCTCCCAACCAGCTTAAAAGGTGGGAAGGAACAATGGCATATTGCACTTTAAATTGAGCAGCTCGGAGTATGTGCCTTAAACCGACTCCTATATTGAGATGTATGGAAATCAGAAGGAGAAGGCGATGCTGCTAAAGATGGTCTTACGATTTACAAAGCTATGCTGTCACGTATCTGTCCATCTAGACATTTCAACATTATGTATTTAGATAAGAAGTAAATGGAGCCCTTTGATTCCCAATTGAGACTTTCAATAGCATTAAAATCATTTCTATTTCTTCCATCCAAAATGACCATAACATGTAAAGGGGTTCCAATGCATTTCTTTTGTCCTTGCTCGCCACATGCCATTTTCTACTATCACCAACATGTCATGTGGACATACTTCTTGGTGTTGAGAGCTTATTGCAAGGGGACTTTTCGTGTCTTTCACTTCACACATTGAGCGATGATTAAAAGTGAAAGTTGAGAGAGTCCACCGGAAGAGTCTTTGACACTGAGTTGATAAGCCAAATTCAAAGTTTGCTTCTAACATGAAATTATTGAACTTGGAGAACTCAATTTTCCCTCAATAATTCCTCTCCTTAGTCCACTACACTAACCCAAAAGAAGAAGAAGAAAAACTCTCCATACTCCACTAACTTAAGATGTAGAAAATGCTAAAGAATGGCAGTCATATGTTTTAGTCCCGTAGTACATTGCAGCTACTCCCCTCCACTTACTCTCTGTTTGTTGGAGGATATCTTAAATCATCAACAATCACTTGCCTACTTGAAGGATGACAGAATCTAATACCCAAATTACCCACGGTGAGGAGAGTATTGTCTTTACTCTACTATTAAGTAATATCTCTTTTCCCTTCAGTTATTCTAGAGGCATTATTACTTTTTCACACGTAGGTTTGCACAATGACTTACTTTTGCTAGAAAGGTATGATTTTCCCAAGGCAGCCATCATTCTGCCAAAATTTGAACTCATAGGAACCAAAACCTTAGTGCTGCATCTAGAGCCTAGATGGTGATGCAGATACTCACAACCCCTAAAGACTAGCAAGATTTTGGATATTTGAAACATCATTAATCAGAATGAACTTTATGTTATGTGTATGACGCGTAATCTCAACGCAACTCTGATGCAACATTAAGTGCCATTCAGCATTTGTACTCATCTAAGGTATAGGAAGTATGCGTTGTTAGCGAAAAAGTAAATAGATGATGGATATCAGATTTCCGCAATCCTCAATCTTGGGACAATACATTGTTCATCTTTGGCTTGTAAATTAGAGAGAAATCTGTCGACAATCGCTTCTTCAACATCTTGCTCAAGACTTATAATAAATAGAATAAGCTAAAGAAGCATAGGGTAAAAAAGATAAACTCTTACATCTCAGAGGAGTATTACTAGCTTTTGAGGTTGTATCAGGCTTGTTATTGAACCAAGAATAATGTGTTTAGTATTAGTGTTGAGCATTGTATTGATGATCTGACAGATGTCATGGGCTGTAAGGTGGAGCAACTACCAACCATCTATTTAGGCCTACCACCTGGAGGCAAACAGAATTCAAAGATGTGATAGGGGTCCTGGATAGGTGTAGCAGTAAACTGGTGCCATGGGAGACAACATTTATCTTTTGGGGGTTGACATGCACTGATCAACAGTGTCATGGATGGTATACCGATTTATTTGACGTCTCTCTTAAAATGCCAACAGCAGTGGAGAAGAAGTTGATTACTAAGAGGTAGAAATTTCTGTGGGAAGGCATTGTTGATAACAAAAGTTCCATTTGGTCAAATGAAAGAAAACAAAAAAAAAGACAGAGAGGGGACTCTTTCTACCTGCTTACTCCTAGGATGAGAAGTAGGTCCCTTGTTTTTGGCAGGAAGAGTTCCAAGAGGGGGTGAGAGTGAGGAATCTAAAGTTGCATAACAAAAGCCTTTTATTTAAACGGTTTTGGAGATATAATGATGACAGCAAAAATCATGGAAACAGTTGATAGATGCCAAGTGTGGTTGGAAAGACATGTGGGCTCCAAGCTCAGTTAAATCTTCTTTTAAGTGGGGAGTGTGGAGCACAATCAGTAATTTAATGAATCAATATAATCAGTTTGTGAAACTGAAACTAGGGAATGTTAATAATGCCCAACTCTTGTCTGATGTATGGCTGGGAAGTGAAAGTTTTAGATCAAAGTTCTTTGTTTTGTATCGCTGCTCCACAAACAAAATGAAAGGTATCTGACTTGTACTAAAGCATTGGTTGACAGCTTTTCTTTAGGAGGGGTCTCTCAATGGGAAGTATATGAATTTGCTTGATTGATGCAACTATTGGACACTGTAAGATTGGAGCTGTGTTGTCGAAGGCACGCTTAAGTCCCGAAGCGAGGCTCAGAACGTGTTGAGTGCTTCGCCTCGCTTAATGTGCGCTTCAATGTCATCATCAACGTTTTGAGACATACTTTTCCTTGCCAATGAGTTTCTTCAGAAGAGGCGACCCTAAACAATTGATTCACTTTATCCTAATTCTTTTTTAATATTTCGTTGTTCATATATTTGTCATTCATGCTTATAATTATTTGTTTTGAATTAAACATATATGTATTTGTATTGAGTCTCCCTTTGCGCCTTTTTTCATTAAAGCTCCCTTTTTATTTGCGGTTTGCACTCAAAGCCCCAACAAGCCTTAGAGCTTTTTTCTGCACTTTTTGCTTTTGATGACACTAGATTGGAGGACAACATGAAAGACTCATTAATCTGGGAAGCAAGCAATGATGGTATTTTCACAGTCAACTGATGTTATAGTCTGTTACAAAAATAACAAGGGCTTTATCACAATCAGTAATTTATGGAAAACCAAAAGCATCAGTTAAAGTAGCTTGTTTTAGTTGGATTGCAACAAAGGAAGCTTGCATAACTTAGGAGAACTTGCATTAGAGAGGAAGTATTCTATGTAATAGGTGTTACATGTGAAAAGAGGCAGAGACGGTTAATCATATACTCATTCGTTGCAAAGTGGTAAGACAGTGCTGAGAGATCTTCCTAAACATATATGGTGTCAAGTGGGAAATGTCTTCGGGTATAAAGAGTTTGTTGGAGACATGGCAACACCAAACAATGGCAAAAAACAAAAGATAGTATGGAGAAAAATTTCTCTGTTTTTTATGGACAATATGGTTGGAAAGAAATAGAATTTGCTTTGAAGGGTAAAGGCATCATGTATCCGGGATTAAAAATAGATGCTTATTAACTTTGTATTTATGGTCTAAAAGACATGTTATAGAAAAATATGGAACAATATATGTTTTTTCTAGAGTAGATGGGAGGAATGTAGTTACCTTGTTGTGGTTATTGCTGGTTTTTTTTAATTTTGTTCCATATTGGTACCTTTTTAATAGAACTTGTCTTATAAAAAAATAAAATAAAGGATATTATCTCAAAGCCAAGAGAAACTAAAAGGAACCTTTAGAAGCTATACAAGAAAAGGGTCTCCTTGCTGCAAAGCCAAGATCAACTAAATTAACCGATTGCGACAACTACGAACCCCTTAACTAGTTTTGTTACTAATACTAACTAATAGCTTTCAAAAGCTTTTCCATACAAAGAGGGGAGGAATCACTTGCTAGGTATGCGGTTGGTAATTAGTTTGAAAGATAAGATTCAAGCTTACTCCAACCAGACTATATTTGACAATGCCGATGGATCTTACAACTTTGGTGGGAATTGTCAATGACATGGTCATATGCCATTTCAGCTTTCCATCTTCATTATTTCTATTTTTTTTTTATAACCGAGAAATCCGTCTGTGACCCACCGCTCTTTGGACCAATCACAACCTTCTATTTTTATAATAATACTAAGTACAACAACAACAAGAATAACAAACCCGGTGTAATCTCACAAGTGGGATCTGGAGAGGGTAAGATGTACGCAACCTCACCCCTACCTTTATAGGGTAGAGAGGCTGCTTCAGATTGACCACTCTCATCCTTTATCCTGGCTTGGGACCGCAATGTGAGCGAGCTCACATAGGCAAAATTTTTATAATAATAACAAGTGCCACTGATATTTAATGTTGTGATTTTGCTTTGCCACCAGCATGTGAGTTTGATTGGCCCAGAAGTATGACTTATTCTGGCAGTTGTGAACATGCTATCCTATTAGCGACAAGGGCTGATTCAAGTCCTTTATGAATCACCTTGGAATTTCTTCGAACTAGGAATAGGCCTATAGATGGTTAGATGCTTTTTGAGAACACATGTATCATTATCATCCTACCAATACAAAGGTGGCTGGCAGATTTTGAGGAACAAAAAGTACTTGAGTGTTTAAAAATGTGTGCTATAGACAAAGCCCCTGTGCTACCTACATAACACTGATTCCCAAGAAGATAGGAGCAAAGGAACTCAATGACTTCAGACCCATCAGCTTAATTGGAAGCTTCTATAAGCTAATGCCCAAGGTTTTGACAGAAAGGTTGAAGAGAGTTGTGAATAAGTTGGTAGACAAACAACAGATGGCTTTTATTAAAGGCAGACAGATAATGGATGCAGTGCTTATAGCTAACGAAGCAATTGATTCTAGAGTGTCCCAGAAGAAACCTGGTATACTATGCAAACTTGATATTGAGAAAGCATATGACCATGTGAATTAGGATTTCATTCTATGTATGTTGAGACGGATGGGATTTGGTAGCAGATGGATCCTTTAGATCAAGTTTTGTATTTCAACTGCTAAGTTTTCAGTACTCAACAATGGATCTATTGAAGGCTTTTTCAGTGCACACAGAGGAATCAGGCAAGGGGATCCCTTATCACCCTTCCTGTTCATCGTAGCTATGGAGGGGCGTAACAATATGTTGAAGATAGCCAAGACAACGGGAAGAATACAGGGATTTGAAGTCAGTAAGGTTGCTGGGAATAGTGTGGAGATCACACACCTGCAGTATGCCGATGATACACTAATTATTTGTGGGGTTGAGGAGGAGCAATTGCTGATTTTGAGACTTATACTAGTTTACTTTGAAGCCATATCTGGACTACATATAAACTGGAACAAAAGCCATTTGTATCCAATTAATGTGGTTCCGGATATGGAACACCTCTCACAAACCTTGGGAGGAGTGATAGGTACTCTGCCATCAGTATACTTGGGCATGCCTTTGGGGGAAAAGTCGGGATCCATAGACATTTGGAACCCAATATTGGAGAAATGCGAAAAGAAACTAGCTAGATGGAGATCACAATACCTCTCTTTGGGAGGTAGATTAACTCTGATAAACTCTGTTCTAATTGCTCTCCCTACATATATGTTGTCTATCTTCCATATTCCCCAGTCAGTAGTTCAGAAGTTGGACTAGATTAGAAAAAACTTCCTGTGGCAAGGAAATAAGGAAAGAAAAGGCTTTCACTTAGTCAAGTGGAAGAACATCATCAGAAGTAAGATGCAAGGTGGATTAGGTATCAAGAATCTCAAAAACCATAGCAAAGCTCTTAAGGTGAAATGGTTATGGAGGTACCACCGGGAGGATCAAGCACTATGGTATAGGGTGATCAACAAGAAGTATGAGGAGCTGAATAAATGGGTAACCAAAGAGGTAAATACCCCCTATGGGATTAGCCTTTGGAAATCCACCAGAATATTTTGGCCTTTCCTGAGTAATCAGTCAATTGTCAAGGTACAAAATGGCAGAAAAACCAGTTTTTGGTTTGATAAATGGATGGGTGGTATGAGTCTCAAAGATTGTTTTCTTGACATCTTTACATTGGCTCAACACCAACAGAAGACTGTCGCTGAAATGTGGACATAACAAGGCTGGGATCTGATCCTTAGAAGAAATCTGAATGACTAAGAAATTCCCAGAATACTTGAACTGTTTAAGGTTCTGGAGAATTTCCAAGGTATACAAACAAGCGAGGATTATTTATGGTGGCAGGGGCACAACAAAGGTAGTTACAAGGTGAAAGAAGGATACAAACAAATAAGTCTTGGTGGCATTCAAGGCTTCAAATGGCCTTGGAAGCAAATCTGGAGGATCAAAGTGCCACACAAAGTGGCATGCTTTACATGGCTACTAGCCAATGAAGCAGTTTTGACATTGGATAATGTGGCCAAGAGAGGAATCTCTCTATGCAACAGACGTTCCTTATGTGGTATGGCTAATGAGACAGTGAGATATCTCATCTTACATTGCAACTTTACTGGGCAGCTGTGGCAGATTTTCCTTAATCTCAGAGTCATATCTTGGAGTATGCCTAGCAAGATTGATGAGACTCTATTCAGTTGGGAGATGGCTGGAGTTGGGGCTACAAACAGAGAAAGATGGAGGATGATCCCTGCTTGTTTTTGGTGGACTATATGGAGGGAGAGAACGATAGATATTTTGAGAATAGGAACAACAACCTGCAGGAAGTAAAGCTTAAGTGTATTTTGTTGTTTTGCTTTTGGTGTACAAATGTCTACTCCAATGAAACTGAGTCAATCATAGATGTCTTAGGGTCCGTTTAGATTTGGTTCAGTTTTTGTATAGATTATACTTCCTTTCTGCTTTTGTAAATAAATATTGTTTTTCAGTACTACCTAAGTACTATATGAAATACAAATGTTACCAGTTTCAAAAAAGAACACATGTATCATTGATATCCATAACATCAGGATGAGTGCTATAAGGTAGAATAAAATGCTATAAGGTATTGGTTGTTTTAAATGAGACATCAGAATTTAGTTGAAGGTGATGTAGAACAAATATCTGTCCCTGCTCAGTGAGGAGTTATTGTTGTACATTTCTAGTTTGAGAAATCAAGTTTCCTTCATCTATTAGTTTGAATCCCCATGGTGCCAAGAAAGATGAATTTTGTTTTCTTGGCTGGCGGTTAGAGGTGTGATTCTGATGGTTGAAAACTTGAGAAAGAGTAGGATTCTGTTTACATATGTTGGTTTGTGCTCAAGGGTAAACACTTAGAAGAGGATGTGGATCATCTCTTACTGAATTGTCAGGGAGCATCACGAGTATGGGTGGGAGATCTCAAGATAGTTCATGATACAATGGACTATGCCAGGTACTAGACATGGCATGTTGTTTCATAAGCACTCATAAGGACAATATGGAGGGAGAGAAATAAGAGAGTTTTTGTAGGGAAAAAGCTTGATTTTGTACATTTGAGGTTACCTCATGTTTTTAATGTCTTTTGCTTGCACCTATGAAGTTATCATTTCTGTAGAATATTGGATGTCTTTCGTAGAGAATCATATCTTTCTATATTCGTTACTTTTTTTGGTATACCTCTCATATACGGGAGTTTTTCTCCCTTAATAATAAAATTAGAATTTAATCGGTAAAAAAGTGTCCCTGCTCAGTATAAGGTTAGTCTAGAGCAGATCTAGCAGTTAATGGAAATGGCAAATATGCACACTTATATCTCATCTGAATTTTGATTTTGTATGAAATTGCTGAAAGTCTTGCGGCTTTTGTTTTTCCCTTGCATAATTTATATTAGTAAAATTCACTTTTTTTTGTTGCTACCTTTTTCTTCGTTAATTGTCTGTCATATAGCTGTTTTCAATGAACAAATGAGGACTGATCACAGTTCTTCTGTTGTACACCAACTTTATGCTACTTTTTAACTTTGTTTTCCTGCTTGTCAAATGATTACAATCCAGTTATTTAGTGAAGATGACAGATAATTTCTGGTTCCATTTTCTTTTGACTTAGAATAGATGAGAGAGTCTAGAGATGGAATGACGGCTGACAGGTTTTCAGGATCTGCATCTGCCGACTCTGATCCGCTTGTTCTTGACATAGATGATTTTAAGGTGATGCCTTGGATACCATTTAATTTGACTGGAAGAGTATGCCAACTTAAGCTTTAGAAATTTTGTAGTTAACTGACAGCAATGTGTTCTATTTACTAAATGCAGGGGGCTTTCTCCTTTGATGGCTTGTTTGGTAACTTGGTGAATGAGATATTGCCTTCTTATCAAGAAGAAGAATCAGATTCCACAGAAGGGCATGGAAATGGTGTTGGAAGTGATGCTCTACCAAATGGGAATTTGCGAGCACCACCAGATGCGGGAAAGTCAGCACAAGGACTGTCAAGTCCCCTATTCCCTGAAGTTAATGCTTTATTATCCTTATTTAAGAATTCTTGTAAACAATTGGTTGATCTAAGAAAACAGGTATGGTAAAGCATTATATGTGGATTCAGTGAGATAATACTTTTGCTGATGACTTTTATTCTAATCCCCTCATATTTAATCAAAGATTGATGGGAACCTTAGTGATCTTAAAAAGGAAGTTGTTGTCCAAGATTCAGAGCACCGGAAGACACTTTCTGAGGTTAGTGTATTGAATTCCGTATCGTGGCCATTATGAGATGAAGTTAATATTTCAGTCATCGGAAATATTTTTTCTGGAAAATATCTTTGTAATAAATTACCTCATTGTGTTGTACTCTGTCCCATAATAAGTGTCTTGATAGAATAAATAATGACAAAATGATGTTGAGTAACATTTTAAATCACAGTATGTATGGAGCTGTTTTCAATATACTTCTGAAATTTGTTTTATGAAAATGAGAGTTGATCCACTTGTTTCGATCAGTGTCTCTCTCTTTCCTGTGTACTTCCAAAGGTGTTCAATATCCTTCATGCTGTGTGGAGCTTCTTTTTACCTAAATAAAGGCCTCAAGTTTAAGAACATTGCATTGTGCAGCTGGAAAAAGGTGTAGACGGCTTGTTTGATAGCTTTGCACGGTTGGACTTGCGTATATCTAGTGTGGGTCAAACGGCTGCCAAAATAGGAGATCATCTACAGGTATAGCTGCTTAATACCTTCTTTGTATTTTGAAAGTCTTGTAAGCACTTGTTTTGATGCTTGATTAAGGTTAATGTTTTTATTTTATGGTCAAGTGCAACTTGTTTTTGTTTCCAGAAAAAAATTCTTCCACTTTAACTTGTGTTTCGCCTACTGATAATGAAATGCCTATTTTTATGAGTAGAAAGAAAGAGAATCTTTTGCTCAACTCCATAATTTTTATGTTGATCTGTTTTCCAAGCTGTTTAAGACCATGTCATCAGAGAATGCTGTTAGTATTTTCAGAATATAGTGAATCTCCTTTTGTGTTCAGAGTGCAGATGCTCAGAGAGAAGTTGCTAGTCAGACGATAGAGCTCATAAAGGTAAACTTTTACTGGTTAACTTCTCGGTTATCAAAAGGACTTCTGACTTACTTCGTTCATGCTGTAAAACAAGTTCTATCCTCATTTTAAAACTGACAGTATTAGTTGCTTCCTTTGATAGTACTTGATGGAGTTCAATGGCAGTCCAGGAGACCTGATGGAACTTTCTCCTTTATTTTCTGATGATAGTCGTGTTGCAGAAGCTGCTTCGATTGCTCAAAAATTAAGTGAGATCCATATGCTTCCTCGATATTCTCATGTTGTAAACATCACACTTGCTTTACCTAAATTTTTTTTCCATGATTGTTTCAGCTGTCAATTGTATTAACTCCTTGTGTTTATTACCTACTAGTCAATGTATAAAGTGAAGAAAATCGTCTGCTTCTTAGTTTTAAGAAAGATGCCAACATGTCATTAGCCTTTTTTTTTTCCTTGAAATTTTAATTTACAGTTTATATAGTAGACTTCAAATTTAGAGTTCTATAGCAGTGTCCTGAATCTAATCTCTTTATTTTCTCTCTATCTTGTCTTTGTCCTCTTTCTTTTCCGGTTCAGTTCCCTTTTCCTAAAAATGAAAAAAATCAGCAATGCATAGAGCAGCCTGAAGCAGGGTTCTCTCTTTCCTGTGTAGACCCTGGATTTAGATTTTCCTTCCTAGACTACCCAAAGCTAAACACTTTGTCTTCCCATGAGGTTTCCATGGCATAAGATCTGTATCTCTGTATTATCATCTCATAATCATACGAGACTTTGTGAATGCCAAATTATTTTGGCCCAGTGCCTTAAAATGTGTAATGGTTTGCATTCTGCAGATGTTTTCCATTACTGAGGGATTTGTCATATTTATGGTAAATAGCATAATAGAATAGCTGATGCGAATATCCTGCTGCTCGTTTCCTTTTTACGTTCTCTTTTGAGGATTGGGCAGGCTAGAGATGAATCCAGGATTTCAAGACAACGGGTGCACCATTGTTTAAAGATTAGATATAAATTTCAAAGGAACAATTGGACTAGAGGATTCATATCTTTTGTTTTTTTCTTAAAAAAAATTTAAGTTTTTATGTTATGATGACAACAACTTGGCGAGCAAATAATTAATTATATTATCACAAAAAATATCATCAGAGAAATTAAAAAAACAAAAATGAAGGGGGCAGTTTTATAAGGAAGGCTGCTCTAGATTTTTTTAAAAAAAAGAAACAAATGGCAGTAAGTGGGATTCGATCCCTTGACTTGATGGAGTTAGGACTAGCTCTCAACCAGTGAACCACTCAATCTCTTTTGATCGTGCCTTCAGATAATACTAGGTATATTTAAGTATTATAACAAATAATATATCTATTTTAGTCAGATGACCATGGGTTCACATGATTCTTTTTTTACACATAAATTCTCCACTGGAGGGGCGCGCATCTGAGAGTGGTATAGTGTGACAGTTGGATTTTGCAGGTCCTGGTCAGTGACCCATTGTCTCAATCACTATTCATTCTTCTTATTGCTCGTATTACTTTAGACTTAGTTTTTTAATATCTTAATTCTACTGAGGCATGCACTTTACACAATGCTCTTTTTTGTTTGAGGATTTCTTATCCTTTCCTTCCGTGATGTTCCTCTTTAGATAAAAGAAATGGACTCGACTTTGATTTCTTTCTTGGTATACAAGAGTGTAACAATAGTGTCTTCTTCTAGTTGCAGTTACATTCAGTATTATTCTTCTTTTCCAGGGATCTTCATGTTAGGACTTCTTTTCTTCATTTTCCTTGATTTTTATGAAGAGTTACATATCGTTCCACATACATACTAGGATCATTTGCTGAGGATGATATTGGAGGACAAGCCATGACCATCTCATCAGCTGTCGGTAATGCAACTGCGAGTAGAGGACTGGAAGTTGCTGTTGCCAATCTCCAAGAATACTGCAATGGTACATAATCAGGAACTTATTTCTCCATATACTACTTCTACTTGTTTTATCTTGTTAGAACTGTAAGACAGATTTTAAAGACCTCGAACCCTCCATTTGCTGTTCTACTTAATAAGTGCAGGAAGCATTTTTGTAAAGGAACAGGGTACTTGATTGAACTCCATACCATAGATTAAGTGGTTGAGTAAAGGAAGTAAATGTGTCACTATAAATGTCAGATATGAAGCTTCAAAACCCTATGAACGATTCTTCCAATTTTTGAGACAAGCGCTTAGTGACTATATGGTTCAATCCTTTTTACTGTCCTGGGTGTTTTTTTAATGATTGAGAAATCTGTCTGGAGCCAACCTATTAGGCCTAGAGCCTGCCCCAGAAACTTGGAGATGATGGGCCTGCACTCTACCCTTCTCCACTTAAACACCAAAATTAGTTCACTTGGCGCAAGGCTCAAACTTGTGGCCTAAGACACTAGTTCCTCAACCTTTGCCAATTGAACTTAACTCCTGTGGGGTTCAATTGGCAAATACTGTCCTGAGTTACTCTAGTCTTTTTCTAAGTGAAGTGTTTTATAGTTTGTTTTGATTTTGGCAAGGGTTGTTTGGTGCAGGAATTTGTGAAAGCTTCAGTTAGGTACACCAATGCCACTAGCTCAGTAACCTAATGCGAGTAGCTATACTGATACATAGTTCCATTTCAGTATCTTAGTTTGGCTGTGACATACTCGTAAGGGTAGATTACTAGAGATCATATCTCATGGTCCAATTTTTATGTGATATAATTAAGGTCTTAAGAAGTCATTTCAATTTGAGTAACATTTTATGCAGGTTGTTGCGAAAGGAAATTTTGAGTATTTGAATGCTTGAACCCCATGATTAGTTGTATAAAGCATTACTGTTCATTGAAGTGTGTGAAAACATATTTGAACATCTCAAAACCTGAAATTTATATTATAAAACTGGTGATCGAGGGACAAGAATTTAAGTTGCAAGGTCAAATTTCACGAGGATAAGGTAGGGATAGCCTAGTAGAAAGTATTCTCCACCTCCAACCTTGAGGGTGGTGTTCCCGTCACCAAGGAAAAAAGTGGGAAAGATAGAGGGGGTTTGTGGGAAAGGAGTCAGGTTTACCAAGGGTAAAACGAAAGAGAAAAAGAACAAAGAATTTCATAACCTGTGACCAGTGTGTAACTTTTAAATAGTACAATGTTCAAAGCTTAATTAAAAGGAAAAAAATCACGATTCATGAAAAGTATATAGAAATTTGGGATTTATCGAAAAGATAGTGAGATATACCAAGTGATGAGTGGATAGCTAAGACAGAAGGAAACTAGACTTAGGTTGTTAACTTAGGGAAGCCTTTCTGTGAGCTATTTGGGTTTGACCATGTTGGTTTTTGTTTATTTACTTATTCATTTTTAATTTAGAATAGAATTATTAAATCAAATATAACTATTTTAATTGCTTATGTGTTAGGTTAAATTTGAGTAGCTTGTCGAGCACTAGAGCTATGTATTCAGTTAAAGGAATTCTTTGAGCTTTATCCTGTTTTATTTCCTTTATTCGTGATTTTTTTTTTTTTTGATTTGTGAGATTTCTTTTTTTAATTTGTTTTGAGAAACAACTTCTGATAGGTAAGGTTTTGCAGCGGATACTCACGGCTGCATAATGAAAAGTGATATTAACCTGCACCTTGCCAAAATGCTTCTTCAAACTTTTAGCTCTCCTTTGATTGTCACTTACATTGGTTGGCACTGTTGATGCTCTGTATATTGTGATTTATTTGAAACCCCCTGGATCTACCTTTAGTAGCTTTACCAAAGGCCTTGAATGCAAAACATCACACCACATCTCTAGCACTTACTTCTTATGACGAGAAATCCATCTAGAGACAACTCTTTGGGCCAATCACAACAACAACAACAACAACATACCCAGTGTGATCCCACAAGTAGGATCTGACAAGGGTGGGGTTTATGCATACCTTACCCTTAACTCTGCAGGGTCGAGAGGTTGTTTCCGATAGACCCTCGACTCAAGAAAAACATTTTTCTAAACAGTTTTGAAAAATACACGAGTAAAACAAGCTATGATGAAAATATCAAAGAAAAAAAAAGTATTTATAGCAAAAAGAGTAAAGATAACCAAAGCAAAATAAACAACAATAGTGTTAGAATTGAAGAGTAAGAAAATGGTAGAATGATACTAATAATACCATGTTTGACTAGAACCATCCTCTGACCCAGAGAAAAGAGAGAAATTGCTCGACTACCTACGAACCTTCTACCTTAATCCTCGAACTTCATGCCCTCCTGTCTAGGATCACGTCCTTGATGAGATGTAGATGTGCTATGTTATGTGTAATCACCTCTCTCCTATTCTTCCTCGGAGTACCTATACCTCTCTTTAATACTATCGCCGTCAACCTGTCACACCTCCTTACTGTGGCATCTGTGCTCCTCCTCCTCCTCTTCACATGCCCAAACCATCTCAGTCTTGCTTCCCACATCTCCACCATGAAGGCCATCCCCACCTTGCCCGGTATATCCTCGTTCCTAATCTTGTCTCTCTTAGTGTGCCCACATATCCATCTAAGCATCCTTATTTTTGCTACTTCCATTTTCTGGACGTGTGAGTTCTTGACTGGCAAACACTTTGCTCCATACAACATATTTGGTCTGACAACCATTCCATAAACTTACCTTTAAGTCTCAACTCTTGGTAGTGCATTCTCATCACATAGGACACCAAATGTGAATGTATCTTTCCACTTGTCTAATCTTGATCGACATGAGGACAAATTAGAGTAACCCTAGGGTTGTGTTGGTTGGAGGTAGCAGGTTTTCAGTTGGTTAATCTAGGTGCCAACAAGTTAACCCCTATAATACTGTTATCAACCAAAAGAAAAAGGGCAAAGAGAAAGAAGTTGATAAATATATGCATTGAGGTATGCCTTCTCAAAAAATTATATGTAGACACATGCCTTCTCAAAATATATATATGTATGAGGTATGCTAATAATGACCCCTTATAAGTCAGAATTGATGTAGCTCAGAGTGCTAGTGTTTTTTTTTCAATAAGTACACAACAAAATTGACAGAGATCTTAATTTTTATGCATCTGTTTTAACCATATATTTTTCGAAATTGGTAACTGTTATCTGTTTTAACCATATAGTTGAAAGTGATATTGGTATGAACTGAGATAGAAACCATTATATGAAGTCCGTCTTTTCTTTCATGCGTTTTTTTATGAGTCGGACACATAAGATCTGTCTTAGGTGGTACTGGGGAAGGTTTCCGCTGTTAATGTTCTCCTGTGTTTTTTTGAGAATAATTTTTTTTTTTGAGAATTTAATGTTCTCCTGTGTTTGGCAGTTACTTTTTTTACTCTTCCTTGTTTTCCTTCTGCTTTAAATGTTTAGACTTAGTTGTTGTTATATTTACATTAGATTTGTTCATAAAGTCTTGCTATTCTATTTAAAGACATATATGTACATGTAAGAGTAAGTGAGATTTAGAAAACCTCTAGATATTAACCCTTAATTTTCCCTAGGAAACAAGTTATCTACCGATCTTGCATGCGAAAGAAATAGACCTGATAGAATGGAGTAAATACAGAGGATTCAGAAAGTTGACACCAAATAATTTAGAATTTAGATGTAGTTGATTGAGTGATAGTATATATGGTATGCATGATTTGTAGAACGATGATGTTGAGAAAATAACATATATAGAAACTGTGGCAACTTACTGATTAAAAGAAAGAAGTGAGAACTCTCATTATCCATACTTAATTTTCTTCCTTGCCTTTTACTTGCAATTCAATAGAGTTTGCTTTCTTGTTAAAGGACAGATTAAGTTTTTTTCTTATTTTGTGGCTGTAGAGCTGGAAAACAGATTACTATCTCGATTTGATTTGGCTTCACAGAAACGTGAGCTGTCTACAATGCGGGAATGCGCTAAAATTTTGTCACAGGTAAACAAGTAAATTATGTAGACCTATCATTTTGTTCCTCAGGTGAAATCTCCATGTGTAAAGTTGTTCTACGGAACAACTGTGATAAGGTGCAGCTGATCATGATTTTTTTTAAAAGAAAGTGTACAGATAACATGGAGCTTTATGAGAATTGTTATTACTTTTTCATTCTAGATCATGTTGGTTGCTTCCCTTTTGAGTGCCATCTGAAATTTTCGTTGTTTACTTAGAATTCAGTATCGGATTCTAGGTTATATACATTCAGAAACTTTTTCTGATTTTGACATATTAATGTTGGAAATCAGTTTAACCGGGGGTACCAGTGCTATGCAACACTATGTGGGATTATGTCCAATGTTCGATCTGGAGGTCATGAATGCAGATGCTGAATTGGTTCTTGGAGATCAGGGTGCACAACCCAGCCCTAGCAATGTTGCACGTGGTCTTTCTTCAATTTTTAAAGAGATTACAGGTTATAAAAACTGAAATTGATCTGAATCGAAAAGTGGTTTTCTTTTCAATTCATGCCTCTTGATGCCTTGGATTTAATATCAGAGACTGTGCGCAAAGAAGCAGCCACAATAGCAGCTGTTTTTCCGTCCCCAAATGATGTAATGTCAATACTAGTTCAGGTATGGTTGTATTATTACTGGCGTTGTGCTTGAGGTAGTTAGTTGTTGAATTATCTTCTTCTGGGTGTGATGGTGCATGCCAGTAATAAAACAAGCTAGCTCAGAACATTGTTCCCTATAGATGTTTTGAGCTTCCTCTAAGCCATCTTCTATTCTCTATTGATTCTGGTGTTGCCGTTCAAGTTAAAATGATTGCCGAATGTGTCACTGTAAAAACTGTATTGTGAATTGTTATATAGTTGACTAATCCGTGGTGGTTGTTCAGCGTGTCTTGGAGGATCGTGTTCCAAAGCTACTTGAGAAACTCGTACTGAAACCGTCTCTTGTTAGTCCACCTCCCATGGAAGAAGGAGGACTTATATTAGTGAGTAACATGACAATGAATTTTCTTCTGTTCGTACAGACCTTGAGGGAGAAACATGAGCCACTAATTTATCCTTGTTTATTCATTTTTGTGCATTCAGTATCTCAGATTGCTAGCCGTGGCATATGAGAAGACACAAGAGCTTGCTAGAGACTTGCGTGGTGTAGGGTGTGGCGATTTGGATGTTGAAGGTAGAAATACTTTCCATCATCTCATCCTTGCAAACATCTGGTTGAGTTTTTATTGTGTAAATGTGATGGAGATTCAAGTGAAGATACAAAGATCTGCATATAACTGCTTTTCATTTGGACCAAATATTGCTCCAAAATAATATTTTGAGATGCACTTTTATGGAGACATGTACAATCCCCAAAATTTTTTGTCAGTGTCGTGACTCTGAAATAGCTTTATTAACTAAGATGAGGAAACAATAAGGGCTGTGACGAATGTCTAAAGCGCTACACTAGAAGGTATTGCTATTGGATGTAAAAAAAAGATTTACCCCAATTCACTTGCAGACAGTTCATTTTTCTCGTCTCGAGGAAGTGAAAAAACACTGAAGATTGCTAGAAAACAACTAAAAAGTAGCAGAAGAATAAGCAGCTAATAAGTTTGATCTACTCAGTTGTGAAAAAAGATGACAGAGAAGTTCTTTCTTTTGATTTTTTCCTTCTGGCGTAAAGGAAGAAGATCAATTAATTGAATGGGAGGTAGAAGCAAAAGAAAGAAGATTGGATATTTTCAATTATTGAATGGGGAAAAAAGAAGGTAGAATTGGGCTAGTGAAGCCTGCTCGTTTATAGATCGTTGAAGGAACTACCATCCAGTGTTATTAAAAGCGCGAGCTTCAGCGCTTCTCTGCTACTGAAGCGAGGCGCCGAAGGAAAAGAAAGCATGCGCTTTTGGTGTCGAAGCGAGAAGCTCTGCGCTTTAGAGAAAAAAGCAAGAATCTAAGGTTAATTTTA
The DNA here is from genome assembly GCF_900185275.1 of Solanum verrucosum. Taxonomy (NCBI): domain Eukaryota; kingdom Viridiplantae; phylum Streptophyta; class Magnoliopsida; order Solanales; family Solanaceae; genus Solanum; species Solanum verrucosum. The sequence goes on from NW_026020049.1 coordinate 2,615,599, forward strand.
AAACTTATGCAAAACAGACTCACACGACTTCTCTTCATCGGAACATGTGTGTGCTGCTAGAACGTTCAGGAAAAAAGAGCACAGTAGACTGAAATGTTCACCGAAATTAAGAGTGGTTCCGCTAGCATGGTATCTGTTAAGAATTCCCACATCGGAAAAGGGATGAAAATTTGGTCTCTTAATAAGGACTTGGACAATCCTCCCCTTATGAGCTAGTTTGGGGTTGATTTAGGCCCAAGATCCATCTTTACATGGTATCAGAGCCAGACCCATCCCAATTCTTTATTCGCCAATGTTGGGCCCCCATATTATAGTGTCCACGCTCCAGTTGACAAGGTCTGGGCGTGCGCGGGAGTGTTAAGAATTCCACATCGGATAAGGGATGGGAATTTGGTCTCTTATATGGACTTGGACAATCCTCCCCTCATGAGCTAGCTTTTGGGGTTGAGTTGGGCCCAAGATCCATCTTTACAGTATCAGTACTAAAATTATAAAAGAGCAAATTAGTGAAAAGTGAAAAGTAAAAAAGCATCAAAGTATGTTGGAGCTTTAAATGCAATCAAACTATAGGCTAACTGCAGAAAAACCACCAATGAAGAGAGAACAAAAAAAAGAAATGTAATGCAAGAAAATGTAACTATAAATACAAAAAATGATTATTTGGACAAAAGAATGGAAAATCTATAGTTAAATTATTTATATATGTTGTTGTGCCCTTGAAGACAGAAACCCCCGTTGGTGAGGTGGCACACACCTTAGCACCTTGACCTAAAGCGCCTATTAAGCAAGGTGAAGCACCCAACGTGGGCTTCACCATGCTTCAGGGCTGAAGTGTGCTTTAGGCTAGCCTTTACCAACGGTGTAGAAGAACAGAAAAACTTTAGTCAGCTGACCTTCCCAGTAGACTGAAGTACTTGGATCTTTACCTAGATTGTAGAGGATTGATACCATATGAGAAAATAAGAGAAGAAGAGATACTGATGATTCGGTGATTGGATAAATAAAAGACACACCTCTTTAGTCTTTATTGGTGTCAACCATGATACACATATGTTATCTGTCCAATGTTGGAGAATACCTTACTTTAGAACTGGGCACTTCTAATATTCTAATTTAACCTTTAGCATTCTAACATTGAATGCTACTCTTCCTAGTTGCTGACATAGTTATCTTTAGTTAAAATAGAACTAACTACAATGGAGAATATGTGGATGTAATATCAAATCTAAAACCTGACCTTTCTTGTGCTATCCTGTCATTCTATCTGCTTGAGTTCCCAAAAAGTACAGAAAATGCCATGCTTATATAACATCTTACTTCCACAAAAAAAGAAATGTACGGAAAGATTTTGATTGGTAAAATCAAGCATAATTGCACTGCAACACTTTTTGTTGAAGAAGTTTTCTACTGTTTAAATATGGTTGCACCTTAGCTTCTGTTGTACTTGATCGTGACTTTGGTGTTTGTGCATTACAATCTCATGTTGTTTTTCTTCTGGACAGGTTTAACAGAATCCCTGTTTCTACCCCACAAAGACATATACATTGAGTACGAGCAGGCCTCTCTAAGACAACTCTACAAAGCTAAGGTTGGGACAGTCTGTCTCTTAGTGGTCCATCATCTTAATTTTAGGATATATCTCTGTCTAGTTCTCTCTTTCCTTTTGGTCAAACTTGCAGAAGAAAAAATTATAAAGACACCTCTACAGCATGGACATAAATAACTCTGGAAATAACACTCTAAATGTGAACATATCTGCTTTCCAGTATTTTATTTGGTTATGATGATGATGATGGTGAGATATATATAAGTAATAAACTGGAGTCTGAAGAGAGGAAGGGATATGATTTATGGACTGTCAATTGGCTGTGTTAGCAGGTTGTGGAAAGCTTGAAATTATTTCCTTGCAGAGCCCAAATAAGTTTCAATAGGACTACGTTGGGTGGATTCTTACCTAATCTATTTGTATGATAAAGTAATGTACATAGCTGACTCATGTTTTTCTGAAAACCATTAAACAATTTTGAACTTCGGGAGGTACATTGTTAGAAGAAAAAGATCATTATTAGTGCCATAAACTTGCAACAAGTTGCCGAACTCGGTTCTTACTCATGAACTAGCGTTAACACACTTTGGTTATACCTTGCAGATGGAGGAGCTACGTGCTGAAGGCCAGCAATCCTCCGAGTCATCTGGGACAATTGGACGCTCAAAAGGTGCTTCAATGGCATCCTCTCACCAGCAAATTTCTGTTACTGTGGTGACAGAGTTTGTTCGTTGGAATGAAGAAGCAGTATCCAGATGCACTTTGTTTTCATCACAGGTATATGTGACATATGTTTCAGGATGTTGCAGGGAGCTACAACCAGGGATGGATTTACGTTGGTCCAAGGGGTGTCACGTGACACCGTTTCGTTGATTTTTTTTAACTAGATATACCTATAAAAGTAATAAATAAAACAATTATGAAAGGTAGAAATGTTAAAAGGACTCTGCTTGTACCGATGTTACTCAGTAGCTTGGTGGTTGGGTCATGGGTGTTCCAACTTTTGTGTGAGAGTTGCGGGATCAAACCTGCACAACCTCTTTTTTTTTTTTTTTTTTGCAAATGCAGTTTTGGGCTTTTGGCAGTTTGGCCCAATATTTAGAACCTGTAAGGCCCAATTCAATAGTGACACCGCTTATGGAAATTCTGCGTATGGCACTGGCTACAACCTACTCTTTCTTGGAATGCATATATACCTTTGAGACGGTTGGGCACAGCCTCCTGATTTATAAAATTAGCTAGGTGGAAGATCCAAGAGAATATGTATTGTATTGAGCCTGAATGCTACAGAGACACACACACACACACACACAAAGTCAATTAATTAGCAAACAGTTCTAAAGAAGACTAAAGACAACATTTTTTCTGATAAGTTTATCGGTCATGTTAGAGGATTAAAATAATCAAATGTCATGTTGTCTGTTTCCTGTAGACTGGTGCAGTCCTTGTCCTCGGCCTTTGATATTGATCCAAACTGATTCGTTTCAGACCTACAGGATTGAACTAATTGCTTGTTAATTTTTTTGTACAGCCTGCTGCAATTGCTGCTAATGTAAGGGCTGTTTTTACATGCCTTCTGGACCAAGTAAGTTCACTACCTTTCTATTTCAAAGTTTGTTTCTGCTGAAAGTAGAGTTGTCAAAAAGGGCCAGCCCAGCCCCACCAGGCCCAAGCCTCGCGAGCCAAGGAATTTGATGGGCTAGGGCGCGCCGGTCCTTTATTTGAAAAGGGCCTGAAAAATGCTCAACCCAACCCAACCCTAGAAGGGTCGCAAGCTGGGGGGGGGGGTAGCCCTTCTTTTTTTTTTCTAACTTAAAATTCTCTAACTTAAAGAAAATGAGAAGATTTTCAAATCAAATATGACAAACAATGGTGTTGTTTCAATAACAGTAGCAAAAAATCTAGTGTGATTAGCATGTATCTAGGATGCTAGATACGCGAGATACATGTATCTGGTGTGATGCATCCCATATAGAGTGGCGAGCGAGATGGGAGGGAGGCGAGGGTGCGGGATTTGTCTATGTATCTAATTAGATATATGCGAATCCACTTGGATAGAGTGTATCTAGAATAAATTACATAATTTTGAGTCCATGTATCCCGAGTTATATGTATCTGGACGCACCAAACCAAAATCTGGTAAGATTCATAATATTACAACATAATGTGCATCTAAGTGATTAGCTCATACACTAGTGAGATTTTTGTAAGGTACCCTTATATAAATAGCTTTGGCCCATGGGCTTATTTGGGCTGGGCTTATAAGCCCTAGTTTTAAATGGGCTTGAAAAATCATATCCCAACCCTACCCCGGTAGCGGGTTGGGTTGGGCCGGCCCCATGGGCTAAGCCCATTTTAATGGCTCTAGCTGGAAGTATTTACGTTATTTTCATTTGGCATGCGGACTATGTAATTGAATATTACTTTTTTGGGAGGTTGAGTGTAATTCATTGTACATAGATATCCTTTTATTTCTTCTACTTTTTGGAGACTGGAATTTATGTATGGATCATTTCCTACTTAACTACCTTGCATTAGTAATGTAGCATATTCAATGAGGGAGGATAGCTCTGCCATTGTTCTCTGTCATTTTTACGTGGTATCATTAGCTGCCTTATTCCAACTCTTGCAGGTGAGCATATACATAACTGAAGGTCTTGAAAGAGCCAGAGACAGTCTCACTGAGGCTGCTGCTTTAAGGGAAAGATTTGTACTTCCTAGTGTAAGTCGAAGGGTTGCTGCTGCAGCTGCTTCCGCGGTAATTACTTTGGCATTCATGCCTACTACAGTCTGAAAAATATGTAAATTTTCCTTGTGCATGAGTATACAGTCGTAGATTAGCTGATTTAACCATATCATCTGTGGTATTTAGGCAGAAGCAGCAGCTGCTGCTGGTGAAAGCAGTTTCAGATCTTTCATGGTTTCTGTGCAACGCTGTGGGAGCAGTGTGGCTATTGTGCAGCAAGTATGTTGGTTTGATGCTAGTGAACTAGTGAAAATCTTTGTGATTAAAATATAACACAATCTCATGTACAAATTTACCAGTTCTAAAGAAAAATAAACACAATCTCATGTTGTCTCTTTTTGGGTTCTCATTGAACTCCTTTTCTTCAGTATTTTGCAAACTCTATATCTCGACTTTTACTACCTGTGGATGGTGCGCATGCTGCTTCTTGTGAAGAAATGGCTACAGCTATGTCAAGTGCAGAGGGTGCTGCTTATAAGGGGCTTCAGCAGTGCATTGAAACTGTTATGGCAGAGGTCTGATTTGTAACATTTAATGTGTTTGACGGTTGTGGTAGTCTTTATGTGGGACTTGGCCTCATTATTACAATCACAATGGCACCTTTTATCAGTCATTTTGAATTTCTCAGATTCTATTTTGTTTCCTTTCAGATCAAAGTTTACGTTTGATATTAGGTTACACTTTCTTTGACTGTTCTCAGGTGGAACGCGTACTGTCAACTGAACAAAAGGTCGCAGATTATCGATCACCTGATGACAGCATTGTCCCTGACCATCGGCCAACGCAAGCTTGTTCAAAGTCTGAACTAATTTAAGCTTTACTTATGCCATGTAGAGTAGAGAAACTATAATAAGATGATCTCTGGAAGGATATTAAGCTGCCTATTATTTAACTGGCTTTCAAAATATCAACACACGCCATTCTAAATATGTCAAGAATGCATTGGAGTCTGAAATCTCCTATGCATAGTGTTTGGCCTTTCATATATTTTCTTGTCTCTTTCCCTCGTAATACATCTTAAGTTTTTTTTTTCTTTTCTGAAGGATATTTCCTGTATTCTTACGGCTTCTCCCTTTATCAGAGTTGTCGCATACCTTTCAAGGGTGCTTGAATCGGCATTCACAGCGCTGGAAGGGCTTAACAAACAAGCCTTTTTGACTGAATTGGTATATTCCTGTTCTTATTTCTGCATACGCTTATATCCTAGTCTGACCCCTAAATGCTGACAATGTTCAGTGTGTTAAGTTATTTGCTTGATATTGCTCCATCTTATTCTACAAGTTATGCTAGGTGTTCCTTGATCCTACTGGTTAATGCTTTAATTTTTTTATTTCTTTTTTAGTCTTATTTACATGGACCACGTCACCACGGTGAGTGTAGGTGTTAAAAGAGGGCAGGTAGACCTAAAATCAGATGGAAGGAAGTTGTCTTTGAGGACATACAATTTCTGGGGATCAATGCAAACTTAGTGAAAGATGGGTGGGAAGAAAAGGATCTATATAGGCGATACCTATTGGTTGACAACATGTTATAGACATGTTGACACTTTCACTAGGTCCTATGCTTTCTAAGAATGGCTTAGCTTTTAAGATATTTATACGTTTAGGAAATATAGAGAACTTCTATTACTTCTTATTTGTATTTGCATAATGTTGGCATGGGATGGATTTAAATGGAATAACATGGTCAGTGAAAGTTCATATAAATGACCCCAACTTATTTGGGAGTTGGGACTGAGGTATAGTTGTTGCTATTGTTATTGGTTTTATTTACATGAATATATTAAGATGGCCTTAAACATGCCATCCATTAAGATGGCCTTAAACATGAATATATTGCTCCCAGGCACGTTTCCCTAGGTAAAAGCTTAGGGACCCTTCTGGCCCTGAGCTACACCACCTCCGGTGAACTTCCTTCACCGGAGACCTAATCCTTTCTTTTCCCTTTTTAAAACGACACACATCTTCTTTCTTTTAGATGGCTGATAGGATCTATTTCCGACTTGGGGGAAAGTCTTATGATTTGACAAAGTCACATCTCCCTTCAGGAACCTGGTTTGAATGGGTGGAGGATGCAAGATTATATATGCGCAGGATGAAGCTTAGCAGAGCTGCTCTTTTTTGGCTGTGTGAAAGATTTCAGGAGGCTTCAGATATCAAAGGAAAATCCTTTAAAGCTTGGAAATGCAGAGATAGGACTACACATATTTATTGCAATCTAAAGTTCAATACGTTTGGGAGGTTTCTGTCTGTTATTACAGTTAATGGAAAGGAGAGATCTGTGATTATTCTTCCGGAGAACGCATTTAATGAAGGGTGGACCAATGTATTGCAAAAAATTGAGCCTTTCATTAATGATACCAAACAGGTACAGAAATTGAATGGTAATACAGGGGGAACAAGTACAAAAGGGGACAAAGGAAAGGGGAGTTACAAGGATGCAATCCTTAGGAATAGATGGTCGGCAAACTATTCATTACAGTCTTTGGAGAAGAACAACAACGAGGATGATACAGATCCGCTGAGAAGAAGTCTGGTGGGATGCTTTCCTGGCTGTGACGAGATCCCAACTCGCAATGACCTTCGAAAATGGGTTCATCAGAATTGGCAGGGCATTTTCAACATCCAAATTTTCGATTTGAATGGGATCCAGTTTCTGTTCGAATTTCAATCAAGACGAGATGCTGAAAATGTCCTAGCAGGAAGATGGATGAGAAATAATCACTGCATGGAGTTAGAATGGTGGTCCCCTACGACAGGGGCCATTCCGATGCAAAAGAAATTTGATTGGTTTTGGATTCGCATCTTAGGGCTCCCTCTTCAACTATGGTCGGATGAAGTAATGAAAGACATAGGAGACCAGTGTGGCGGGTGGCTGGAGACAGAAGAGGAAACCCAACTTCGAAACCACTTGAGATGGGCTCGGATTAGAGTCAGAGGACCTATGGAAGAGATACCGACAACAGTTGAGGTCGACGACGGCGAGTTCACGTTCACCTTGCCAGTATGGTGTGAAGCTCCGGCGAGGTTCAGGCCCAGCAGTGATAAAGTCCTCGAACACCGAGAAGCAAGGAAACAACCCCTTCGAGGTGAATCAAGCTTGATGGGGACCTCTCAGACCAATTACCCATTGGATAATGGAAAGTACAATGCGGACAAAGGCTTGCAGGAGACTTTTATTTCAAAAAGAAAAGAGGACCACGCGGTTTTGACTGAAGGGCACGTGGTTGGCCTAATTCAAAAGATGGGGCCTGATTTAATTAAAGAGCAGTTGGGCCTGTTGGGCCTTTTGGGCCATTTAAAAAATAATAAAGAGTCAGGAATGAAGGAAGTCCAATGTCTCCACACTTCAAAAACTCCTGAAGCAGAGCCTTTCATCGATGATATTCTCGGGCAAGAGGCTACGCCTTCACCGAGACCATGTCTCTCTGAGGAAGAACTTGGCATGCTGGAAAGCCTCTCTCCTGGACCCCTAGAATGTGCTAAAGAGAGAGGGGATGGTTCAATGGAGGGGGAGAACAGACCTGTGGCTATTATTGAGGAATATGGGGGAGGGGAAAGTCTTAATTATTCTGATAGGGAAGCGGGACCTCGAGGTGATGAAGGAGTTGGGCAATTGACGAACTTCGAAGAACCACTGCCTCTCCAAATCAATGATTCCCTCTCGGAGCAAGAAATTGAAGATAAAGCTTCTCTTTGGGTCCAGTCAAATGTCCTAAAGCTCAGCCAATTGTTTGGGGCTGCCTTTGAAGGCTGCGATAAGGTGGCCTTTGATCTTTTTTTAAGAATTGATCAAAAAAGGGGTGAATTAACACAAAAGGCAGCATCTATTGCATCCACCAGTGGTAAGAAACTCACTCCAAAAGAGATTAAGAACCTGGAATTCCATGTTAAATTTAAAGAAGGTGAGCCAAGGAGTAGAGGGAGGACAACATCAGCCAGTTATCAATGAAGCTGAAAATTTTCAGCTGGAATGTGAGGGGGGTAAATTGTGAATATAAGAGGAGGTTAGTGAGGAGAATAATACAACAATGGGGGGCAGATATATATGTGTTAGTAGAGACGAAACTGACAGAAAAGGAAACTCATGTTTTTAGGCAGTTGTGGCAGAACAGGTGGATGGGGGAGTGTCATCTGAATGCAACGGGTAGAAGTGGGGGGATAGTTGTAATGTGGGACAAGAGATATTGGAGAGGGGAAGTCGTGTCAACTACCAACCAGAGTCTAACAATAAAATTTGATGGCATCAACCAAGTTCTTACTTGGTTCCTTAGTGCAGTGTATGCTTCCTGTGATACTGTGTCTAGAAGAGAGTTGTGGCAAGAGTTGAGCATCATCAAGGAGGTATGCAGTGGCCCGTGGATATCTTGTGGTGACTTTAATGTCACAAGGTACCCAAATGAAAGATCAGAAGGACACAGAATAACAGGGGACATGCAGGAGTTCACGGAATGGATAAATGCGATGGAATTCGTGGACCCCCCGCTTTTGGGGGGATCCTTCACTTGGAGAAGAGGAGATGGCCATAGCTCAGCTTCCAGAATTGATAGGTTTTTATATTCATCTCAATGGGATGAATCTTTCACTCGGATCAAACAGAACTTGCTGCCCAGAATAGGTTCTGATCATAACCCCATCATGCTTGATTGTGGGGAACTGAATTTGAATAAGTCCTATTTCAAATTTGAGCAATGGTGGCTGAGGGTGGACGGTTTTGCTGATAAGATTAAGGAATGGTGGTTGTCTTTCAAAATAAATGGCACAGGTTCTTACATCTTAGCTGTTAAACTAAAGATGTTGAAGCAAAAATTGAAAGAATGGAGAATGACACATAGAAATGATTGGAAACGTAAAAAGGAGGAAATCCTCCAACAGTTAGCAGAGATGGAAAAGACGCAGGAGCTGAGATTACTCTCAGAGGATGAACTACTCCAAAAGGTTCATCTAGCCATGGAATTTGAGGAGGTTGCCAAACAAGAAGAAATAGCGTGGAGACAAAGATCTCGAATACAATGGCTTAAAAAAGGTGATAAAAACACAAAATTTTTCCATAGGGTTGCAACAGCTCACAAAAGATTTAATTCTATTGACACTTTGGTGGTGGAAGGAAACTCTATCTCAGATCCAGAAGATATTAAAGGAGAAATCATCAACTTTTATCAAAAGTTGTACACAGAGACTGAACAGTGGAGACCGGAATTTAAGTTGCAAGGCTTGGAAACTATTACTGAGGAAGAAAGAGATTGGTTGCAAACTCACTTTGAGGAGGCTGAAGTTTTGAAGTGCATCAAGTCATGTGCCAGTGACAAGGCACCTGGCCCTGATGGCTTCCCCATGTGTTTTTTTCAGAGTTTTTGGGAGGTGCTTAAGTTTGATTTTATGAATGCAGTAAACCACTTTCACGAAAGACAAGAGTTTGAGAGGAGCCTCAATGCCACCTATGTGGCCCTTATTCCAAAGAAGCCAGGGGCAACTGAACTTAGAGACTTTAGACCAATAAGTCTTATTGGTGGAGTCTATAAAATTTTTGCCAAGCTTCTGGCAGAAAGAGTGAAAAAAGTAATCAGCAAGCTAGTCAACAAACATCAAATGGCCTTCATACAGGGCAGACAGATCCTAGATGCAGCTCTAATAGCTAGTGAATGTGTAGATTCAAGGATTAAAGGTGAATCCCCAGGAATCATGTGTAAGCTTGATATTGAGAAAGCCTATGATCATATGAACTGGGATTTCCTTATTAACATCCTGAGACAAATGGGGTTTGGAGAGAAATGGCTGAAGTGGATAGGATTTTGCATTAAAACTGTCAGGTTCTCTATATTGATTAATGGAGAACCTGCTGGTTTTTTTCCCTCAGAAAGGGGGTTGAGGCAGGGTGATCCTCTCTCTCCTTTCCTCTTTATTCTAGCTATGGAAGGACTCAATAGTATGATAAGGGTGGCCACTCAGAAGAAATGGTTAAAAGGGTTCAAAGTGGGTAACCAAGCTGGGGAAGATCTACAAATTTGCCAATTACTGTATGCAGATGATACTGTGATCTTCTGTGAGGCCAAGGCTGAGCAGGTGTGTTTCATCAGAATAATATTAGTAATCTTTGAGGCAGTGTCAGGGCTTTCTGTGAACTGGAGAAAAAGCAGCATGTTTCAAGTCAAGGACGTAGCTAACATCCAGTGTTTAGCAAATATTTTGAGTTGTAAGATGGAAAATCTCCCAACTACATATCTAGGGATGCCATTGGGTAACAACCACAAAGAATTAGAAATATGGGATGGAATTGTGGAGAAGACTGAGAAAAAATTAGCCACCTGGAAGACACAATACCTATCTCTGGGAGGAAGAATAACAATGATCAATTCTGTCTTAGATGCTCTCCCTACTTACGTTATGTCTCTCTTCCCCCTACCTGCTAAGGTGGAAGACAGATTGGATAAACTAAGGAGAGATTTTCTTTGGCTGGGCAACAAGGAAGGAAAGGGCATTCACTTGGTCAAATGGCAAACTGCCCAACTAAGCAAGAAATCAGGAGGTCTTGGCATTAAGAATCTAGGTCTGCAAAATAGGTGTTTACTGTCAAAATGGCTATGGAGGTTTGGTAAAGAGGGGCAAGCTCTGTGGAAGGATGTTATTGTTAGCAAGTATGGACAAACTGATTCATGGACATCCAACACTGTGACCAGCACCTATGGGGTCTCAGTTTGGAGGTCTATCAGAAATTTGTGGCCAAAACTAACGAGGAACATATGCTACAAGGTGGGTGAGGGGACTAGGATCCTTTTTTGGAAAGACAAGTGGATAGGACAGAACTCCCTCATGGAGGACTTTGCAGATTTGTACTCTTTTTGTGACAACCCTGGAGCATCTATTGCTGAGATGTGGTCTCAACAAGGGTGGAATATAACCCTTAGGAGGCTCTTAAATGACTGGGAGGTGGATAGAGTAGCCAATTTACTGCAGAGGTTGGAAGATTTTCCGGGACTCAACACTAATCCTGATGCAATCAGATGGAAACATGATAGGGATGGGGAATTCTCTGTTGGAACAATGTACAAAAGAGACCTGGCAACACAGCCGGGGGAGATTGCTGGACCTTGGAAACAAATCTGGAAATCCAACACCCCAACCAAGATAAAGTGTTTCACATGGTTAGTGTGCAGAAGAGCATGTCTGACTCAGGAGAGACTGAAAAAAAGAGGATTTCAGATTGTTTCTAGGTGCTTCTTTTGCCATGAGAAGGAGGAAACAAACAATCATTTGTTCCTTCACTGTAGAGTGACTGCCCAGATATGGTATCTGTTTCAAAGCATTATTCAAGATCCTTGGGTGGTGCCTGAGCATACTGCTGACCTATTAAACTGTTGGATGAGAAGAGGGGGAAGTAAAACACAGAAAAAATGGTGGAATCTAGTTCCATCTTGCATATGGTGGTCAATTTGGAAGGAAAGAAACAATAGGTGCTTTAAGAATATTACTAACCCAATGCAGAAAGTTAAAGAAAACTGCATTAATACTCTATATTTTTGGTGTAAAGAAGAGGGTATAGATGATGTAAATCAGTTAGTAGATTTCCTAGGCTATTTGTAATCATGACTACTTCGCCTTGGAATTTTTTTGTTTGGTTGCCAGCATACCCTCATTGCTGATGAATACAACTTTACCATTCTCAAAAAAAAAAAACATGCCATAGCCCATAACTTTCAAAAATCCTAACAAATGGAAGCTCCAAGCGACTTAAACTACTAAACCTGCATTTTAAAATAGAAGGAGAATTTCTCTGCGACACCATGTTATTGTTTTTTGACTGTCGGGAACATGTTAATATTTAGGCTGTCTACAGCTGTTTTACAGCTGTCCACAATGTGTTGTGTTGATACAGCTGATTACATTATCTGCAATTTTTTCCAGTTTGTAGTTATTACTCTTAGAATCAAAATTTCTGGTAACAATATGGTGTATGTTTTTCTCTTTTAATAGGGGAATCGTTTACACAAAGGCTTGCTTAATCATTGGCAAAAGTTCACCTTCAATGCAAGGTACTTCCTTTCGGTATTGCTGTTATTGCTGCTTGTTTAAGTTAATTAAATTGGAGTTGCAAAAATTACGTAGTGACTTATAAGATCCATAGTAGGAATAGTTCCCTGCCTATAGCAAGCTAATGCTTATACTTCCACTAGTGTCAGTGAGTTTAGAAACCTATCTGCCAGCTAATATTTCTATTGCATAAAGCCAAAAGAGAAATTTCTGATGTTTGTGTCATTTCAACATTATAGATATTAAAGAAATATAAAGTCTCTATTCGGCAGATTGTAAACCAGGTGGGAATCTAGTTTCATGAAGTTCAATAGTTGTGGTGTTTTTGCTAATAGATTAAAGGCCAGACACGAGATTACTTTCATCTCCTTCTGTTTATAGTCACGCATCGTACTGATGCTTCAGGGATCATTCTTGGGTTAAGAAGTAAAAACATTTTGAAAAGCACCATCATTACTCAACAAGAACAACAACAAACTACGCTAATCCGAACCAATTTGGAGTCGGTAAAATAAACCCTTACTGATCATGTTGTTCTAGTTAAGCTCATATTTAGGGGTGTCAAATGTGGCCCAAATATATTTTACCCTCCCAGAATTTTATGGGTTGACTCTGTTGGTGATGGTTCGATTCCCCCTTCTTGTAATCCCCCACCTCCATTTCTCCTTTCCCTACCCCCAGTTCTTTTAAAAAGGGGCAAAAATTTTAATCCGCTTAATCATTAACCCATTTTAAAACAATCTTCAACTTAGCCCAGTTCTATGCCCAATTCAACCCTCTTTAACCTGCTTTTCTTCAATTCATTATTGCTTTCCACAATTCTGTCCTATGGGATGTGGAGATAAGTTTGCTGAGACGTCCTGAAGAGATGTTCTATATATTGAGGACAATTAGACTTCTCCATATTTTCTTTATGACTTGCCTAAAGCTAAAGTAAGAAACTATCTACAGTTCATGCCATGCAATGACATGGATAAATAAAAGATTTGTAGATTTCGAGTCAGCTTTCTTATGTTCCAGATCTTCTATTTTTCATTCTATGTGTGTTGAGCAGATCTGGTCTTTTCTTTGGTGCATGACTGTATTCGGGAATCCGTGGAGCTCCTATGCAGAAAATTGTCCAACTGTTTCAGTCACATATTATGATAAAACAGTTCCCAACAAAAGCTTCTACAATCTGAATGGCGTTAAGTGGTTGGAACTCTGGATATATGACCAAATTATTAAGTCTGACTGGAGAAATTGGAAACAAATATGTTTGTCAAGCTCACCTATCAAAAAATTTTTTAGTCAAAAAAAAAGATTTTTTGGTGAGGAATACACATTTACCATTACAAAATAAAAATAAAAATAATCTTTTTGTCAAAGCTTGTGCAGTTTCTCCACCAAGGAAAGAAAAAAAGGGAGGTGTTGCACGCATGAGAATGATTAAGCATGAGTTTTGTATCATTTTTTGGTACTCTTGTGACTATGTATATCAAGATTACAAAGAAACAAATACTAGCTCCAGGGCTTTGGTTCAGTGATGAAGGCAGTACAGACTACAGCGTGGATGCATGGTAGGCGTACATCACTAGTTCAAATCATGACTGGTAAACCAAGTCTGGTGCTTTAGTGGAGAAGGGTGGAGGGTAGAATCAAATAGCAACTGAGTTCCGAAGATGAAAATAGCAGATTTCTTGGTCATTAAAAAAGGAAGTACTAACTAGTGAATTGTTTTTCTTGTTATCAGTGCTAACTAGTAAATTGTTTGTAGCATGTTCTCTTATTTTTCTCAAGTGATAAGCTAGGCACTAGTCCAAAGGGGATCATTTACTCGGATTAATCCAAGTTTTCTGGGTGCTGCACCTCTATTTCTTTTTGCAATGCTAAGTAAATCCCATGTACACTCAGTAATTTAAAATAACTATCACACTCTCTTTAATGCTTTATCGTTTACTCACATTTAAAGTCATTGTGTATCCCTGTGTGCATTTAATTGCACACTTCTATATAAACTCAATTCGCTCCATTGTTTTATGACTTGGTCAGTCACTCGTGATGTTTTTCTTACCTGTTCCGTGTCTCTTTCTGAAATTGAAACCATGGCAAAGTAGACACAGGTGACGGAATAAACGAGTTTGTGCTTTCTTGTACATTGCATAATATCTCTTTTGTCTATTGTAGTGGAGGATTGCGTTTGAAGCGTGATATAACAGAGTATGGGGAGTTTGTTCGTAGTTTCAATGCCCCTTCAGTTGATGAGAAATTTGAACAGCTGGGCATGTAAGTTACTAGCTTTTTGAAAAATTGAATGCCGTCCACAAAATATGATATAATCCTGATTACCTGATTTATGATCTTTTTTCCAGCATGGCAAATGTGTTTATTGTTGCACCTGAAAGTCTATCAACACTCTTTGAGGGAACCCCGAGCATTAGGAAAGATGCACAGAGGTAATTATCATGTTTAAGTAACCTTGTATACTGAGAATAAACAGACTGTTCTCCTGCAGATTTTCTCATAAAATTAAATGTGTTTTACAAACATGTCTATTGTGTATTATCACCACCATTAGCCATCTTTACAATCATCACCACCAGCCATCATTACAACCAATCACTGACTATTACCGGCCATCAGCCATCACTATATACCGCCATTAGTTATCGCTATCGTCCACCACAATTATTTGTTACCACCACCATCACGATCAACAACTACTATAAATCACTATTGCTAGTCATAATCACCACTAGCTACTACACATAACCACCACCATCATCCAACACAATCTCCAGTCAACACCCACAACCATGACAGTGCTAGCCATCAACATTGATTGTTATATTATTTTTTTAAGAATATTTTAATGATATAGCATTAGATTAATCTAGTATTTATTTGAATTTTTTTATTTATGAACTTTTAAATAAAGGCAAATTTGATACATTCAGATGTTGAGAAAACAAACCGTCTTAATTATGTAGTATTCAGATTTTAATACAACTTAGTGGTCATATATGAATTCTGATTCAGACATCTAAAACTTAATGCACATCTTAATACATAGACGTGCATTTCGATTCAGATATCGCAAGTTTAATAAAAATAAATGAGGCCTAAGTGGGTCCATTTGTAAGCTCATTGTCAATCAGTAAAGAGTATATGCTCAAGGACTTAATATTTTTGAATGCTTCTGTTTTCTATGAACTCCAGGTTCATTCAGCTTCGGGAGGACTACAAGAGTGCAAAAATTGCAGCGAGACTCAGCTCCTTATTGCCTAGCTCTAGTTAGAACCAAAGTCAATGAGCTTTTACGATAGGGGTGAGCTGGATAGAGCTATACAGTTGTATGGTGAGGGCTTTCCACCTCCTATACTTGCCGTCTTTTACCTGAGCTCGAAGATAGAGAAACGTTGCTAATTCAGTGTAATTCATCCTTGGAAATTCATATGCAGCCCCTAGCCCCTTCTGTGTAATCATCATTTATTGTTTTCTTCACGATCTGCTGGTGTATGTTGTGGAACTAGGTATCGAACATGCGTAAGGTTTTGCTAATTGTGACTAGTGTGTTTATATGCTAGGTGTGCAGTTGTATTGTTAAAAGTAGATGAGAGAAATGTACCAGATTTGTTGTTATAGATGCTGATTGTCCTAGACTTTATAGAAGTTGTAGTAAAGGTTATCTTCTTTACCATGTGCATGTTTCACAGCGGAGTCTATCCTATTATTAACTTGTGGTTAAATCTCTAAATCATCTTTCTGAAGGAAAATTATTAATAATTGGGAAAAAAAATGAATTTATGCAGAAAGTTTTATGTCTTGACAAGCTATGTATTCAGTTAGTTTGGATTTGCTTAGTATTTAATCAGAACCAAGGATAATAAAGGGTCATTCGCACAAATTTCATACATACAGATTAAAGGCGGTTGAAAATATCTGACATAAAAAAAAAAGAAAAAAAAAAAGAGTTTGCAAAGGCACAAGTTATGCCTTGTGAGACAACTTAGTTCCTATCGAAATTATGTTTAGATGTGTAAGTTCGATTTTAGAATCTATAAAGTTATGCCTTAAGAGACGTGACTTGTTCCTACAAAAAATTTGTTGGACCGTAAAGTTTCTCTAAACTTGTGTATTGCGAATTAGATACTACACTAAACTTTTACCTTGCGAAAAGTAAGTTGGGATATTTCTTGTCCTTTGTTTGGCTGGTTGGCCAGAGTGACAAATTCTCTTTTAGCTACAAGTTACAACTAATGATTTGATACTTTTTTCTCAATTGCTAGAGCAGCAAGTCTTGCATGATACTGTATATGAGCTTTTAGTTATCATTTTCTACAACGGTGGTGGTAGCAGGGCGAGCTTGAACTCACCTCAACTATTTCATCAGATACCTGCTTTGGTCTCCCATAATTTTCACTTAATTCATCAACTGTTTAGTCACACCCTCAAATGCAAGATCTTTAGGTATCATTATCAGAATTCAGAAGAATGGTGGAACCAAGAAATCAATATTTGCTGGATGCTGCATGAACAGGACATATATCTAAATAGAGTTTCATATGTTAAGGTGAAATACTCAGCTTTTCATTAGGGAAAAGTCTCTTCTACACAAACAAAAATCTGTAAGCAGCTAACTAATCCTAAGACAATGAGGGATCATACTCTAGGCAAGAGGAGATATAAATTTCTATACAACATTCCATATAATCAGACAAGTCCTTTCATAATGTAGCACTTCCATTTCAAAGCCCCATACAACATTCTCTAAAGCAATATTTCAACTTACTTAAGAGTAGAAGAATGATGTACTGGAGAAGTAAACAACTCCACAGGCATCCAAAGCAGTAGATCCATACGTACAAATCTTTCGAATTTTCTTCCTGGCCATTCTTGATTAATCCATAGTAAGCCACCTCTGAAAACAAACTTGAATACTACGAAAGTTCTCATCACTGCTACTTTCTCCACCACTTTCTGCACTGGTTTATCCAGATTATCTCTTCCATTGATAATTAAGCAAATGGTTTGGGAAAGGGGGGTTGGCATAACGCACCCAAGGGTGTGACGTAGTGGTCGATGAAGTGGTTGAGAACCCTGAGGTCTCAGGTTCAAAACTCAGTGGAGACAAAAAATACTAGGTGATTCTTCCCATCTGTCCTAGCCTTGGTGGACAAAGTTACCTGATACCTATTGATGGTGGAGGTGGCATCCCGTGAAATTAATCGAGGTGTGCGAAAGCTGACCCAGACACCACGGTCATAGAAATTAAAGGGGGGGGGGGGGTGTTGGCATATCAATATATGGATAACAACTTATTGTGAACAGATATAACACAATGGGATGCTCCTAACCAATAACCATATCATTAAAGATCTATACACTTTGATTCTGTTGTAGATGGACGAAATAGATGTGAGTCTCAAATGCTCATCTCAATCTAAGTTCACGAAATACCCATCTCCTTTTGAACTTCTAATCCTTCCAACTGAGGAACAACCATACGTGGTACCGTATCAACAGAACTTATAACTTCACTTAGAAAAAAACTTGTTTTGGAGTCTGATATGTACAAATGTGAAATAGGAGTAGAAGATAGCATGTTTCACGGGATTGAAACACATTATGACCACAAGAAAAAGAGATTTCAACTTCAACAGCGAAATCGCTTTAAATTGAGCCTGGAGAACATTTCAAAAGAAAGAACCTACTAACTACTAGATATTGAGTTGTATCAGACAGTCAGGTTTCAACAGACTTGAGGAATAAATAAGAACAAATCCACAGGACTTTTAGTTTCAGAGGGGATTGCACACAAAAGGACTTAATACTTTACAACTAGGTGAAGGGGATAAAGTTTAAGAAGAAAAGCCCCACTTATTTGCTAGTGTGACACATCATTTTCTTGGAGTTCAGACTCAAGGGGAAAAATAGCATAGAGATCTCATAGCATGCAGTCTGTGCTGGTAGGCAACCTTCTGAAGAAATTAAGTGTCATAGACGGAAGCTTGAAGCGGAACCACGGATGTCTCAATGTATAGAATCCAGTCAAGAGTGTCACAACTCGGAAAGGCGTGACAATGAACAAAATGGAAGAAACCAAGCAGAAAATCAGAAACACTGCTGTTGCCCTAGGGTCTCTCCAGCTCCGCAAAGATAGAAGCCTCTCCCCTTGAGTAGCCCAGTCACCAACCACAGTCTGGATTGTCGCTGCAATCATTCTCAGACGGTCATACCTCATGCTGACGATATCAGGAGAAAATGAAGTGGGAAAACCATCAAATTCCTCAGATAATTCATCAGGAAGAGCAGTATCAGCACATGAAAGACAAATATCTGTGAGTGGGGGATGCATTGGCTTTTTTCTGTAGTTCCAAATACTGATCAAGGAGAGAGAGAGAAAAAAAGTAGGTAGAATAAGTTTTGGATTTAGTACCAGTATGATGAACAAGATATGGATCAGAAAAGTTATAATGGGGTTTCTCCAGTTACATATATGATCAAATCTTTTTGCTACAGCCTCTAAAATAGCCATAAGCCTGAAAAAGTTAACCCTGGATTTTCTTATACTCCACATGGAAGGGCCGATTTCTAACATATACTCCACTACCTCTTTCCCCATAGGTGGATCAGCACATTTTAGTCTCATAATGATAATCTGTTGGGCGTGATGCCTCAAGTAGGATTCATCTGCTATTGATAAATTCTGAAGATAGTGCATCTTGGGTAACAGTGGCTGAGAGTACATATATGTTGTATTCAACGACGATGAGCAAATAAAACGTACAGTCAAGTAAATTTCACCTGTCTTTCTCACCCCAGTATTATGGAAGAGCATTAGCTGATAAGAACGTGCATAGACTCTGTCTGTTTGAAGAGTGGACAGACGAATCCTAACTTTTCCAATCCTGGAGTCCTTTACACCTTCAACTTTATCTCCTCCTTGCAGATTGCTATCATCAAATACACCTATAGTTAAAACAGTGCAAGGGTCAAATACTTCCCAAGTGTAATGCTCATTCCACGTGGGAGAAAGGCTATCGGTAATTGTCCTAGTTGTAACCCACTTCACCCCATATTTGGCAACACAATAGGCATCTGTAGTTGCTTGCCCATCTCTTCTCTTCATTGGCTTGAGGGCCTGAGCATTCAGAATACCCAATTCAAGGACACCAACACTGGACTTCCACAATTGTTTTGCCGTTGTTCTAAGATCACTACTGTCACAGGTAGACTTGTCCAGAACATGGTAACCTCCCTCCAGACTAATACTCATGAGAATATTGCCAACAGACCTGATTTTCTCCTCCTTTTCTCCCCTAATTGTAACCTGCTTCACAAATTCATACCACAGACATCTCACAGGTTTCTCATCCAACCTCATTTCCACATCTGACAAAGGAACCACACACCTTCCAAGAACCTCATACTTGTCTGACGCACCTTTATCTGCCACACTCAAAATCAATACATCA
Organism: Solanum verrucosum; assembly: GCF_900185275.1. Taxonomy (NCBI): domain Eukaryota; kingdom Viridiplantae; phylum Streptophyta; class Magnoliopsida; order Solanales; family Solanaceae; genus Solanum; species Solanum verrucosum. The sequence goes on from NW_026020049.1 coordinate 2,635,375, forward strand.
AATGGTTCAACTGCTACAAACATCAAAGACTCATCCCATACAGGATTGAAACTCTCTCTATTGGTAACATTTGTACGACGTGACTGATTTCCAAGGCTGGCCATTACGAAAACTTCTGGAAGCCTATATTCATCACTTGGAATCAAGTCCTGTGCCTTAAACACATCAACTCTCAGGTACCAGAGCTTTGGCAAGAGGTACACTTTAGATCTTGTGAGAAATATAGGAAAAGAATATTATTGAATTGTTGTTGTTTACATTATTACATTGAGACCCTATTTATAGACCCTAGAATACAATCCTTTACCAAGTAGGATACTATTTAGTATTCCTATTTCTATTTCTATTCCTATTCCTGTTCTAATAGGATTGTATAAACTTATTCTTATTCTAATAGGATTGTATAAACCTATTCCTATTCTAATAGGATTGTATAAACCTATTCCTATTCTAACACTCCCCCTCAAGCTAGTGCATACAATTCATGTACCTAGCTTGTTACAAATGTAATTAACACGAGGACCGATGAGGGGCTTGGTGAGATATCTGCAAGTTGATCACTCGACTTCACAAATTTGACAATCAATCTCAATGGGCTTGGTCTTCTCATGAAATACTGAATTTGATGCATAATGCCGATAAAACAGAGAGTGATAAAATTACAGTGTTGAACTTCCCAAACCAAGCTTGCAAAAACTATTTCAGACCATAGAGTGACTTACGTAATCAACATACAAGGCTACTAAACTCCCCCTGAGCAACAAATTAGGTGGTTGCTCCATATAGACTTCTTCACAATGCAACGGTCGCCGGAAGTGCTCAAAATCTAGTATAAAGTGTATGGATCATGTTGGAATCAATAGACGTGTCAATATTTAACAAGAAAGTCACCGAAAAATTGGCCGGAACATGCTTATATGCCGGAGTATTGATTTGATGGATAAAAGTGGTCACAATCTAAGAAATAAAATTATATGGATAGGGTTGGAATGATGTCACGACCCAACTAGAAAATAGAAATTATATAGGATAGTTCGAATTGATGGAATGACCCCCATTGAAAAAGAGAAATAATATGGGTAGGGTCGGAATGATGGCACAACCCTAATGAAAAAGAGAAATTATATAGGTATGGTTGGAATGATGGCACAACCCTACGCAAATCAGATTTGGGGAGTCACCGGAAAGACGAATGGAACTATGCAAATCAAATCTGAGGAGTCACTAAAAAGACATGATGCTATGCAACTCAGATATGAGAAAGTAGTTCGGTAAAATCCACGGTACTACACAAATTAATTATGAAAAGTAGTCCGGAGAGATGCACGGTGCTACGCAAATAAGATATGCAAAAAAAGGTAGTCACCGGAAGGATGTCACGGTGCTACACAAATTATATATGAAAAAGTAGTCACTGGAATGATGGCACAGTGCTACACAAATTAAATATGAAAAAGTAGTCACCGGAATGATGACACGGTGCTACAAAAATTAAATATGAAAAAGTAGTCACCGGAATGATGGCACGGTGCTACACAAATTAGATATAAAAAAGTAGTCACTGAAAAGATGGCACGGTGCTACAAGTTAGATATAAGAAAGTAGTCACCGGAATGATGGCACAGTGCTTAAATAAATCAAATATGAGAAAATAGTCACCGGAAAGATACATGGTGACCCAACTTTTGCTAACATAATTGTTGGCCAGACGGGCGGCATATATGAGTAATAGCCGCCCGCCGGCAGCGGAATCACTTTGATCGTTTACCAAGATCGTAGAGGCTCTGATACCATGTGAGAAATATAGGAAAAGAATATTATTGAATTGTTGTTGTTTACATTATTACATTGAGACCCTATTTATAGACCCTAGAATACAATCCTTTACCAAGTAGGATACTATTTAGTATTCCTATTTCTATTTCTATTCCTATTCCTGTTCTAATAGGATTGTATAAACTTATTCTTATTCTAATAGGATTGTATAAACCTATTCCTATTCTAATAGGATTGTATAAACCTATTCCTATTCTAACAGATCTTATATTTGCCATGACATCAGCACTACTAGCATCATCTGAATGCCAAGCTTCAGGAAAGATTTCTTCAGCTTGAGTACCCATCCAAAGAGCCAAAAGCAACTCCCCTTTGACCTTATACCCTCTTCTATCCTCCAATCTATACCACTGAGGAACCAAGTACTCTTGGGCAACCAGTTTTGGGATCTCAAACATATGTCCACCAACAAAATCATCATTTACAAAATCCCTATCTTTCACAGTCACCTCAAGTAAAGAAGCCTCAATCCTATCATGGGAGAAAACAAACATCTGATTCCATTCAGGATTTGTAGTCTTCTCGAAATGACGAGTCTTATCCTTATTATTCCCAAGTTTAACCTCAACATAAGGATCAAGCCTACCTGTAAGATGTTTTGTAGGTAAATCTCTAGCCTTCACCACCCGGACAAAAAGGTATTGCATTTGCTCAAGCTAATAACCCCTAATCTTCTTGAATGAATTTTCTTTTTTTCTTGTTGTTTCTACTTTTTGTCACTCAGATTACCCAAAGTCAAAACCTTTCTAATACTACATTGATCAATAACCAAAACTAAAAGGATCTCAGAAGTTACTAGCAAAGAGGGACAACTCAATACAACGTTAATATTCACAAACCAAAAGACGGACTTAGACAAGGTAACCAAAAATAAGAAAACACAAACAAATCTTTAGGACAAATGGAAGTACTCAAGGGCTAAATAGAGAGAACAGAACCTTAGAAAACTGGCAGAACTATTTGATCTGAATGCTTCAATCCTGCACACATAAAAAAATTTCAGACACAAAACTTGAGTTCTCTAAATCCAATTCAATTTGTTTTGGAGCAACAATATTGAACAAAATTTTGATAAAATAATTCTCCCAACTGGAAAAATAACATACTGTATATAGACTATAGTAATGAACAACATAGTCAATATAAGCACAAGCTATTTAATGGAAGTAAAATTTTCCTCTAAAGATATTTCTTGGAAGTGACTTTTTTTTTTTTGGTTTTTGCACGGTTCGGAGCCAGCATTGAAGCCCCAACTAAATTTGGATCATGCACTACACGCCCACTTGAGGTGACCCTCCCAACAAGATCTTCTCCATACCCACAACTGGAACCGAAACATCTAATTAACGGTAAAACAATTGCATCGGTCGGAAGTGACTTTCATTGAAAGGGATGGGTCTTTGTTGTTTTTCTTTACTTCTTTCCAATACTTTTCCATTGTAATAAAATAACTAGTTTCTAGAGTCTCATGCAATATGTTATAAATTTGTCAAGACGATTAAAATTCAATGAGAACATGCGTGTAATGAGTACTAAAATGCAACAATCTCAAATAAATGTTATGATAATAATTTATAGAAAATTAAATAAAGAAGACTACTAGAGAAATATAAAAAAAATAAACATAGAAGAAAAAAATAACATACGCATCTTCTTAAGACTTTAATTATAAAATTATATAAATGAAAAAAGAAATACAAAATCGGTACATAATTTTTCAAGTTTTTGTCAACACCTTCTCTCATATCCAATCATAATTCAAAAGTCTTCTCCATCGAGTCAAACTAAAGCATGAATCAAATAGAAAAATCACTTTATTTTCGTAAAGTGATATATAATCAAACTAAGGTAGATATATCATATACTTTAGATGTTGATGACTTCGCTACGTTAACTATAAAATGAAAATGATAATTTTGGATGTGAGTTTCATGAAACAAAAAAGATGAATTTATATAGATAAAAATAGAGGAATATCAAAAGACATCTTAAAGTTTTAAATTAAATACTATTTGAAGGTTTCAAAGGGCCAAAATAGATAAAAGAGAACAACTTTAAGAATATTAAATATATGCAATGAACCTCCATTAAAATCTGGAAGAGTAAACAATCCTCCTTTGAACACATGAACTCTCCATTTACTCAATGTAATAATTGATTATCACTAATATTTAAACATGTAATTAACTAAATATTTATAATGTTTTAATCTAGTGTAGGGGAAAAACGATTTTTCAACTTTCAATTTTTTCTGTTTCCACTTTTAGTAATATATATACTAGCTAGCATTGGTACACCATTTAAAAAAGAAGAAAGATGTATTTAGTGAGAATTAATCCCTAGCTAAATAATTTAGCTTTCAATCAAGTGTATTGTTTAGTCTTTTTTAGTATGGTTAATGCTAATATATATATATATATATATATATATATATATATATATATATTCTACGAAGCGATCACAAATTCACGTACCTTATGTTTTGCTAATAAATTCGCCCCTAAATATATACTTTATTAAGTTGATAAACGTAATTACAAATAGATAAGTTTATTGAATAATTCAATATTTAACTTGTTATAAATTGATATTTATAACATTTATATGAAAAAATATTAGCATATGCCATACCTTGTCAAATTAACAAAATAAATTAATATATAAGCTTAATTCATTGTCTCAATTTGATATCAATAAGTTTTAACATTATTTAATCATTTACTTTATTTATTTTACGGATTAATCAGACTTATAAATATCCTCGCATAATTTTTATTATCCTCTTATATGCATTTGTTTACTAAAATATTTTAATTATTATTTTTTATTTAGTATTTACCTATTATTCAAATAATGGTTTTGAACTACTTATATTTTCTTTCATATGATTAATTGAATTTTAATTTAATTATTGATATTATCAATATATGAATTTAAATTATATTTTTTAGGTGACCTTATACATAGAGTATGATTATTCTTGTGATCATAAGTCAAAAAGACTTTTTCATATTAAATTCAATTCAATATGTCTTATCCTTCTAGTTATTTTAATTTTATTAAAAATATAGAAGCAACAGTTAAGCTACTTAATCATTTCATCAAGTTGACTACTTGAAGTAGTTTTTTTTTATTAGATATAAGAGTTTGGACGATGTCCAAGACATGTTTCGTCGATTGTCTCAATTTACGTAACACAAACGGATTGGCAGAGTCACCTAAATTTTATATAATTTTAGTTATTTTAATTTATTAATTATTGTGAATTATAATATCTTTTACATAATTTTAGTCTCTATTTCTTGATAATCAAAGCCCACAAATTTATGAATTAGCTCATTCTTAACTAGCCAAGCAGACAAACAATCATGCATCTTTTTAGTTTTTTATATTTCCAACATTTTTATTTGTATAAGTATTTCACATTTACAATAAGTGTATGAGAATTGACCCTTATCACCTTCTTTACACGCACTTACTTACACCTTGTTCGATTAACTGTTACATATTATTTTATAATGTATCGTATCATATGTATTGTGTTTATTTATTATACTATGAGTCTTCTTTTCAACACCATCAATTTAGTATTATTCCAAGTTCGGAGTAGAGAGTTATGATCATTTTACTAAATAATGCAGTGGAGTTTCATTTTAACCGACGGGAAATTTTTTTTTAAAAAATCTTGTCCTTATACCACTAAGAAAACCTTAAAACGATTTTCTCAACTTCTATAAAGCCATAAACAATCATATTCTCATCTTTAACTCCTCCCTCTCCTCTCTCAAACCTAAGACAAAATGCTAAGGAAAATCAAAGTATAAGATTTTCAAGCAAGATTCTTTTAAATATTTTTCAAGATTCTTCTTAATGCAATATTCTTTCAAATCTTTTACAAGATTTTCTAAGGTAAATCCTTCTCCAAAGATTTCAATCTTTCCAAATTCAAATTCCTTCGTATAATCATGAATCATTAATACAATTCTTAACCCTCGGTAATCGGATTTTCAAGAATCTCAAGAAAGAATTTCTATTGATTGTTCTTCTTCAAGTTAGGGTTCTTCTTGCGTTTAAGGTATACTTTGTTCTTCCTCACACCCTGCTCCTACAATATGTGTTTTTAAGATCAAAGCTAAGGCAAGGTTCTATGATTTTGAATTTTCTTTATCTTCTATCATTGATTCTTGATTTTTATCATCAAAATTATGATACTTTATGCCATTAATGATTATTGATTCATGGTTCATGCTTATTAATACCACATGCACCGCTTTCTAATCAAAGTTATTTAAAAACTTTATCGTAGTATTTCATAAACATTAATTTCACAAATAAATAATACGGCACAGTTTTTAAATAACTTTGATTAGAAAGGGGTTCATGTGGTATAAAAATGAAACATGCAACAATAATCATTAGTATCATAAATATCATAATTTTAATGATAAAAATCAAGAATCAATGATAGGAGATAAAGGGGATTCGAAATCATATAATCTTGGGTAAAAACCCTATCTTTGATCTTAAAAACATATATGGTAGGAGTAGGGCATGAGGAAGATCAAAGTTCCTCACCTTGATAATATTGCATATCTTAAACGCTCCAAAAATCTTGAAGAAGAATCCTAACTTGAAAAAGAACGATCAAGAAATCCTTTCTTGAGATTCTTGAATTAATTTCTTGAAAATCCTATTGCCAAAGATTAAGAATTCTATTTATGATTTATGATTATAAGAAGGAATTTGAATTGGAAAGATTGAAATCTTTGTAGAAGGATTTACAAGAATCTTGAAAATAAATTGAAAGAACATCGCTCGAAGAAAAATCTTGAAAAATATTTGAAAGAATCTTGCTTAGAAGTCTTATGCTTTGATATTCTAAGAGATTTTTGGGGTGTTATAGTAATCATCTCGATGTTTCGAATCTTTTGATATATAATTCGCTTGAAATGATTCACATTTGTAGTCGGGTCAAATTTTTATTTAAAAAAAAGGAGAAGAAACAGTGTTGAATGACCATTTATGCAATTTTTTGTGTAAGAAATATAATCTAATGTACATTATGTTTAATTTACCCCTTTTTCAAAAATTATATTCTTCAATGTCCTAAAAATTACAGCAGTTCTAGGATTAGTAGACTTCAAATCCTCAACAGAATCATACAACCTAACAAATTCCTCTATGGAATTACCAATATGATCATTCACACCTTTTAATTTTACCCTTTTACAACTTGTTTTACTAGCTCAATCCATAGTCATTTCTTATCAACCCTTGAAGTTTATGGAGCTTGATGCTAAGCTCATTCATAATTCTTTTCTTGTAAAGTCTCACTAATGCCTTTTGGCATTTGTAATGGGTTACATAGTTTGTTTCTCATCTTTTTTCAACACTTGTGGAGTTGGACAAGTTACATAACTTTTTCGTACTCACATACATATATGTTTTGAAGTGACTTGGATTTCTCAAATTCTTCACACATATACTCAGTTTCATGTAAAAATTGAAGATTGATAGGCAACTCAACAAAGATTCGTAAATCGAAATGTTGTTGCCATGCACAAGTCAGAGGACAACTTGTAAAATATACTAAAACTCCATCCCCAGATTCCAGACCCACTGCTTAGTGCAATATAGAACCAACTTTATGTGTTATATAATTCAAGACATAATGCCTTTTGGCATTTGAAAAAAAACAACATACTGAAACAAAAATTCAAGCTCTAAGGTTAAGAAATTGTGATACTACATACAATTGCTTTCTTTCTTTTTTTTTTTTCTTTTTGGAAAGTATTACAGGGAACACATCTCATCTCTTCACAGTAGGGGAAATTATGTACGATACGGGAGTCGATGTGTATCTCTTCCTCAAAGAATCTGCACGAATGAAGAGTATAGCCTGATTTAACTTTAATGCTGCATTCTGGCAAAAACCTTAACAGGGAAACCCCCAGAATCCAGTAATATCAGGTGGACAGATATTTACTTTGGCGTAGGCTAATTAATATGTAGTCTAGAATAACTGGAAGAAAAGGCTAGTGGATCCATCACCAAACGATCTTAGATCAGCCGGTCTGACCAATGCTCTGCACAGAGGGCATGTTCTTTCTCTTTCGAACCTGATGAGAAGATGAATGAAGCTGTTCAGTAATTACAGGACACCAACTGTGGTAGCAATATGTAGATATATAGGTCTTCTCTGCATTTATAAGACGTATTGTAGCAACCATGAAATAAAGCAAAGAAGTCGGTGATAAATGAAGTGGGAAGACAATAAATCAATAAATTGTTCATCTGTTTCTGTTTCATGTACAGCATCAACTTTTTTGAATGAAAAATTTCTACTTTCCAAATCATGCATATTAATGCTGCTGTTTGTTTCTCCGTTTATTTTTTCTGGTTTACCTAGTATGCATATAGTTTGCACAATTGACAGACTACATCTGCCACTGGCAATGCCTAATGGACCAGATAATAAAGTAAGAGATAAACGATGTATTTTGAGGTGAAAAGTCCACCGCACAGAGATAAATCTACCTTCAGTTTCTTAAATTTTGATGGAAGGAAAGAAAAGAAATTTGCAGTAGAGAAAAAAATAAAGTAACAAAGTACGCAGCCAGAAAGATAAAAAACATCAGCTCAAACATCAAAAACAATTAGGCCAATTACAAAAAAAGAAATGCATTGCCAAGTTATCCATGATCAGCAAACATAGCAATAGTTACATAAAACAAACCACCTTGGATTTTCCATGCTTCCTCTTAGAATAATTTGCATTATAGCATCAAACTTCTCTATCCAAATTTTATTCTAATAATAGCAGAAGGAATGATCCAAAAATAAATACCGACAGTTTCTAATTTTTTCCATTTAAGTTAAAATTCTTGAATAAAAGTGACCCCCTTCAAAATTGGGACTGACGCACACAAGATAATTGACAATGTTAAAAATAAAGTCAGTTCATTCTTGTTATGTTAGAGAAAATAGTATATGCAAAGCACTTGGAAATGCATTTATCAAACTAGAGGGGGGTTTCCTGCAGAAAGTGCTTCAGAAATACTTACCATTCTGAGACACAGTCTTCACAGAAGAGGTGTTTGCAACGTAACAAAATTGGTGCATGCATCTTCTCCTGGCAAATAGCGCACAGATCACCAGCCGCATTCACCTGGATAAACATTTTAAAAGCAGAGATCACACAAGAGCTTTCAAGTAAAACTCAAAATCTACAAAGAAAATGTATAATGGAACGATTCTCCCCCTCCCTCTAAAAGAAAGATATCTTACTGCTCCAACTTTATCACTACCTCTACGGAAAACAGACAAATCAGCCTTCCAGGTTCCAGCTACTTCTAGGGAGCTACTGATTGCAATTAACAAATTAACCCAAGGACTAGCTAGAAAAAAGAGAAAAATCCTGAAATTTCAGCTTGAAAAAATCCAGCGTTATCCTTAAGATTACCAACTTATATTAAGCCAAAGACGGCTTTCTAAAATACTTCTAGCTGAAACTATTTATTTTCTAGAGAAGTCCTAGCTTTAACTCAACAATTACTTCTGAATTTGATGATTCTAGATTTCAAATCACACTCTCCACAATCTTGACTTGGATATGTAACAAAGACAAAATCCAGAAATATGATCCTATTAACATAATTAAAGCACGAGGCCTCTACACAACAAAAATGTTAACATCTTTGCTTTGGCGTGCCCTGCTTGTTTGGATGCATGAACTAGGGATGGAATGGTCATTTCAGTGTTGAAACAATTTCATTCTACTTGGAGATTCACGGTTAACTTTCCTTAGAGTAAAGCCAAATCAAATAAGAATATGCACCATTTTATAATCATCAAATACTCCCTCTATTTCAATTTATTTGACATTAGTTTGAATCGGCACGGAGTCAAAGAAAAAAATGAAGAGTTTTGAAACTCGTGGTCGTAAACATGCCATATTATTTGTGTTGCTACGAACTTTTAAAACTAACGGCCAGAAATGCCATAACATTTTCTGGATATGAAAAGTTCTCATCAAGTGTAAGGTTAATTTTTTTAGGTATAGAAATGGGTCATTCTTTTTGAAACGAATTAATAAGGAAATAGTGTCACATAAGCTAGAACAGATGGAATAAATTTTATATTGCTTCTTTGTTAACACAAAGCTTGTCAACACACTGTTGTGTGCATGTATAAGGCCAACAAAGAAGAAATTTAGAACGTATTTTAGCATTTGTAACACAACTTCAATTTTATCAAGTTGAACGCACTTGGAAAAACTGATAAAAAGCATAAACTGGTCAATCATTAAAGTAATAGAATTGCTCCAGCACTCTACTGAAGCCATGGGAAGTTGAAGGGAAATGACAATAAAACTTCTTATCAAACCACAGAAGAACGAAAAGAATAACAACCCTCGAACAAAACCCCATCATTCTCCAAGAAAGGGGTAATAATGTGTAGTATTTGTTACATTTCTAACAAGTAAAGTTTTCAAATATCTGACACCTCCTTGTTGTAAATATCATTGCTCCTAAGAATAAGTATTAACAAACAGGGAGCGAAGAAGTAACGACATTATACCTGCTCAGGTGTGGCATGAGACCCATAATGGACTTCCTTTTTTGACAATGCCTTCAAAGCAGTATAGAATGATTTTACCTAAACAACATAAACTGACTAGTGAGTACAAAGGAGAGCAGGAAGAACCAATGCCAAAAACATATTTTCAAAAAACACAGAATATTGAGGTAGTGTGGGAAGAGAGGAGGTTTCCCATGAAAAACTTGATATCATTAATGAAAAACAAGATTTGTTCAGCAGAATAAGATTAGTTCTAGAAAGACCTTACCTTCTCAACAATGGAGGTAAGCTTAAACGTTAAGTACAATCCCGTTGTCAGTGCCGAGAAAAGGCTTCCATATTCTTTATTGAGAAAGAATCTATACCATACAGGAGTTGGTAACAAGGCACGGTATAACAACAGCATGTACTCCACCAGAGTCAGGATTTGACCCTACAAGACGAACGGAGTTCAATTTTCTTGCAAAAAAAAAAAAAAATGGGAGGAAAATCACTAAATTAACCACATCAGAAACTGCTTTATACTCTACCTGTCTACGAAAGTTGTGGCCCCTGCCATTCTTGTAATACATAAGCAGCACCAACTTCAAAGCCATTGCTGCCTGCCGCACCATGGTATCTGGAAACAACAATAAATGAGGATCAATTCTTTCTGAGACTTTAATGTAACAGCTTTATACTCCCGAGAAAAGGATAGAACAGCATGTATATTGCATATAATACGTGAACAACAGGAGCACAAGGCAGGTCAAGAACCATACCATTTACCAGGATGATGAAAATAGCATGCCAGAAAGGTGGGATGACCTTCGGAGGAACCATTAGTAATGGATAGAAAAGGTCATCATTGTGATACCACCAGTAGATTCCAATAACATGTATCACAAAAACCACAAAATAACCAACAAGGACATCTATTTTTCTCTCTCCCTGCAAAATTCAGAATTCATTATGGCAGGATTCGCAGTGTTCCTTAATCTTTCTATTGAAGATAGATGAAAATGAATGTTGCAATAGAAAGTAAACAGACTACAATTCAGCAAATGGAGCATATATTGCACCTTTAAAGCTGTCTGCTTCCGAAGAATGTCATTTGACTTGAACATGACGGCAGTTATCCAAATTGTGACAAAGAAACCTGCACTCCGAGATTAGAAAAATAATGAAGAATGTGATTTGGCATAAATGACAGTTCACATGATATACATGTTTTTACAATTCCAAAAACAGAAGCAGAATACATGAATCTGAAACAGGTAGAAATAAGACAGGAACACTTGCAACCAATTGAAAAAGCAATCCCAAGTCTTCACATGAAAATAGACAATCAAGAATTGCTTGGAAATATTTGCATCAGTGCAATTTGGGTTAACCTAATACAGTCACCTTTTTTCTTCTCTTAGGGATGGTGTTTAGCTTAGAGATATCCCAAGGAGAAGAAAAGAAAAAGAACCAAGCTTATCAGGCATGAGTCAATTTAAATTGTCAATCATAATGCACTCTCCATGTAACAAAGGCAACAAGTGGCCCATCTACCTTGTTCTTATCTGATAAACTAAGCATTTATCAAACAGCCACCCCAATTAAAATGCCTACTTCTTTTAAAAGTTTTGTAAGATTCATTTGGTTTCAAATGCATCAGTCTGGGGAAAGTACCACCGGCAACTCTAGTAAATCTTGTTAGATAGAAAAAACTAAATATATGCTGTTAAACATCTCAGGGAGGTGGCTTAGTAAAAAACTAAGCATACAGAAGGAGAAAGACAAAGGCTAAGTTACACTCTTAAAGTCCTTATATTTCAAAAGGCATCAGCTAAACAAGCTTCAGCTATGTAGCAGTCCTTATTCTGTCTATTTCTATGGAAAGGCAGAGAGCTTTAACGCTCCCTGATTTAATATCAGTAAACTGACTGCAATGGGATTCATATGACAATCCTAAATGCAAACAAATGACAATAAAGAGGCCCATACCTTTCCGTGTACATATATGAGCTAATTTATTTCTGTATTACTTTATAGTTACTATTCAAGAACCACAGAAACCCCAAAACACTGAAAGCAGAATAATTTCCCGAAATGAGTATGAGTGGTCATTAAACAAACATTACCACTTTCACCATCAAAATCCTTTCATACTCAACAACTTCTCAAAAAAAAGCATACAAGTTCCTAACTAATTTCATGAAACGCGTTTAAGGGAGGAATTGGATGCGATTCTGGGAGGTACTCCGTGCACCGAGAAGGTTTTCATCGGCGGAAATTTCAATGGCCATATTGGGGAAAGTCCTAATTATTTTGCCAATGTGCACGTCAACAGTGGTTTTGGGGTTAGAAACTATGATGGAACCTTGCTATTGGATTTTGCTAGAGCTTTTGAGTTGGTAATTGCTAATTCGTGCTTTCTGAAGAAGGATGATCACTTACCTTTCGTAGTGTGGTGGCTAAGACTTTGATAGACTACTTGCTTATGAGGAAAGGCGACAAAGGTTTTTGTAAGGATTGCAAAGTTATTCCGAGTGAGAATCTTTCTACTCAACATAAGCTCTTGGTGATGGACTTGGAGATTAAGCAAGGGAGGAGGAAGAAGTTATATGTCTGGCCTATGATTAAATGGGGAGGGGTTGACACCTAATCTCTCCCGTGTAATTGTGGAGAAGTTGACGGCGTTGGGAGCTTGGAGGAGTAGTGAGGATGCAGGAAGTATGTGGGAAAAGACAGTTGGTTGAATTAGAGAAAAGCTAGAGAGGTGCTAGGGGTGTCGAAAGGTAACTTTGGTGGATACCAAAGGGATTGGTGGTGGAATGGAGAAGTTCAAGGCAAAGTGAAGCAAAAAAGGCTGTGTATACGAAGTGGGTGGCCTGCATGGATGAAGACAAGGAGCATGCGAATAGGGAAATTTATAAGGCGGCAAGGACGGAGGCTAAGTTAGTGGTTACAGCTGCTAAGACAGCAGCTTTTGAGAGACTGTATATTCAACTAGGAGATATAGGCGGAGACAAGAAGATGTACAGGTTTGCGAAGGCGATGGAGAGTAAGGCCCAAGACTTGGATCAACCGAGGTGTATCAAGGACAAAGACGACAAGGTGTTAGCAGAGGAGACCCTCGTTAAGCAAAGATGGTAAGCGTACTTTCACAACCTTTTGAACGAAGAAGGGGACAGAGACATTATGATGGGTGAATTGAAGCATTCTGAGAGACTTCAGGACTTCAGGTATTGTAGGCGTATTAAGGTTGAGAAAGTGAAGTGTGCTATTAGTATAATAAGCAGGGAAAAGGCGGCGATCAGATCCCGATGGAGTTTTGGAAGAGCACGGATAGAGCAGATCTGGAGTGGCTAACTAGCTTGTTCAGTGTTATTTTTCAGACGGCTAAGATGCCCAAGGAACAGAGGTGTAGTACAATAGTTCTGTTGTACAAGAACAAGGGTGATATCCAAAATTGTTAAGTCACACTATGAAAGTTTGGGAGAGAGTGGTGGAGATGAGAGTGAGAAGGGGTGTGTCTATTCCTGAGAATTAGTTTGGATTCATACACAGGTGATCGATCACATAAGCCATCCATCTTATAAGGAGACTGATGGAAAAAATATTGAGAAAGGAAGAGGGACTTACATCTAGTGTTCATTGACCTTGAGAAGGCCTACGATAAAGTCCCGAGGAAAGGTAAGAGGTGTACCGATGGCCTACATTAGGGTGATAAAGGGCATGTATGAAGGAGCTAAAACGCGGGTAAGAACAGTGGGAGGAGACTTGGGGCGCTTTCATGTGGAGGTGAGGCTACACCAGGGGTCGACTCATAGTCTGTTTCTATTTGCCTTGGTGATGGATGTATTGACGCGAGACACTCAAGATGAGGTGTCGTGGTGTTTGTTATTTGCGGATAACATAGTAATGATTGATGAGACGTGCAATGGAGTGAATGCTAAGTTAGAGGCATGGAGACAAACTTTGGAGGCTATAGGGTTTAGGTTGAGCAAGACAAAGACAGAATATGTGGAGTGCAAATTCAATGATGTGAAGCATGAGGTGCATGAAAGTGAGGCTTGACACACAAAATATCCCCAATAGAGATAGATTCAAGTATCTTGGGTTTATAATCCAGGGAATGTGGACATCGACGATGATATCACACAATGTATTGGTGCGGAGTGGATGAAGTGGAGGCTTGCTTCTGGAGTCTAGTGTGATGGAAAGGTACCACTGAAACTCAAAGGTAATAATTTACAAGGTGGTGGCTAGACTGACTTTGTTTTATTGGGTGGAGAGTTGGTCAGTCAAGAACTCTCATGTCCAGAAGATGCATGTTGCGGAAATGAAGATATTGAGGTGGATGTGTAGTTCGAGTAGGAGAGATTAGCTTAGAAATGAGGATATCCGGAATAAGGTGGGTGTGGTCTCCGTGGTGGACAAGATGAGGGAAGCGAGACTGAGATGTTTTGGACATGTAAAGAGGATATGCATTAGACGCACCAGTGAGGAGGTACGGCAGGTTGGCTCTAGAGGGCACAAGGAGAGGCAGATGTAGGCCGAAGAAGTATTGAAGAGAGGTGATAAGACAGGACATGACGTAGTTTCAGGTTACTGAGGACATGACGCAGCTTTAGGTTACTGAGGACATGATGCTAGATAGAAGGGTGTGGAGGACTCGCATTAGGGTAGAAGAGTAGTAGGTAGTGTAGTGTCTTACTTTGGATGGCTGGCGGTTGCGATGGTACTAGTGTATAATTGTAGGTCTTGTTTTTTTTTTACCTGTATCGTTGTTGTTTATGGTGTTTCGATTATCACATGATTTTATTGTTGTTTTCGCTACCTTTGCAATGTTTCTTGTTATTTGCTATATTCTCTACATTGTCTCCTTTTTGTTTATACTAGAATTTTTTGCACTTGAGTCGAGAGTCCTTCGGAAACAGCCTCTCTATATCCACGAGGTAGTGGTAAGGTCTCGTTTATTCTACCCTCCCCAGACCTCACTTGTAGGACTTCACTGGGTATGTTGTTTTTGTTGTATCATTTCTTTATCCTGGAAACAGTCCCAGTCCTAGAATCAATAGCTCATTATATTGCAGTTGTTAGTACATAGAAACACCAAAAAACAATTAAAGAAAAAATATCCAATAAAGGCTTCTGTAACACCAAGACCTGATATGAGGTTAGCAAAGCAGCCAATAAATGGCACTAGTGAGCTAAGTCCCAACCTTCATTTGTACTCACCTAGGCACTCAAGCCTTGCAAATGCTGAGATAATGTATATAACCTCCATATACAGATTTACTTGTTCATACATTAATATTGAAGTTACTATTGTTACATAAGGTTACTCAGTTTGCGTGTTCAATGTGTGTGTATTCCTTCTTATCTGCCACAGCATACAAATATATACAAGAATATGATTGCATATCACCCAAAAAACTGCATCTACACCTAAATATTGCACATTACACAGATTGCTGATAGCCACAATTTCTTTGAGAGTGGAAAAGAAAATGTACCTTGCAAATGCTGGCGTATGAAAACAAACAAGAGAAGAAGGGAAAATGGAAGAATCTGCTCAATCCACCTAGCAACTTGCTGTATATCAAATCTTTGGTACGAAGAATCCCTACTAGCATTACCAGCATCATCATCAGGCACCGTAGACGACGCGTCCACACCAGAACCCCTTTCCTCAACAGAACCCCCTTCCTCACCATCAACTTCGTACTCGTCCCTTATCCCTTGATTCTCCCCAGCACCAATTATCCTAATTGAAACCTCCCCACTGCTACTATTACCTCCATCAACATTGCTACTGGATTCAGCGTCGTTAGTAACAGTATCATCAGCTACAAGAGGGTCCGTTTCGGGGTTATCGGGTCGAACCATAAAGAGTCCGGAATACTCAAGCAAAGTGGAAACAGGGGATTGGAAGAACCAGAGCGGTGTGAATTGTACTCCAAAAGTCGACAAATTGGAACTTGTAGGAGATGAAGGAGAAACATTTGCATTATCAGAAGTATCCATCAAAAGGGTCAGTCAGTGATTGTGTAATTTGTATTGATCCAAGAATGGCTTTTATGGGGTATTACTTGAAGATGAAGAATAGGGTATGTATGACACAAGAATCTCACAAAGAAATGTTCAAATTGTAAGAGAAGTCAGATGAGTGAGAAATCGTGATATAAAAATACTATTAAATCTAACAAACGTAAAGAAAATTGATGTTCAGATACTGACAGAAGAATAAAATATCACAGAAAGATCAAAAGAACAGAGCTTTTTAGCAGAAGAGTTATAGAGAGAGGGGTTTTAGGGAAGATGAAGCATTAAACATTAACGTGTAACGTAATTTTTCTTTCTTTTTGGAGACAAATATCTTCAACATAACATAAATTATTAGTCCCTCGTTCACTTTTGATTCTCATGATTTTCATTTTTAGTTAGAATTAAGTTGTAAGAACTTTTGACTAATATTTTATAATGTATTTTTTTTTTCATATTGATATGTATAAAAATTGTAATTTATAGTACTTTTCGTATAGTTTTTGAATATCTAATTTTTTTATTTAAAATATTGAATTAATGTAATCTAATTTAACTTTAAAAATTAATCAAATTGACTTTCAAAAAACGAAACATGACAATTAAAGGTGGACGGAGGTAGTAATTTCTTTAAAATATTTATCTACTTGACTTACTAAACTTAGATGCAGTTTTGATCTTGCAAGAAATACATTTTAAACTCTTGTAAGAGTATATGAGGCTATCCAAACTCTTATAGGAATACGAAGTTTTTAATAAAAAATCTAGACAAGTGTTGAAAATATTTTTAAACTTGGTGAAAATTTGGAGTGTATTTTACTCATGTAACAAGATTGTAAATATATTTAAGTTCAGTTAATCAAATTGAAGGGTGTTTTCAAGATTGTCATTTAAGAATATTTTGAATACTAGTCTTTTTGTTTTTGTTTTTGATAAAGAGCAAAGTGTGTGCGCGTTGAATAAGAGTTACATATTTGCTTGCGTAAACGGTCCGTTTGGAAAAATTCTCATACGCGGCGAAGAAATATATAATATGATAAAGGTGCACATCTTGTAACAACTTGCTTGTTATTACATCAATAAATTCAGGGCATTAATACTTGTTTAACTCTTAGAATTTTCAAATAAATACTGAGTTTAAATGCTTCAAGTAATGAAGAAATGTTTAAAAAGGGAAAAGTTTAAATTTATTCCTTAGCTATGCAAAATTGTCTGATTTGTTTCATCCATTAATAGTTGAGAAAAATGAGAAAGAAATAAAAAAAATTTGCAAGGAATGGGAAGGGGACGACCTCGACAAGAATCAATTGTTGTTCTAATGTTTTCAAATCAAAAAAAAATTATAAACTGGAAAATAGAAAGTAGAAACTTTAAATAGAATTAACCGAGAATACAAAGTTCATTGTATGTCCTTAAGGAATTTAATCTCATTATTGTATCCAAGGTTATGAATTACTTTCTCTCACGATAAAACAATTATATATGTTGTAGGAATTGTAGTACCTCAAATACCCACAAGAAAAGATGCAGAAAAATTTGATTCAAAAACGAAGGAAAAACCTCCCTGTTTATTGCCAAAAATCTTAGTTGAAATGGTGCAAATCCCATCGGCAATGCCCAAAACAACCCAAGACGTAGAGTCAACGGTCAGAACTGATTCAAATCCCCCGAAATACAAATCAAATATGCCCTAGATTACAAAAATACTCAAAACACTAATCTGAGGTCATCTTGACAAAAAAATTATCATGGTCAACCATATTCCTTAAACTTAAATATTACTCCTTCTTCGCAATTTATGTGACTTACTTTCCTTTTTAGTCTGTCCCAAAAAAAATAACACATTTCTATATTAAGTAACAATTTAACTATAAAATGTCTATTTTACCTTTAATGAAATGATTTACAGTCACACAAATTTCTATCATTCATTTTGGACCACAAGTTTTAAAAATCTTTCTTTTTTTCTTAAACTCCGTGTCAAGTCAAACTACCTTACATAAAATGAGACGAAGGGAGTACTAATCAACAAGCATTTGAAACACTCTCGCGCCCTTTGGGACCCGCACAAATCATCCACACAAGTTGAAAATCACATTTTGGACCTAATAAAACCGTCAAAATTTAATTCCGAGTTCATTTACCTTTTTGTTGACTTTAGCCGAATTTTCATTTCTCAAAATCCTAAAATTGATTTCCTTCGAAACGCGATTACCTCAAATATTGTACTATCCATCCCGGCAAATCAAAATTCTCATAATAAAACAACGAAAAAAGTCTTCTCAAGGGAAAGGAGCCCAAATGCTCAAAATGACCGTATAGCAAATGGTTACATTTACATTTGCTATTATAATACTTTATTCATAATAGACAATGCCACCTTTTATGAGCAGATTTAGAATTTAAATTTTGAATTTTTGATTCTTTAATTCAACCTAATATTCTTATTACTAGACTGATGGCCTTTTAAATTATGAAATTGCCATATCATGTATATTAAAATCTAGTAATATATCATTTATATATTGTGTAAAAAAACCTTGTTGAATTCAATCAAAACAACGTTAAATCTACACATTAGGCGGAGCTAGCTTGGGGCAAGGGGGGTCATCCAAACCCCCCTCGGTTAATACATTATTTATATATATTTTAAATTATTTTTATGTATACATAGTACTATAATAGATGTTGAACTATACTTTAGATAGTTCGTGTGTTTACTCCTTCATATATTAAACATCCTTAGTGAAAATCCTTCTCCGATATTGACACCACCTCGACCGCTTTCTAAATAACACCAAGAAATATATAATGTTGTCTTTGTTTCAATTGTTTGGCTTGTATTGGGTTTTCAATTCCACAAAAAAAAAAAGTTACTTAAAAAAAATTCTAATAAAAGGTGTTTCTCCCTTTAATAAATCTTACCTAATACGAATTTAAATTAGTATAGGTACGTTTCCCTTTGAGCTAATAATGCCAAACCGCTCAAAGACCTCAAGAAGTTTAAAGCTATCCAATAATAAACAAATGCTACTATTTTTAAACTAGTGAACCACCACTTAAACTAGCAATTAACATGAATTAGTTTACAAGACTTATTTAAAGCATAATTATTATCACATATGTTAATAAGTTATGGCAGATGGATACTATTATAGTGACTAATCATTTGCATTGCATAATTGGTTGTCACTTGTCAACGACAATTGATTGGGACATATCAGATTAAGAAAAGGAATTATTTGGCAAATATCTTAGTTTATAAGTATCTATTTGTTTTATCACATATAAAAACAATGAGTGATGCAAGCTAGAAAATATTATGAAATTGACATACACAAATTGCACCTTTTCCTCTTTTAATTTATATTTTTCAAAACGGACAAATTGCATTAATTTCCAGCTTAAAATTGACAAATTGTTTGCTAAAAAATTATAGAAATGTGATATTATTCCTTTGGAGCGGCCCACCTATTAATCAGGATTAGAGTGTAGTCTAAGCAAAGCCACGAAAAATCAAACACAACTCATTCAACTCATTTTGATCTAATCTATTTAAACTCATTAAAATTTGAATTGATATGTAATTAGTTGGCTCATGAGAAATCTTGTCAAAAAAAAAATTTAAAACTTTTTTTTTTCAAGATATATTATATATAGTCATAATAAAAAATAAAATAATTTTATTAGGTACTAAAATAGTTTAAAAGAATAAATAAAATATCTGAACTTAATAAAAATTAGATTGAATTGAG
Organism: Solanum verrucosum; assembly: GCF_900185275.1. Lineage (NCBI taxonomy): Eukaryota > Viridiplantae > Streptophyta > Magnoliopsida > Solanales > Solanaceae > Solanum > Solanum verrucosum. The sequence goes on from NW_026020049.1 coordinate 2,655,564, forward strand.
TTGGATCTTGAATCGTTATATAATTCATTACCTAACCCGTTTCGACCCAAGCAAATTCAAATTGTATTAAATCTTGATCTAATTATTATCTTAACCCATCATGATTCGCCTACATTTGCCCACCCCACCTAATTGTCACCCCAATATCAAAACACACTCAAAAGAAAGAGATTTCATCTATGATTCAGCCCATCTCCAACAAAAATGAAATGCACTCACCCAACTTCAATGTTATTAGAGTAACTTATTTTTCTAGATTATCATATTATGTTTGCTATAAATAATTAGTAATACCTACCCCTTCTATTTCACATTAATTGTACTACATCAAAAATAACTTTTAATGGCAATTAGTTATTGATAATAGTTTAATTGCCACTAAATATTATGTTTACTAAAAATAATTATTTTTCCACTTAAATTTTCATTGAAAAATATTCACTCATAGATATTTGATTGAATTAGTATGAAAAGAAAAAAATAGTAATTGTTTCATATGAAAAAGTTAGAAAACTTCATATTATTTCAATGAGAAACTATTTTCCACCATGCATTTCTCCATGAGCTAGTTTAGCAGGAAATTAAAAAAAAATCATGTTATATAACATCAATTTTCAGTGATTCATGATGAAAAAAATATTTATTTCTGACAATATTATTATTTAATCCTTTGTTTGGTAGGATTTAAGTCAAAAGCTTGTAGCTATATGGTTTTCCCGTGTGGCAAGCAAGATATCCCTGTAAAAAGGGTTCCTATTAATAAAGTAACCATATGTATGCTAGGTTTTTTTTTAACACTATATGTAGGAACTAGGAAGTATTATATTCTTAAACCAAAAAAAAAAAAGGATTATATATTCTTATTGCTCCTTTCTCTAAGATGCTAGTAACAGAGTGTTTCGATTGACTTAAAAGTTGGTCAAATTTATTTTTAAGTCAGTTTTTTATTTTTGAAAGTGTTTGACAAATATAAAAATAACTTAAAATAAGTCTAAAAAAATGACTTAAAATAAGTTAGGAAGTGTTTGGCTAGGTTAAAAATAACTTAAAATATTGTTTCCCCCTATTTTTTATTTTTTGACTTAAAAGTCATTTTAAGTTTGACTTAAAAATTGGTACTATTTTTAAGCCTATCCAAATGGGCTTTAAGTCATTTTTTTTTCTTTCATAAAATTAAAGCTGTTTGTGTATATCTCTGTGCTAAAGGTTTAAGATGAAAATAAATTATCTACTAGTGATAATATTTATCTTTGGTTAAAATTTCTATGATACCCTGCTTATACTTTCCAATAGGAATATAGTATTTATTGAGCTTGAATTTGATTTTGCTTCAAGTATTTAAATAGATTTATTTTAAATCTTTGTTTTGATTTTGATTTAAAGATTTAAATAGCTTGATTTTGAATTGAATTGTTCTCCACGAACACTCGGACAGACGTTGCCATGAATAATGACTTTAGATTCCACATTACAAATAAATCATTTTCAGCTTGAACACAATATGAAACTTTATTTGTTATGTTATATTGATCTTGTGTTTTGAATGATATATATATATATATATATATATATTACTTTAATTTAAAGATAAACACATATTATTAATATTATTATTATTATTATTATAATAACGTATATGTCTCTTAAGATTAACTATCATGCATGAAAAATAAAAATTAAACTAATACATATATTGAATCACATTATAATCAACACAAATGCAGTTAGAAATCACAAAACCTTGCTTCGACTCAAAAACATAAATGTTAATAAAGTGTAAAAAAAGAAGAGGGAGATGATAAGTACCTGAAACTGAAAATAATGGATAAAAAGACTCATTTTTTTTAGAACAATTTAACCAAATGAAATAGTAAAACTGACTTATTTAAAATGATATGTTAGGAGTAGTAAATAGCTTCAAGCAGCGTGTTAAATAAATTCAATCGTAGGGCATGAGAACTTGACATGTCGATTGGTCGTAGGTATTCGTAGTGGCATATGTTGCACTGACAAGACTGTTGGGTTATGAAGGTGAATAGGAGTCATGCGGATACTTACAATTGCAAATTATAAAGTGATAAATTAGATGATAAATAAAACTATACTAAAAGACATAATATTATTATATGATAGGATCAATTGGCCTACATAATTAAAAACTAATAAAAAGAAACTAATAAAACTGTTGAGAGAAAAATCTCCCCATAAACAAAACTATCTAAACGACTACATTGTGGATTCTATTGTGTTCTGCTTTGAGAATATGGATCTTCAATTTATAGATCTCCATTTTTTTCTTCTAAGGAAAGAAAAAATCAAATATGGAAGAAAATTATATTTTTCTTTCAGAAAAAGTTCAAGCATTTATGGTAATACTTTGACTTTTCTGTAAGGAAAAAAATAAACTTCAAACAAGGAAAGAAAATCAGGGCAAAACCCTAACAAATCTCCCCTTTTGGCTGGATTTTCTTGATAAAACTTGATCTGTCTTCTTCACATACATGATATCTTTGTTCTTCACATATTCTTCATCAGTGCTGCTTGCCATGGTTAAAAATAAAGTTTAAAACATATGAGTTAAAAATGATTTTAAAATATTTTATTTTTATTTTCAAAGATGCAACAACAGAAATGTCAAAAATATGGTTTTAATCTTTTCTCCACATGTAGTTGGACAAAAATCTTCTTTATCATCAAATTAGTTACAAATTGATTTGAAACCACTTGAGCATGTCTTCAACCATATTCAAGCATTGGATCATTGAACCATCAGATCTTTGAACCATGTGCTCTAATACCACTTGTTGGGTTATGAAGGTGAATAGAGCGTCATGCGGAAGCTTACAATTGCAAATCATAAGGCGATAAATTAGATGACAAATAAAACTATACTAAAAGACATAATATTATTATATGATAAGACCAATTGGCCTACATAATTAAAAACTAATAAAAAGAAACTATTAAAATTGTTGAGAGAAAAATCTCCCCATAAACAAAACTTTCTAAACGACTCATTGTGGATTCTATTGTGTTCTACTTTGAGAGTAGGGATTTTCAATTTATAGATCTCCAAACTTTTCCTCTAAGTAAAGAATAAACCAAATATGGAAGAAAATTATATTTTCCTTTCAGAAAAAGTTCAAGCATTTATGGTAATACTTTGACTTTTCTTTTTAAAAAAAATAAACTTCAAACAAGGAAAGAAAATCAGGGAAAAATCCTAACAATGACATGAGAATTGTGTAGACCGTAAGAATTTCCAACGGTGTATTTGTCACGCCCCGAGCCTGCATCTTGGACGTGACCGGCACTCGAAGACCATTGCTGGCCCTCAAGCGAACCCTTGGCCTGACTTTCTTAACTCAGCGGAAACTTAACTCGACAACATAACTCAATGCAATGAAAGGTTATAAAACAACCAACTGATAAAATCTGGCCAAAAAGGCAACTCGAGTCTCAAAATAGAATATTATATACAGATGAGAGACTCAACACTAACTGACTGACTGACTGTCTATGAAGCCTCTAAAATACTGAGATGGATGTTGGGACAGACCCCGCAACATCCTGATAAAAACAAAACTAAGAGAACAAAATAACCAAGTCCTCCGGAAAGCAAGGAGGCTCACCACTGACTCTGAAGTGCTCAACTGGATCAACGGCGTGTTGGATGTTGAACCACAACTTAAGCTTGAAAAGAGTGCAAGGGAACACTTACATTGGCTCTGTTCGACTCATGAATAACTGAACTCAATATATAAAGCAATAAGACACATGCAATATATAAAGCTTGTAAAACAGTGTAAACAACTTAGCTCGTTAATAATAAAACAATAACAAGGTCAACTTTACTTATATAAAAGTAATATAACTTTTGTGGGAGATTCTCTAACTGACAACCACCACTATGAAACTAAGTGGTGATACAACGTTTTACCTCACGTTGCCCAAGGACCATCCTATACCTTGCCGTGATATAAGAAGCTAACTTTTCCAAGTGGATCCACTAGCTTAACTTACGTGATCATCTAAAAAGTATGACCCGTTAAATCCCATGTTTGGCTACATGGTTCTTATGGAGAGTTGAGTTAATATGAACTCGTGTCCCCAATTCGGTGCTCAAGACTACTCCCAAAAATACTTTAGCTCTTAAGTGTTTTAAACACATCTTTCTTAGTTGAGATAATTACTCAAAACTTAGCCCAAAGGCTCACTTGGAAACGATGTTCCTTTTTCTTGAAAACTAACCCAAAGACTCTTTTGGAATCACAGTTCCTTTCTTACTCAAATGTAGAAACATTTAGAAACTTCTTTGGGAATACATAGTTCCCTAATAACTTTTGAGAAATGAACTCAACTCTATACTATTTACTCAACTTGAAACTCTTGACTCTTTACTCTTTACTTGACTTGAAACTTGAGCCTTAAAATGAAGTTAAAACATTCAATAAAGACTCTTGAACAACTTTAAAGACTTGCTTTGACTCACTTCTTTAACTTCTAGACTCAACTCTTAACTTCACTTGACTTGGAAACTAACTCTCCTTGAATTGGAAGTTTGGATTCAAGGTGTTTGATCACATGTTATGGACGAGTTATTGAAGTTTAAACATACCTTGGAGTGTTGGAAACAACTAGGAAACATAGGTACAATACCAAGGAATATGCATGAAAAAGTGTGAAAAGAATGGGGAAACTTGGCGTCCTTGGCGCTCTGCAAAGCGCGGAGCGCCAGCCCTTGAAGCTCAAAAGGACCTGCTGGCGCTCTGCTAGGCGCGGCGCCCCAAGGGAGAAAAATCAGAAACTCTTTTGGGGAGCGCTGGCAGGCGCGACGCCCCACCCCTGACCCCAGAAAACTCGACTTTTCTCCTTCCTTTTTCCAACTCTAAACCACCCTAACTTCAAGGGTTTCAACTCCAAACACTAAGGATCATAAAATCCCTCAACATACAAGAGATTCAACTCAAAAACACAATCAAATCATGTACTAAACCAACAAACACTTCCAACAACACAACCAACAACTTCAACAACACAATCAATCTTTTCTCGGAAATAAAACGAGTTTGGCGTGTGGGAAAAAGAACCAATCCAACACTATGAACTCACATACCTAGTAGGGATCACCCCCGACGATATCCACGACGATCTTTGACGAAAACTTGCTCTTTTTTCTCTTTCTCCTATTTTTCCTCTTTTCTCTCAAAAGCCCTAACTCTCACTCTTTTTTTTTTTAAAAAAAAAGAAAAACTGATTTAAAATCAGTCTAACACCTCAATATAACCCAAAAGAAATGGCTAGGGAAAAGACCAAAATACCCTTAAAATATTCGGATGGACTTCCCTGCCAACTGCCCAACTTCCAAAGGGCATAACTCACTCAGACGAACTTGAAATCGAGCAAACTCGGTGGCGTTGAAAAGATCGTTCCACGAGCTTCGCAAAAATAACTGGAACTACACCTAACTCATCTTGAGCTAGGAGTTATGACCGTTCAAAGTTGGCCAAAAACTCATTTTTTTCCCATACTTAAACCAAATTTCCAAATTTTGAATTCCTTCCAAAAATGATTATTTCCAATTCTAAGCCTCTTCATAGTTGTTTCAAATTGTCGGATGTTACAGTATTGAACAAATTTAAAGAGAGGATATGAAGGCGTTCAAAAGAAATCAATAAAGAGGATGTTGAGGTCTATTGGGGCTGAAGAGGGGAAGACGTAGTTTCTATTCGTTTTAAACAAATTCAAAGAAAGGGTGTGAGGCTGAAGAGGGGAAGACGTCGTTTCTGTTCATTTTGAACAAATTCAAAGAGTGGGCTTGAGGCTGAAGATGGTAAGATGTTGTTTTTGTTCATTTTGAACAAATTCAAAGAGTGGGCATGAGGCTGAAGAGTGGAAGACGTCGTTTCTATTTTGAGTTTCGGATGCAGATGGGATGAGTAAATTTAGATTGAGTTAAAAAGGGATTCCTTGCTTGTTGTCGCGCCACGTCAGAAGGTGAATGATCATTTTTCTAATATCTAAATATTAGAAATTCGGTATTGTCACATATATTAATAACTTAAAAGATTGTAAAATTCTTACTCTTTTATGAATTTTATCTTCTACGTATTTTCAATTATAATATTTACTCTTTGATATAATTGGCTTCTCAATATTGAATGATTTTTCATAGATTAGTTAATTATCAGTTTCTCTATTGTTATGTATATGTGCATTCAAAGTATAAGATACTCAATTTGGTGACCTATTATCCATTCTTCAGCCAATAGCAGCTAGTTCTCCTTGCTCTTCCATATCATTGTCCATAATAGCAGTAGTTATAATGGTTGAGACTCTCCAATTTTTTCATGTATTAACCATTAACAAAGAATAAAAAAAAGTAGCAACTGAAACATTTAATTTTTTCTAAATAAAGAATGTGAAAGGTTAAAAAGCAATATGTGAAAAATACGTTTATATACAAATAGAGGGATTCTCTCACATCTATAAACCACAAAGTTTCTAAGTTTTTTGTTCTATTCTTTTTACGGAAAAGGGCCTAAAATACCCTTGAACTATTGGAAATAATACGAAATTACCCTCCGTTCACCTATTAGCCTTTAAATATCCTTGGTGTCTACCTTTAGGTCCCATATTACCGTTATTTTTAACATCCCAAACTTAAATCCAATTAATAAATTCATTAATGATGTGGCTATTATCTATTGGTCAACTTTTAAATAATCTAAACTAATTAAAAAGCCACCCATTTCCAAATCAAACCCGCCCCAAATTCATTTAACTCATCTTTTATCACCCATCTTCCTCGCAACAAATCATTGAGCATAGAAGCTGCTACACCGTTTTCTTTTTCTTATTTTTGTCCCAGCTACATTCTTTGAAAAAGAAACAAGACCTATATTATGATATTTCTTGAGCAAAGTTTTGAGTAGAATCTATCTAATGGATCCAAAATAAGGTATACCCAAAAGATTTGATTTCATTCTCATCAAATACAAGCAGACATTGATGATGAAATTTCATGTCATTGACAAGATCTGGTTTTCTGTTTATTTATGCACTTGTTGTCCAAAAGTACAGAATACATACCACTATTTTAGAATTTCAAAACAAGTAACAAATAATCAAGTTATGCACATCTCTGTTTAGATACCACTAAATTTGCAGTGCAAATCAAAATCAAAATTTGATAAACTATGCCCCATCTAAGATACTGAGCAACAACATAATCCAATGCTGAATATGTTTGAAGAAAGTGTTAGATTTATTCAACTGTCACCTGTTAATTTTGTTAACTTCATGAAATCGGGTCAAGAACATACTTTTATATAGATGATGAAAAGCTGCAAGGTGTTATTCATCAAGATGAATACGAATAATGTCATGTAGAACCCAACTCAAGAACATGAAAGACCTGCTCAGCAAAGTAGACTTACCCATCCCTCAAGGTCAGGATTCAACTCAGAAAAATTATGAGGAAGATGGGTTAGATGAACTTGGGTGGATTTTATTTGGATCTAATTTGGGAATGGATGGGTTTTTAATTAGTTTAGATTATTTGTTGATCAATAGATAATAGCCACATCATTAATGAATTTATTAATTGGGTTTAAGTTTGGGGCTGTTAAAAAAAAGGGCAATATGGGACCTAAAGGTAGGGGTGTGTATCGGTTCTGTTCGATTTGGTTATAAGTATTATTGGTTTGGTTTATCGGTTTTTAAATATGCTAAACCGATAACCAAACCAATAAGATATTTGTTATCGGTTTTCGGTTTATCGGTTTAAGGTCTTTAACAGTTCGATTTTCAATTTAACCAATAAGAAAATACTTTCAAAACAAATATATGACTTATCCAATAATTTGACGCGCTACACATACATCGAAATAATCATTCCAAACAGGACAACAAGGACCAACTTGTTGTATTTCGGTCATCACAACAAAGACTTGGTTAATTTTCGATCACCATAATATATATAAAACGAGGTCCCCTTTATGCAATAAAGAGAATCAAATAAAACCAAATCATAGACAAAAGTCAAAACAGTAGCAAATGAGGCCATGCTTATGGTAACTAAATGAAGTTCTTACGTTATTTTAAAAAAAAACACACACACACAATTTGAATTCCTAACGTTAATCAAATTGCAGATATTTATAATCGTGCAAAAGCTAATATTAGTCAATTATAAACTAACTAAAGTAAATAAGTAATACTAAAAAATAAAACCTAAAGGTTAAATAACTAAAAGTAGAGAGGAGAGTTAATTGTTAAGTAGTGTTAATTATTGCGTAGGGTTTTATATAGGAAAAATTGTATATAATAGCAAACTATTAATTCAAATTAAATGTTATAACCATAGTTTGATTTAATTGTACCCCATAGCAAACTGTTGTTATTTTGCCTCTTTCCCTGGTGAATCTCTCTCGCCACTCTCATTCTCGCTGGGCAGTCTCCCTCGCCTCTCTCGTTTTTATACAAACACAAATGTATAAAATGTGTTTCTATTTGTATAAAGCGAGAGAAAATTGTATATATACATATATTTTCATTCCCCTCTCCCAGATCTCGCTCACCACTCTCACTCGCCTCTCTCACTTTATACAAACACAAATGTAATACATTGTGTTTGTGTTTGTATAAAGCGAGAGAAAATTGTATATACAAATACAAATGCATATATTTTTGTCCTATACACTTATGATTATACAAATACGATCTTCCCCTGCCCAGTTTTCTTTTGTCTTTCTCTCTTTCTCGCTTTATACAAACACAAATTATACAATTGTTTCTTTTGTATATGTATACCGAAACATATTATACAATTGCTTTCTTTTGTATATGTATAGCGAAATATACATATTAATAGTCATATCAAACATAAAGTTTGTTATGGAGTGCAATTATGCAAACTATAGTTATATCATACAAATATGATTTTTATGTTTGCTATATGTGAAAGTTGCTCTTTTATATATTTAGTCTAATATACTACTAATTATATTAAATTTTTTAAATATATTATATATATATATATATATATATGTATAACTAAAAATTAAAATAGTAAATTATTATATTCTTAATGGGTTATCGGTTAACCCAATATTAAAAACCAATAACAAACCGATAACCCAACAATTTTTTTTTGTAAAACCATTAAATAACCGTTATCCCAATAACCCAATAACAATAAACTAATAACACTTTTTTCGATTCAATTTATCGGTCGGTTCGGTTTTTGCACACCCCTACCTAAAGGTAGACACCAAAGGTATTTAAGGGCTAATAGGTGAACGGAGAGTAATTTTGTACCATTTCCAATAATTCAAGGGTATTTTAGGCCCTTTTTCATTCTTTTTAACACCCAATTTAGTACATATTCTATATTTCATACTACATTTTTTTAAGCAACTTTATGGACCATTGGTCCGATTTATTGATTTTCTCAAAGAAGCTAGATAAAGACTAATAACAAAAGCCTTAGGCCAAATCCTAAAAAATATTTCATACTATATTTATTTATATTATAAAATATATTAAAAGCATACACCTTTTCACGTTGAAAGATTGTAACTTTTTCTGATGAGTTGTGACTTTTTTGAAGGATTGTGTTTATTCCATATCGGTCAATAAAAAATGTTTAAAAAGTTTACATAGCCAAAAACACAAAAGTAATTCAATACAAATTAAATTCGTAAAAGATAAAACTTTAAAGAATATTGAATAAACGTAAATTGTCGGACAAAGTGATGACATAAGGAAAAAATCCACAAAAAGAAGTAGCTACGAATAAAAAAATTGTCATGGTTGTGATTAGTTATTTAAGAATTGAGCAGTTGAAATGGTTTTTCTTTTAACATGTTGAATGGAGGAAAAAACTATAAAAAAATTATAGTTTTGTTTCTTTTTTTTTTTGGGTGAAGATCCAAAGTAGACTTCCGAAAAATTGACGAACTTCTACAGAAATTAGGGATGAAATTTGTCACGAAGAAGAAGATACAACAACGGATATGATTTGCATAGTTTTTATAGGTAGTTCCTAAAGAGGCGCTATCGAAGGGTTATAACAGTCTAAAGGGACACAATAGTTGAAGAAATGAGTTTAAAGGAATAAAATATTAAAATAGGGAGAAGAAAATCTAAAAGTACGGAGAAAAACATAAAAGTAAATTCCTGAATTCTAAGGGTGTCTCGTAGACATGCCTATGATTTCTCTTATAAGATAAGATAAATATTAAATTGAAATATTAAGATTTAAAACACATAAATAATTAAACACTGATCAACAAATATTATTCTCTCCAGTAAAAATAATTTTTTTTGCAGGATTTCAACTTGAAATTATATTCTTTTATCGAAAAATATATCTTTCGAAATTCAACTTCAAAAAATAAAAATAAAAATAAAAAATGTCCATGATCGAACAATCACTTATAATTTTATTTCTTTAAGGACTGAAGTGAAATTTATCCAATCACAGGAGGAAGAAACGTCAAACCTTCATTCTCAAGGGTGCGATTAGAACCAACAAAAAGTTCCCTGGTGAAGACAACACAGCTGACCGGGAAGATTTTGCAGAAACGCCTGTAGAGAAGAGCCAAACAATCTTTAAAGGCTCTTCAAGAACAAGCAACTTTCATATTCAGTTACTGAAGAATTATCTTCTTGTTGTTGTGATCAGATCAACTCCTTTTTCTCTGTGTGTGTTTGTGTTCTTGAGTTTGTGCTTTACGTGAATCTAAATCTTTCCCAGTTGTATCATCACTGGAAATGTCGAAATCATCATCTTCAAAGTTTGTTTTGAGTAACTTTTATCACTACATTTTATCAAAACCCCATCAATTTTCAAGCCCAAATGCTACTTCTAGTGGTATATCTCATTTCCTTTCTAATCATTCCAAGATTATCGAAAAGCCTGCTGTTAATCAATGGGTTTTGAATTCCCAGAGAACCCATTTTTCATCTTCCCCATTTCCGCGGGTTTTGCAAAACCCTAGTAAGAAGTTAGACCCAGATGGTAGTTTCTTGTGGAATAGGAAATTACTAGGGTTTAGGTATTTCTCGTTGAAGAGCTCCGGATTGGGTTTGGGGAAAAATGTGTTGAAGAATCCGGTTGAAGCTGCCAAGAAAACGGCTTTGCGATACAAGGGTGCGGTGGGTTTGCAAATGGAGGCATTTTGGAAGAGGAATTCGATGGTGTTATTTGGTGCAGCAGGTATTATGGTGTGCATTTTGCTTTGGAGGATTCTATTTGGAATTGCTACTACTTTTATTGGATTGTCTGAAGGCATGGCCAAGTATGGCTTCCTTGCTCTTTCCTCCGCCATTGTCGCATTTGCTGTGAGTTCTTCTCAAGTTTCTGTTTGTAGTTGATTGAGTTGAACTCGGTACTTTTATGTTGATGCATAAGATATATGAGCATATCTTTCTGGAAATTACATCATTGTTTGAGTTGTATTTGCTGAGCTTTTGCATATGCTAATTGCATCCTTACTGTGACTTAGCTGGTATTAATATCATAATGTGCCTTAAGAAGAACTGTTAATTTGAGATTTGGAACCATTAGTTGTGATACTGCTATATGGTGGGCTATCTGTAAAGAGAGGAACTCGAGATGTTTTGAGAGCATAGTGAACAATGTGCAGAAAGTTAAACTTAACTGCATTCTCTTTTTAGTTTTTTGGTGTAATCAGTTTTACTCAAATGACACTATCTCTATTATTGATGTTCTAGATTCAATTTAACCATAGAGAAGTGAAGTGAGGAGTACTCTTGTATATAATGTTTCAATACAACCCATGTATTGTCTTGTGATATAATACAAAATTACCCAGTTAAAAAAAAAAATCAGTAGTTATGATACAGAAACTATTAGGACTAGTTGCTGATCATCCCAATAATTAAACCACAAATATTTCTACACCAAGAGTCTTAGTTAACAACTTAATGAACAAGTACCGGAGCTAATCTTACTTGTATTTTGCTTTGCATCCTCTTGATGCTTATCAGTAAAATGCTTACTTTATAAAATATTAAGAAAATCACAAATATGTACCTTTTTGTTAGGTAATAGTAATAGAATTTAAGTGCTGATAGGAATTTGTCAACCTCACAAATCAAAGGCTTCTCATATAATTGGTTTTTTGAGAATCTGATATTTGGACTATGAACTTCAAAGTTGCGAAATGGTTAATCCAAGTTAACATTCAAACTTTTGCACATTATATGGAGCTCAAACTCCTTCATGCCTGGGGATTGGGACTATATATAATTTTGGAACTCTTTAAGGAATTTTTTAGTGTTTTGAACAGTGGGTGGTCTATGATTAAAGTTTCCCAGTTTTCTGTCTTCTTTCTATGTTTTGAACTCTTGCTGATCGAGCATGCTCTGTACTTCTTACAATCATAGCTGAGAAACCTTTTGCTTTGTTATATTAGGGCTTGTATCTTCGCTCAAGATTTACCATCAATCCTGATAAGGTGTACAGAATGGCAATGAGAAGACTTAATACAGAGGCTGGAATTCTTGAGGTTATGGGTGCTCCACTCTCGGGAACAGACTTGAGAGCATATGTGATGTCAGGAGGTGGTATTACCCTTAAGAACTTCAAGCCACGGTTTAGGGGCAAAAGATGTTTTCTGATTTTCCCAATACGAGGTTCTGAGAGGAAAGGTTTAGTAAGTGTTGAAGTCAAGAATAAGCAAGGCCAGGTTTGATTTCAAATCAGCTGCTTCTTTTGTTCTATATGATGAAGCTAAACTGTGTGCCGTTGCAATTTCCTCATCCTATCTGAACATTGTCACGTGTCATGAGGTTCAAAACTGCATCTTCTAGTAACTTCCTTTTTACCTACTAATCTTGCCTAAGTAGAAAATATAAAGCTTTAAAAAGGATAGTTTTTATAGCATCGTGAACTAAAGAAGTCTAGAAATAAGCAATAAATACATTACAAGATCAAAGTTGATAAACATTCATGTGATAGGGAGAGGGAGCAAATTTGGTGCAAGTGCACATCGCGGCAAGATGAAAATCTTGTGCAATATGTAATCTGCTAAATCAGACCATCCTATTTTAAAAAGCTTAACTTGGTATCTGAGTTGAGTTTGTTTCTAACTTAAGTAGTAGCTAAAAAGTTTAAACTGGCATGACAAGTTTGTAGTGGCTTGAATTCGGCCTATGAGATGTTGAGCCTGCAAGCATATCGAGCATTATGTCAATAGAATATAGGATGTCAAGTTTTTGATCTAGTATTATCGAGCATTATGTTTCCATCTATCCAGCAAATAAAAAAAAAGGACCGAAAAAAGAAGGTATCACGATGTCCTATTGCCGGAAAGATGGTAACATAATGAAGTTTAATATTCATGTCGTGAGCTTAAGTTTGGCTTAATTGGTTTTGTAATCAATTTGAGCTGGATTGTTTAGAGTCCTACCCACCTTTCTCACTCTGGACTAACAGAGACCATAATATAGTTCGTCAAATGATCATCTAGAGTTTAGTGCTTCTAACTCTAAACGACTGACATATACTTTTTTTCACAAGAGATTTTGCAGAAGTTGAAGCTTCCAGATTTGGTTGCTACACTATCAGATAAATAAATAAACTATGCAGAATAATCTAACTGGTTTCTTGTTCATTCTAGCAATGCTTATGCTAACATTATTTTGCTTCTCGGCCTGCAGTATGATATGAAATTATTGGCAGTAGATATACCAATGGCCTCAGGACCTGACCAACGCCTATTCCTGATTGGTGATGAAGAAGAGTACAGGATTGGTGGTGGTCTTATTGCTGAGCTAAGAGATCCTGTTGTTAAAGCAATGGCAGCAACTAAGGAGTTTGAAGATCGGGATGATTTGGAGGATGAAGAGGATGCTGAAAGAGAACTCCAAGAAGCGGAGAGAAAGCACCAGGAAGAAATTGAAAAGCTTGAAAAGGGTGATTCGAGATGATTAAGCTGAATTTTTTTCTTGTATCCTTGGTTTTACATTTGCGTTTTTTACAAAGGCATTGCACTAGACTAGATAGAGCAAAAGACCAACAATGCTCTAACTGTTGAGTGAATTAACAGAACTATATGGCAGGAAAAATAGATCATACACTTCGAATTTTCTGTAATGGTTCGTTGTTGGTCAATAAGTATGTTGTTGGAAGAGTATCAAATCCTTAATGTAATGGTACATGCTTTATTTTCATCATTTAGCCTTGAGGGCCTCCTGCTGGTTGAAATAAATTACTACTACTTTGCTTGACATCTTTGATCTTTTTAAGACTCAGTGGTATTCTCAGATACTTTCAAGAAGTTGTTCTAAAATTATGTGCCAGAAATTGGCTTATGGCCTTCTTTTTTCCAGAAATTCCACTATTGAAACATCTCCCTGTCTTTACAACTCTCTTATCTCTAATGGAACTATGGAAAACAAGTTACACTAGCGAAGATTTTTGTATTAAAATCATAAGGGATATATACTGCACAAGCAAACGGTTTAAGTTGCTATTTGCATAGTCCAATGATTTTTTATATTTAGAATAGCCAACAAATGTTTACATGGAATTTCATGAAGCCAAATCTATTTTAAGTGGAGAAGGGTAGAGGGGCGGGCCCATTTTCCACCGAGTTTAGAAGGCTGTGATTGGTTCAAAGGGCGGGTCACAGACGGATTTCTTGGTTATCAAACAAAAAATAAAAAAAAATAACATTGTATATATACTTTCATACATTACTATACATTGTTTATATAGTTTTCTACATTGGATATACACTATACATAATATATAAATGAAATGAACAAAATAGGCAATGCTCTATATGCAATTTTACATTATAAAATGAACATTACAGGCCATGCTTAAAACGCCCCTCATGTGTACGTGCGTGCATAACACGTTTATGTGTATGGTATGACTTACGAGAATTGTGTATTTAAGTTTAGTTAATCATATAACTGAATATTTTTAAGACTATCAATAATTCAACACGAAACTAATAATTTGCGCCATTAATTTATGACTTGCTGCATAGAAAATGTTCGTGACAAATCTGAAAAGTAAAGTTGCTATGATAGAACTTATTTTGAGGAGTCTTTTCGGCTTTTCCTCCGGCCTAATAAAAGTGGGTAAGGGCGACAATTGGTTGGTTGGTTTGGTTTAAATTTAGGTGCGTCATGATGGTTAAGACAACAATCTGATCAAGACCCAATCCAGTCCAAATTTGCTTGGGTCAAAAAGGGTTAGATCATGGGTTATACAACGGGTCAAGACCCAATCCAATCCAATTTTTATTAAACTTAATTATTTTATTCGTTCTTTTAAACTATTTTAGTATCTAATAAAATTGTTTTTTTCGACTATATATAACATATCAAATTGAAAAAAAATTAAAAATATTTTGACAAAATATCTTATGAGTCAATTCAGATTACATAACGGTAAGAAATAAGAAGTTGAGTCAAAGTAGACAGACAGCCGATGAGTTGGTCGCTGTAATTATCCTAAATTATAATATGGAGCCTGCCATGTGAAGTTTTGACACATAAAAATAAGTAGTAATTTGAATTTTTCATGCATAAAGTTCATCATTGTGCCATGTTTGGTTTGCAGTTAAATTAAGAGCAAGCATCATCGTTATCATTACATGAAATAGGGACAAAAGTTTCGACAATGAATCACTTCTCCACCTAAACTACTCAACAAAAAAATGGACTCCATTGAATTCAAATTGAACTTTGGGCTAACTTAAATCCTCTATAGACGACTAGTTGTTTTACGATGGAATTATTTAATTAGTCAACTTTAATTTTTACATTAGTCATATTCCATCCGTTTCTTTTTACTTGTCAAATTTTAACTTGACACCTATTAACCACTATTAATGATAGGATCTTAAACATATTTACTCACTACATTTTTTTCAAAAAAATAAATATAATAAGTTAAATTATTTTTCAAGCAACCAAGTATAACTCAAGTCCTCTTTACACCTTTATTTATTCTCGATCTCCTTTTGACAGCTTTAAACAAAAAAAAAATTGTACCAACCTAGGAGAGGATGGAATTGGCATTTTACCAATCATTATAAATGAGATGTATTATTTTTAAATAGAAATTAGGACCTTTTACAATTTTTATAAGATTCTTGAAAAATCAAGAATTGTTCCGCCGTTTCATATTATTTGTCTATATTATTTAAAAAAAATTACGCTAAATCATTTGTCAAGTTTGTTAAACCAAAATATAATAAATTATTTTTTTATCATTCTGTCTTTAAAACAATTCTTTTTGAAAGCGTAAATAACATTGATCACCTGCATAAAGTTTAAAAAGTTTCTCCATTGTTAATCTTGGTATATTGATGGTGAATTGGTGATCATGAATAAGACACATAAACAAAGGCACAAAGCGTATTAAAAAATTAAGGATAACTTAATAAAAATGCCCTTCTTATTTATGATTTTTTAACAGATGTATATAGAGAAAAGTGGATAAGTAATATGAGACGGAGGAGACCCGAAAAAAGCACATTAATTATATATAGTTTTGGCGTTATTATTAACTAGTGAACATAGTCGCGCTTTGCGCGATCATCAAAATATTAGTGAGTAGATATATATATTTTCATAAATTTAGTTTTTATAAAAATAAAATTATCTATATATATTTTATTTTTTAGATTACATTTACAAATATGAATATTTTTATTGAATTTTCATTAGTTAATTGGTTGATCTCTTTAATAAATTCAGGTGTCATTTTTTTCCGTATACAATTAATTGAAATTAATTAAAATATAGCACAATAATGGGTTAAAAGGAAAATATCAGTGGATAGTGCCTTCGTTTTTTTTTAAAAATGATATTCTTCACATACATTTTTTTTTTACCCTAAAATAAAATCAAAACTTTTGAAAAGTAGAATTCAAAAACTAAAAACTCACCTTTTTTTTTTTACATTTAAACAATCTTGATATTTCTCCGAAATGTTAAATAAATGACTTGCATTTTAACTTCATGTAACGCATAGCAAAAAACACAAACCAATTTATTATCAACATAAGCCAACATCTAACATGGCCTTGATAAATTTAAAAAAACATTACAAAATATCTTACAAAATCTAAAGAAATTAACTTAAACTTCAAGTTATAGCATTTACCATAATATGCAGTAAATATAGAAAAATGCGAGAATAACATAAATTTAGATGAATTCGAAAAGTGAAAAATAAGTGCAACCGCATACTCCTAAGTTAATTTTTTTTTTAGATGAAATTAAGAAAAGTAGTCAATAAATTGTCATGAAATATTGAATCACTATAATAAGAAAGTGAAAATTATGTGCAATCAAATTAAATTTTTTTAGAAGAACTTTGGAAAGTATACAATAATATTATATTGTCATGAAATCTTGAATCACTACAATAAAAAAGTGTTGAGTACAACACTTTTTTTGTAAAATTCTCGTGGCCACCAACTCTGTGTGAATGACAATATTAAGATTAGTAACTTCAAAAGAAAAATAAATAATTTTCAATGTGCATAAAGTATGCATATCGTACACTATCCTAAGATAATAAACAACATCACAATGAAATAAAACGTATCATTACTTTCTATTTTTTTTTAATAAAACCTCAATGTGTATTTGACAAGAATAATAGAAAGACAACTCCCATGCTGATAAGAAAATGGTCATTCTGGTAGCGCATCGACGTTTTGAGCTAGTCAATGAAATAATTTAAACAATTTAGAAAGCTTTTACAAGTATAAAAAGTTACCATGAAATATCATACCTTCTTAATTATGACAGATCAACTATAAGGTGTCCGCTTACATGTGCAATTAGCTATCCATTTATGATTGCAACAAAATCTCATATAATCAAATTTGATATTCTATAAAGTGAGATGTAAGAAAATCATCTACAAATCATACTGTCGTTCAAAGCAATCTAAATATATATCATAGACATATTATTTGCTTCTACATAAAATTTAAGATTTATAACAAAAATAAGTTTAAAAGGAAAAAAAAAAAGAAATGGATTTGCTAGTCAGGAAACATACCTCAAAGCTTGATGGCAGTTGATCTTTGTTGTTATTCATTTTCCACAATAATCTGGGAGTGGCATCTCCTCTTTCTTATATTTCTAATTGTTAATTGTTAATTACCAATTAATTTAAATGCTAATTAATGGGGGTAAGCAGTAGTTGGGCTAGGGGGATACAAAAGGCCTATCTGTTAATTAGGATTTAGGAGTTACAAAAGTTTTGAAAGTAAACCGATGTCATTTCCTATTCATAGAGTAAAAGCTTGAAATTAATAAAATCGTTTTTTTTTTTCTATTCATTGACTTGATTATGTTACACATTAATTTAAAATAAGATAAAAATTAAAAATAAATGTCAAAAATTTGAAAAAAAGAAGATAAATGTTATTGTTGGCTTTAGAGACATGCCACATCGGTAGCTTCATGTTTCTCCTTTATATAAATATATAGATTGTAATTAAACCTTTATTGTCCATAAATGGTGATTTTCTTTCTATTCTTGCAATGCAATTAATGTTTAATATATTGAATGTAATATTAAATCATATTATATTTCGTGTGATGAAAAATAAAAATAAATTGAGAAAATAAATAAATAGAAATCTTGGCTTCTAAGAGGTGCCACATCAGCGGTTTCTCATTCAACTTTATATATATATATATATATATATAGATTAATAGATTACAACGCTCCTATCTTTGCTTGTTGATGCTTCAAAACTTGGAAATTGATCATTGCATGCTAAAACACAAAACAATAATTATTACCTCAAGGAACAAACCCATAGAATATGTTCATTTTTCATCATCACCATATGAAAAAAGGCCATACAAAAAACAAAGAAAACATAAATAATATCCTATCAAACTTACATGAATTGAATTGATTTGGATAGCAAGAAAATTACTGAGTAGAAATGTAGAATCGTAATGCATCTATATTATAGTTTTTTTCATGAAAAAAATGTATTTTTAGGGATTCGAGAGGATGAGAATTAGTAATTGTATTTTTATGTTATTTTATTTAACAAATAATAACATCGATGAGTCAAACATTTAACGGATGACATAGATGAGTTTTTTCTCAAAGTTTGATGACATATTTGAGTTTTTTCCCAGATAATAATAATTATAAATCTAGATGAAAGAATGAAAAATCAAGTCCACATAATTCACTGTGTCCTTGAGGAAATTATTTCCCTCAAGTATCTGATGTTATATATATATACTCATCTTAGGATAGAACGATTTACTTCAACAGAATAGTAGCACCTTAAATTTTGTAGAACTTCGAACTCACTGATCAATGATTGCAAATCACACTTTAATTTTTTAAGAAGAATAGAAAATTTAGAAAATTTGTAGTTTAAAAATGAGAGGAACCTCTCAATTTAAGCCAACAAAGGGTAGTATAACCATGTTTTTATTGTGCCTATCAAAAAGTCATGACATCACTTCCGAAAAGTCACAATCCTTTAATGTGAAAAGATTTCTGTATTTAATATAGTATAATATAATATTAATTAAATATAAAAACAACATATAAAATTTATACGAAATTGATTTGTTTTTAGTTGGAGGTATTGTTAGTAATTTAATATTTAAGTTAGGAAGTTCAGGTATAAAGGTCGTATGTTTAAAAATGAGAGAAAAATCCTCTAATTGTAGCAAAAAAAAGAGTAACATATGTTTATAATGCCTTGTCAAAAAAGGTACAACTCTTCTTCAGAACAACTCACCGAAAAAGTCCCAAACATTTGAAAAAGTCATCATCCTTTTAAGGTAAAAAGGTGTTTCCTTTTAATAGAATATAATTTAAACAAATATAAAGAGAAAATGATCAAATGCCCCCCTAATCTATTACCGGATTCCCAACTACACACTTAAATTTCACGGGAGTTCAATCACCCCCCTGAACTGTTTAAAACTGAAATTATCATCTCCCTAAATGTTTATGTGGTGGTGTGAGGGTATTTCACTCTCCCTGAGAGAGTGAGCACCGAAAATAAATATTAAAACTTTATTTTTATATATATTATTTTTTTCCTTATTCATTTCTTTCTTCTTCATAGAAATCTCTTCCTTCTTTGTGACCAGATCTGTCCATCTCCCGTCATTTCTACGTCGTTGCCGCCACTGCTATCTTCACCGGACCTACCATAAAATTTTTGTATTCCTCTTGATTCGAATTTGTGTATGGAATTAGAAATTTTTGAAAATCAACTCTTTACTGATATTATTGGAGTTGTTAATCATCGGTGTACATGGTCAACCCACTAAGTTGATTAGGATGACAAATTCTTATTTTGGTTCATTGGAGCTCCAAAATTGTAATTTTAATTCAAACCAACGAAGAATTTTAAATTTTCGATGAAACCCAGATTTAATTTTAAGAATAAAAATATTTTTGGCAATGGCGATTGAAAACAACAATGGAGTGCTTGTTTGTACCATCAAGCAACCTAAGATCTGCATCTTGATATGTTCACATGGTCGAGAAGTTTTTCTGAGCCGGCTTGCCAGATTCAACTTTTCTCCATTGTTATGTTTTCATTAACTCCAATTTGAGAAATTTGACATATGCATTCATGGAAATGATCTTGATTGGTAATCAAGTAGTGGGCACAAATGAGAATCAAAATCCTTACCGGCCTTCTCCTTTTCAAGATTGTAGTGATTGGTAGACCTTTGGTGTTTATAGTAATGGAGAAAATGGTGAAAATATTTTTGGGTTTGGAGAGATGGTGAAAAAATAGAAGAAAAGAGTAAAGAATAATGAAAAAATTGAAGAAAAATGTTTTTAATGGATTTTTCACGTGTCAAACGCATGAGTTTCACCTATCAACATAAATGTGGTTGTGGCTTTTTAGGGGTACAATAATTTTGATTTTAAACAGTTCAGGGGTGATAAGACCCCAGTGAAATTTAAGTGTGTAGTTGGAAATCCGATAATAGATTAATGGGGCATTTGACCATTTTCTCCAAATATAAATATAAAATATAGAAAATATACTAAATTGGGTATTTTAATTTTAATAACCATGCTTTTTTCTATTTTAAAAGCAAACACAGTTTGTTTTGCAACACGTATTGTTGTGGACTTTTGATTCGAGAAAGCATAACTGATTCTATGAATATTAGTATTTTTTATGAATCGTTAAGTTTTCCAAAATAAGATACATATAAGCTCAATTTAGTTAAGCATGCAACTAATTCAATCTTTCAGTATATGGTGATAAAGATTAATACTCTATTTTCTCAATTTATGAGTTTTTTTTTAATTCAAACTATATAAAATTTGTCTGATATTTTACAAATATTTATTAGCATAAAAATATAAAAAAAGAAATATAACCTATAGAATATTTCGAATAGTTTTATCGAATTCACAGAAAGTTCAAAATTATTCTTTTAAAATATTATAAAAAGAATTATGAAATATCTAAACATGATCATGTTCATTAATTTTTTTTACACACGGCAACACTCAGTACTCCCTTTGTTTCTATTTATATGTCGTCCTTACTAAAAATAAATATTTCTCAATACTTATCATTTTACACAATCAATACATAAATGACATTATTTTTTCTTTTTTACCCTTAAAAGTTATAAGACTTGAATATGTGAATTTGACCAAACATAGAAGAACTAAATGACTAATTTGCATTGACCAATTTAATTAATTAAAGATAATATTTGAACGTGAGGTCTTTTTCTTCTTCTCTAAGTACATCTATCATCTTCATCTCATTCTTTTATGATCTTGTACAGTACTTGTCAAAATTTTGTTATTTATTTTTTTATCTTGTACACTTGAATATATATAATATTTATGTCAAAATATTCTTTTGTTATAGACTCAAATATATCATGTCGAAATTTCCTTTCTTATTTCTTTGTGATCATATCCATACAAAAGAATTCTTACTTCATGTCACAGTCTTACAATAAGAAGTTTCAAAGTCTCTCACACCTTTGCATCTTTTTTTCTTAGCTAATTTCTTCACACTATTTGAATCCCTTTGTTTTTGCTGGTAGAAGCTTGAGCCTTTTCCGAATTTTTTTATGTGCAAGAATTATCTCTTGCAGGTTCCATTTTTCCTTTCTTATGCTGGTAGTTTGTATAAAATTGTACTCTTTAGTAGCTCTTGTACCTATTCAGACTAGTTCCTTAGGGTGTTTTTCAGTCTGTTGTAAAAAGAGTTTCATTAAAGTAATAAGGTTATATGAAGTTTTAACGAGTTAATTTTTTTTTGTTGTAGTAAATCATTTATTTTTCACATGTTTTATTTCAGATTGGATAGTAAAAGTTCTCAAGTGTTAGAGTAGGTGTCCGCATGATCCGGTGGATTGGATCATGACAGTTTGTTCAAATTTTCATCTACGATTGTGAACTATAACTTTTCACTTATAAGAGCCGATGATTTAATCTTATGTGTATAAGCATAAACTATATACACCAAATCATCTACTCTACTGTATAAGTTGATGACACATATATGACAAATTGATTTATTTAATGTAACACTTCATTAAATTGAATAAATAAATATTTGTTCAATAAATAATACTATATCAATATATATGATTAATAGCATATCCGAATAATTAATACTTGTATAATTATATTTACATGAGATAAAAGAACATTAGTTTTCTTGATTTTTATACAACAACATACCTATTTTTTTTCTAGGCAATTTTTAGTCTTTTTTGTATGATGAATTACGAAAATAAAAGAGTTAAAAGTAAATGAAAAGCTCAAGGCGGTTCATCAACTCCTTTAGCAACAAACTTATTCTCAAGAGAGATTATGTTTGAATACTGAATTTTAACTATTTTCTTAAGCTAATTGTCATGTGGCTATTGAAAAGGTTATGCTTATTATTGACTGAATTTATTATTACGTTGATTAGTTATTTAAATTTTCATCGTGTAATATCATTCTTATATACTCCCTAAAATACATTTAAGGAGAGAGAAAATCAATTAGGTGTAAATGAAAGAATACGTATCGTTTTACGTCTAGAAACTCACAAGTCACAATCTTGAGATATATTAAAGAAAAGAATTTTTGCTACATAAGATGTTCTTATATTTTATTTACATCCTATTTCTTTTAACTCTCTCGTTTAACCTAAATTAATCTCTTGTTTCCTTTAGAATATATAAAGAACGAGAAAAAAAACCCATCAAGTATATAAAAAAAACCTATAATAATATGCAGTGGCATAATAAAAAATTTCATAAAGAATGCCCAAACTTTGTATAGTAAATTAAAAAAAAAGTAACTTTTATAGGGATTTGATCTTGCAAACTTTGCATATATTTGCATTGAATTACCACCAAACTACTACTCATGATTTCACATTTCAATATCTTTTAAGCAGGCTACAAGTAAAAAAAATGTGGACACAAGGAATCAAATTTGGGCGTTGTATAAGTATCGTGCATACCTTTACTATTGTGCTATGTGTCTTCATTGATTTTGAGGGTATTCAAAATACTATATATATCAATATAAAATAAGATTCGATCAATATATATAGTGTAATTTTTTAAGTAGAGTGTTCAACAGAATATCTTTACAGTTGACGTCATTATAGCTTCGCCCCTGATAATATGCAGTGAAAAAGGTTACTAAAATTACTAGTTACTGCATGCACCCTCCATTCCAATACAAATGGATTTGAACATTCTTTTATGGTTCAAAATGAATAAAATTTCCAAACCCAAAAAACATATTAATTATTTTTTTTGAAAAAATTATTCCTCTTTTTATGACTTTTTCAACTATTTTTACATTTTTTTTAGAAACATAGTATTATAGAGGAAGTATTTTTCGACACATGAATTACACTAATCAAAAGATTAATAATGAAAAATTATATTTTGATTAATACTCTTAAAGGGTGAGTCATATTTTAAAAATTCAACTAGTTTGGAATATAGAAAGTACTATTAAAGAGTCAAGATAGTAGTTATGGAAATATTCTCTTGATTTCCATTTTTGTGACATCATTCCTTTTTAATCTATAATTAAAAAATTAAAATTTTTTATTCTTAATAAAATAATTTACTTTCATAAATGGTTTATAATTAATTTTTTATTTAAATTTTATGTCATATCAAATAATGTCAAATGATTAATTGTGGGAGGTATAAAAAAAAAAATTATAGGCGTTGGGATTTAAAACAGCTAGCGGTGACGCAAGTGTCGGTGAAGAGGACAAAACGGAAATACGTCGTTACTATAGTGACCATGCCCTTCATTAATTAACGTTTTGTTGGGTTGGAACTTGGAAGATGTCCGTTACACTTTCCTTTTTTTACATACAATTATGCATTTATTTTGTTACCTAACTTTTAGATTATCTCTACAAATAATTCATACTTATGAATACATCAACGGATATATATATGCTATGTAGATTGTAGACATTGCAAAAATAAAATTTACGCACTTCATTTTTATTCGCGATATATTTAGTTATTCTTCGTCTACTTCTAATTATTATGTTGCACTTTTTGAAAGTCAATTTGATTAATTTTTCAAAGTTAAATTAAATTACATTAATTCAATATTTTAAACAAAAAATTAGGTTTTCAAAAACTATAAGGAAAGTACTACTATAAATTGTAATTTTTTGCACATCAATATGATGAAAAAATATATCGTAAAATTTTAGTTAGAATTCTTATATTTTGACTATAAAAAAGGAAATCATGACAATTAAAAGTGAACGGAGAAAGTAACATTTAGGGATAATTTCAGAAACCTCCCTTTAAATTCCGATCTATAGCATTCACCTCTCCTGTGATTTAATGACACTATATTTACCTCCCCTTACTTTACTTTAAGAATAAATTATTTTTTTAATAATATGAAGAAATTAATATAAATTTATCAAATTATAATCAATTTATATTTATTTACAAAAAATCAAAATAAAATAAAAGAGATAAACATAATATTGTAAACCACAACGAGGTGAGTATTATAGAGCGAAACCTCGAGTGAGGTGTCTGACACTATCCCTTAAAACTTAACGAGTACAATTTAGTGGGTAATGCTGTTAATTCCTTTGTAAGTACTCCCTCAGTCCCATTTTATATGCCATCTCTTTTTATAAATAGCTGAATCACAATACTTGTTATTTTATAAAATTTATGCATAAATTACCATATTTTGCCTATTATACCCTTGATAGAATAGTTAATCAATCTGGTCATTTATTAGTAAAGTTGACTTAAGAAAACATTAAATAAGGATAAAATGGTAAAATTATATCATTTCTTAATGCTAGTATAAAGTAAAAAGGTAATATATAAAATGAGATGGAGAGAGTTGTGTTTTAGTAAGGTACTGTCTGTAATCAAGTGTGTGTACTTAATGTAATGTTGGCTGCCGACATAATCGCTAAAATCTTTTTTTTAACGGCATGCTAAATACAAATTACTAGTCTTTTTATTAATTATAGAGAGCTTTAATTTCTTTCCTTTTTTTCTGGTTTTGAAGAATACCGTTGGGGCCTCCTTCTTATTTTCAAATTCCCAAAATTCAATCCAACACCAAAAAATTTCTTTATTTTTAGCTATTTATATTTAGTAACTTACCATCCAATCCCAAATTCTTTTCTCTTTTACTGATACATAGATAGATACTCTCCCCTCTTTTTTCAGATATAACTAAATTCTCCTTCCATTCTTGGCTTTTTACCACTCCTTCAATTCAGTGTGAGTTTTTTTTTTTTTGTTTTATTTGATAATCGTGGTGTTCGAGCTATCTTTACCCATTCAAGAATGTTGTTTTGATTATCATTTGAATTATGTGGATGTGAAACTAATAATTCTCTGTTTTTATATGTCATTACCAATACATTTTTATGTTTTGTGTGGAAAATAGTCTCTCTATCTTCTCAAGATAGGGTTAAGGTCTGTACACACTAGTCCTCCTCAGACTCCACTTGCAGGATAACACTGGGTTTGTTGTACCAATATGGTTTCCTGCTGTTGTTAATCATAAATGTTGTGTGCTTGCCTTTCTTAATCAAAGGGTTTATTGGAAACAACCTCTCTATGGGCTAATATAGGGTAAGGTCTGTGTACATTCTAGCCTAGTGAGACCCAACGTGGGACGATATTGATTATGTTGTTATTGTTTTTGACATCCCTAAATTTGGTCTTTTTATGCAATTATTGGTGTTGCTTAACATAGCCCCATTGTTAATGGCACAAAAAGAGGGTACTTTGAAATGTTGGTATAGAACACTTTTTAGCATAGAATTCCATCTCTTTAATTCTTTGAATAAAGGAGCAACCATTCAACTTTTGCTTTTACTTTATTTTGAAATTTTTTTTATTTTTTTTTCTTTCTGGGGATCACTTTAAATTGTGGGGATCACCTCTTTTTTTCCCCTTTTGACACTCTTTAGCATTACACTTCCTTAATGTAGTATACTTTCTTTAGTTATTCAAAAATGTTAATTATATTTGGCTGTCCAATAAAACATAATTACCAATGAATAATGGGTACACTCTACCCTCTCCAGACCCCACCTAGTGGGATTTCACTGGGTATGTTGTTGTTTGTTGTTGTTGTAACAATGAATAATGCACAAAAATTGTAGCTGTACTTGCTCTGCTAGCTGGATAACTGTACCTAGCAGTATTCTTTTACTTTTCTACATTGAAAAGGTCATGGATGATATCTCAGTCTTTCAGATTTGCTTAAATAATGAAACTTTAACTTTTTGTGTGATGCTACATTTGTTTTACTTATACAATATCAAATCTTTATTATCTTGTACTAGTAATATATTATCTTTAACATGCCTAAATATTGTGATTCTGGTACCTTTTTTATTAGTGGGCATCTGTTTTAGGACTATTCGGAGACCATTTATCGATGCTAATGCATCTTCACCTCCAATTATACAAATAAAATACTTGGGGAAGACTTCTGAAACTTGCTTAAGAATGTGAATTAACCAAAGTTTAGTTTGTTGTAATTATTGTTTATAATGATTTTTCATGTTGTCTATAGTATTTTGACATGACGTTTTCACTTCCGTTATTTATTTTTCGGACTGCTTTGTACTGTTTTTTCCTTGATTTGAGGGTCTATCGAAAACAACCTCTCTACCTCCAATGTAGGGGTAAGGTCTGCGTACATTCTACCCTTCTCAGACCCCACTTTGTGAGATTACGTTAGGTGTGTTGTTGTTACTTTCATGAGTTTTTAGTAACTGAAAAAGACCCACCCTGCCACCCATTCTATCTTTGTTTTGTCAGTAAGGTGGGGAGATGGGAATTTATGTTTCACTCTTTTTCTCTCTACTACTTTGTCCAATTGAAGAAGTTCGTATAAATCCGTGTTTATCGAAAGAAAATTTTACTAGTATATAGTGTCAAGGTTTATGCTCTTGCTTTATAGTGAACATCTTATAAAAGATTTAAAAAGTAATTGGCACCTTGCTTTTTAGTGGCCTACAATGGAAAGAATGGCTTTTATTGCCAAAAGGACTTTAGGCAAAGTATGCAATAAATCCTCTTCCCACTCACTTTGAAAATCTGTCTTCAGTAGTTCAATTAGTATCTGTCATAATTCTTGCCTACTGGATTGATCCATTTTCAATATGAAGAGGTAGTAAATCAAATGAAGTTTCCCTTTCATTGAACAACACAACTCTCAGATCCCTTTCATGCATATCATATAGGTAAGTTAACTTGTGTGCCATATATTTTAGAACTAAAAGAGTAAATCTTGGCTTTCGCAATAACCAAATGAATTTTTTCTTTTCTGTCATTCTGAGATAGAGTTCTTCCTTTTTCGTTACTTCTTTAGCTGATACTATTTCTGGATTGTAGAGTTTTCTTGCATTGTGTTAAAGCTTTTTCATTGTATTTGTTAATGGTTTCTTATAGCAATCTGATTTTATCTCTCTTTCACAGTGGCTAATGAGCTGCTTCCTCTAAGCGGAACCAACCGGCTGATTTTGTCTAATGCTCTTCAAAAGTAGTCAAGGAGAGAGGGAAGAAGTGAAGGACTGCTGTAACTAGGATCTTGCTTTTGCATTTTTGTCTGCCAGATCAGTGAAAACATAATGAAGCTTCAGCCTTTACTGGCAGCTATTGCTTTTCTTATTCTGCTGCTATCAGTATTTCTTCATGTTATAGCTGATCTTGATTCCGATAGACAGGCGCTACTCGACTTTGCAGAATCTGTCCCTCATATCCGAAAACTCAACTGGAATTTGGCTCTCCCTATTTGCAAATCTTGGGCTGGTATAGCTTGCAACAAAGATGGAACGAGAGTCATTGCAATCCATCTCCCTGCTGTAGGACTTTTTGGTCCTATCCCAGCTAATAGTATAGGCAAGCTAGATGCTCTTAAAGTCCTTAGTCTAAGAGCCAATTATCTTAATGGAAGTGTTCCTTCTGATCTCCTTTCGATACCGTCTCTCCAATCTGTCTACCTTCAGCATAATAGCTTCTCTGGTGATATTCCTGTTTCTTTATCTCCTCGTCTTGGTGTACTAGATCTCTCCTTTAACTCTTTTACTGGAGAAATCCCCCCCACAATCAAGAACTTGACGCGATTAACTGTGTTGAACCTTCAGTTCAATTCATTGACAGGAGAAATCCCCAGCCTTGACACCCTCAGGTTAACTAACCTGAATTTGAGTTACAATATGCTAAATGGCTCCGTTCCAGACCCCCTCCAGAAGTTTCCACTTACATCATTCGCAGGAAACTCTCATTTATGTGGTACACCTCTAAATAGCTGTTCCTCGACCCCGTCACCTTCTCCAGCAGCTGATGGCTCTGCAATCCCTGAAAAACAGAAGGCTGTCCACTCTAAGAAAATAAGTACCGGAATCATCGTTGCCATTGTGGTAGTGGTTTCTTTAGTAATGTTTCTCCTAGTTTTAGTAATCTCCTTCTGCTGCTTGAAAAAGAAAGTGAGTCATAGCACTAGCATAATTAAAGAGAAGGTGGCTAATGGGGGAAGAAGTGAAAAACCCGAGGACTTTGGAAGTGGTGTGCCAGATGCTGAGAAAAACAAGTTGGTGTTTTTCGAAGGTTGCTCTTACAGCTTCAATCTGGAGGATCTTCTTAGAGCTTCTGCTGAGGTTCTTGGTAAAGGGAGTTATGGTACAGCTTACAAAGCTGTTTTGGATGAGGCAACAATTGTGGTGGTGAAACGGCTGAGAGAAGTAGGAGTTGCTAAAAAAGAGTTTGAACAGCATATGGAGATAGTTGGAAGGGCTGGGAGGCACCCTAATATCGTCCCACTCCGTGCATACTATTATTCCAAGGATGAGAAACTTCTTGTTAACGAATACATGCCTGCTGGTAGCTTGTCAGCAGCCTTGCATGGTATAATTGCTAACCTCTATCTAACGTATGTTGCTCAGACTTTCCAAAGTGTTGCTGCACCCATGTTGGATCCTCCAAACATGTACCTGTCCACATTTTTGAAGAGTCCGAGCAACACAACCTCTAAACTTTTTTCTTGCACATTAATTGCTTTGATCATCTGTAATGATTCATATTTTTACGCAATCTTGATAATGAATGACAGGTAATCGAGGTATTGGAAGAACTCCACTAGATTGGGATTCAAGATTGAAGATATCTCAGGGAGCAGCAAAAGGAATTGCCCACATCCACACTGAAGGTGGTGTGAAATTTACTCATGGAAACATCAAGTCCTCCAATGTACTCCTGACAAGAGACCTAGATGGATGCATTTCTGATTTTGGCTTAACACCTCTGATGAACTACATATCATACAAATATAGATGTGCTGGTTACCGCGCACCAGAAGTTATTGAAACACGGAAAGGGACACAAAAATCCGATGTTTATAGCTTTGGAGTGCTGCTCCTTGAGATGCTAACAGGCAAATCCCCTCTCCCATTATCAGGGCAGGATGAGGTAGTTGATTTGCCTAGGTGGGTCCGGTCTGTTGTTAGAGAGGAATGGACTGCTGAAGTTTTCGATGTAGAGCTGTTGAAGTACCAGAATATTGAAGAAGAGATGGTGCAGATGCTTCAGATTGGACTAGCTTGTGTAGCAAAGGTGCCTGATATGAGACCTGCTATGGGAGAAGTGGTTAGAATGATTGAAGAAATTCGACAACCAGAAGGTGAAACGAGACCTTCCTCGGAGGACAGCAGGTCCAAGGACTCTAATGCACAAACACCTGAATGAAAAATGCAGCTTTTAGTCATTCAGCTTTCAATTCTTGATCATTTTAAGAATGCAATTTATCTCCATTGCCAACTTTTGCATGTTCTTGGACATACAAGTAGTGTTATTTTTATTTTATTTTTTTATCTTGATGTTATATCCTATTCTGGCCTCTATAGAAACTTATCAGCTCAACATAAATGAGAACTTTGTTTTCTCTATTTTTAAATCTTTGTTTACTTTCGTTATACTATCAGGACAAATTTATTAGCATAGTTTTCAAATATATCCCTCAATTTAACGAATTCCCCCTATTTATAAAATGCTCCTTTTCCTTTTTAGTCGATTGTGACACATAAATTGTATTTTGGCTCGTGACATATCATAATTCCATTTTGAAGCTGACTCACAATTCACAAACAACATATTATATACAATAAGTGAAGCCTATTCAGCAAAGCAAATGTTCAATTTGACCAGTTGTCTCATTTTTATTTCCCTCAAAGGACCTACTTCTTTTCAAATCATTTGCTTCTTTTTTACGTTTTTATACGTATGGACTATGGTAAAGTTTATTTGTTCGCTCTGTATTTTACCAAAATGCAATTTTGTGTCAAAATCAACTAAAACGTTTTAAGACAGGGATAAAATACAAGTACCTCCTAGACTATGACCGAAATCTCAGAGACACATTTTAACTAAACTAAGGTCCTATTATCCCCCTGAACTTTTTTTTTTTTTTTTTTTGTTAATTTTGTACACCTTTTGTCTTACGTGGCACACTCCGTGACTCCGCGCAATTGAGGCGCATGGGAGATATTTGGATGCCACATAAGCCAAAAAGGTGCACAAAATTACAATAAAAATGGGTTCAGGGGGTAATAGTACCTTAGTTTAGTTAAGGTGTGTCTTTGGAATTTCGGTCATAATCTAGGGGGGCACTTGTACATTTTCCCTTTAAGATATTAAAAACATGGGTCAATTTTTTTGGGAAAATTATGCAAAATAACAAACATCTAGAGTATATTATGTAATATATTTTGATTATTTTTAATTTGTGGTTACAATTTTGCGAAATTTTGCTATTCGGTATCCTAATTGTATAAATCCAGAATTTGTATATGCTTGCCCTAACTATTTGTAAACGATTTATGAAAAATTCATAAAAGTTACTCTATTTGTATATTGGCAAGCGCATATACAAACGGAGTTTTGAAAATTTTCTAAATATATAAATACAGAATTTGTATATACTTACCATGTTTGTCTATTCGCAAACAAAATATACAAACGGGTAAGCGAAATATACAAAGCAATAACATCCATAGCAATCAAAACTATAACTATAGAGCGCAATTACCAAAACTATAGTTATATAGCCTTATTATTAGAAATTTTCTCTATTTTTTTACCAAGAAAAGAGAAAATGTTAAGATTAGTGTGTTAAAAGAAAACATATCCACTTTGCGGGAAAAAAATAGTTGACGCCTAATAAACTTGGGAAAATTACGCGGTTAAGCAAACTTATACTACTTAATTACTCATCATAGTTATAGTTTGCTATAATTACCACTCACGACTAACATTATACATTAATTACGCGGGTTGACTTCGAGTTTGTATAATTAGCCACATTTGTATATGTATAATTCGCCAGAATATACAAATACATATGTATAATATACAATTATCTAACTTATATACATATACAATTCACCTCTCTCCCAATCTCGCTCGCCTCTCTCCTCCCTCTCCCAATCTCGCTTGCCATATATACAAATGCATATGTATAATATACAATTATCTAACCTATATACATATACAATTCACCTCTCTCCTACTCTCTGCCCTCTCTCGCTCGCCTCTCTCCTCCCTCTCCCAATCTCGCTCGCCTCTCTCCTCCCTCTCCCAATCTCGCTCGCATCTCTCCTCCCTCTCCCAATCTCGCTTGCCATATATACAAATAAATATGTATAATATACAATTATCTAACCTATATACATATACAATTCACCTTTCTCCCACTCTTTGCCCCCTCTCTCTCGCCTCTCGCCTCTCTCCTCTCTCTCCCAGTCTTGCTCGTCTCTCTCCTCCCTATAACATGTAGCTACGAATTGTAATTATCAAACTATAGCTATGGAGAGTAATTGAGCTATTTTTGTGTGGCTATATGTGAAAGTTCCCCATTAAACTTTTCGAAAAATAAGAAAAAAATTCCATTTCTTTTCTTTATTTATTAAAAACTCAACAATTATAAAGAAAAAAAAGAAATAATTAGGAAAATAAAAAGATGTAAAAGTCGTTAAAATAGAAAATATTCTCTCCGTCCCATATTAGTTGATTGTTTTCCTTTTTACAAGCATATTAAAATATATCATAAATAAAAAGATAATTTTATTAATTTACCTTTTTAAAACTACTCCACCTGTCCCTAATTACTTGTCCACTTTTCCTTTTTTAGTTGTCCTAATTACTTGTCCATTTTGACAAATCAAGAAAGAACAAAACATTTTTACCTATTATACCCTCAATTAAAATCTTTGAAAAGGTAGAACTTTTTGAAAATCTTAAATTTTTAATTCATCCACTTCATAATTAATAGGGGTAAAATGGTAAACTTACTATGCTAATAATTGCTTTCTTAAGACCATCTCCAAACCACCTCTATTTTACTCTCCATTCTCCATATTTAGAGAGTAAAATAGAGAATAGACACTCCAACCCACCTTCATATCACTCTCTATTCTTCATATTTAGAGAGGTGGAGAACTACTATTCATACTCTCTATTTCACTTTTTCAATATTTTATTATTATATCTATTACTTTCTAATTAACATATTATTTTACATATAATATCATTGATTAAATATTTAATATTCATAATTATTTTTAAATGTAATATAATATTTAAAAAAATATATTATTTAATATATACTACTTTCATCCCGAATTAATAGTATTTTATTTTTTTCTAATTTTCGTCAATAATATAATTTGATTTTATTATTAATTTTCTGTATAAAGAATAAACAAAATTAAATGATAAGACGAAAAATTTAATTTAAAAATACAATACATAATATGATAATTTAAATACAAGATAACAATCAATACATAACATAATCATTTAAATACAAGATAAAATATAACACAAAACATAATAATTAATTTGTGATGAAACAAGAATCATGCCAAAAAGATGTTGAACGTGCATTCAGAGTTTTGCAATCACGTTTTGCAATTATTGCAGGACCGTCACGTTTTTGGAGAAAGAAAGTGGTACATGATATAATGACTACATGTATTATATTGCACAACATGATAATTGAGGATGAACGTGATCTTAATGCACCAATTCAAGATGCCGTAGAGGCTCCGACGACATAAATTGTGGTAGATGAAAATCTCTAATTTGAACAATTTTTAGCTAGACATAAAATAAATTAAGGACAAAAATGCTCATTTTCAACTCCGTAATGCATTACTAGAATATTTATGGGAGCAACGTAATAATTTCAAAAATTGAGTGTTTATGTAATTGTATTTCACTTTTATTTGCATTTGTCCATTAATTTGTATATTATATAATATTTTCTTGCAATTTATGTTATTTAAAAATTTAGAATAAAATATAATTTTATATTAAATAAAAAATTTGAAAAAATAAAATTTTATATCACATGAAAATTGTATAAAGTAATTATTGGGAAAAAAATGATTTATATTATGAAATAAGAAAATAAGAATGAAATAGAAATAATAATATAATATTGAAGAGAGAGAAAAATATTCTTTTCTAGAGAGTTTTAAGAGAATTGAATTGGAGTTTATTGTCTAAAAAAATAGAGAACTTTATATTTGGAGGGACAGAGGGATAATTTTACAAGCAAATGTGAACCCTTTAAAAAAGAATTAATAGGAAAGGTAATATAGGAAACTTTTAATTACTATTTTCTTAACTTAGTAATGTGGACAACGGACAATTAATTTTAGGAAGATGATCAACTAATATGATATGGGGGAAGTAATGTTGACCTTTTGGTATACAGTGTGTCAATTTGGGGAAGAGTTAGTTATGTAAAAGCACCAAGTCAGGAAAGCCGTTGTTCATTATTCATTTGGATAACAGTGCAATTTTTTTCATTTTTCCCTTTTCTCTTTGTGATCACCATTTTCGCCGCATTCTGTTAAATTAGCAAGGTCTGATTCCATTTCTTTGTCAATACAACTGAATTAATATTCGATATGGTCTTATTACAATGATAGATTATTTTGGGTTAAAATTTCAATAATCTTGTTCTGTTTCTGGGCATGAGTCATTTAATTACTTATAATCGCATTGCGAATGAACATATCGCTCTTGATAGAAATGAAAATGAAGCAAATGGTGGTTTTGTGAATGAAATTTGCCCTATTATTTTTAAACATCCCTGAAAACGGTTTCCCCCATTTTGTATCATAAAAAGAATTAGGCAATCTTGAAATTATTTTGATTGATTACAAAGACCGATTGCATTTTGAATTTATTAGTAAAATCTATGAATGAGTTTTATGCAACACATGACTTTTGATTTCCTACTTGTAGGGAACTGTTGTAGTTCTTCCACTTGCCCACCCCCTCATGGGGCAGTGCTGGACTAAGGTAATCTATCAAAATAACTCTAGAGTTCTATGCTTGTGTTTCTGTCTTGACTTCTAAATCTAATTTTACATATTCAACAACACTCTTTTGAGAAACTTATGCTACACAATATTATCCATCCATCGAACAAGTACACATGCAGCTCTTTGCTCGACAACTCTTCACTTGCATTTACACCTACTTGATACATATAATGTAGGACAACACAAGACTTTTGTGGAATTGTATCTTTGGATTTGCAATTTGTCGGAAGAGGTAGGGGGCAAGTACTAGTATTATTTAGTAGTCGCTTAATTTCCAATGTGTATTTCAATCTGTTGTTGTATTTGCTTTTTTATCTTGCTATGTTGCCTTCATATTTATTCTTCCAATCCTGCTTTGGAATACACTGCTTCCGGTCTATTGTAAACAACCTCTCTACCCCACAAAGGTAGGGGTAAGGTCGGTGTACATCGTACCCTCCCCATATATCCATCTTTCTTGTTCCTTTTGGTGTTTCATCCCCTTTTTCTTCCTTTCTGCCTTGGCATTGGGGGAGGAGGTCTAACCCTTTCCCATTCTCCCCTGGTTGTATTCATGAGAGCGGTAAGTAGGAAAACTGTCTTTCTGTTGATGACTCAGAATCGGTTACTTAGAATTGTGATTCTTGCAGGTATGTAGTCAAGAAAACAATGATATCCCTCCCACTTTTGATCTTGCTGGTGGAAACATTTGCCTTGTGACATCAATGGACAAGTGGGAACAAAAGATGTCTGAAGCCAATGACAGTGGCAAGATCGTAAGTTTCTTATCAAATTAATGTTGGTACCAAAATTTCAGTTTCATGATCCAACATCTGCATATTTTCTTGACTCAAGTATAAGTTAAACACAAAAACCTGCAACCTTTTTTTCCTTTTTATTAGTTAGTAGTGCATTTTTGTTGTGAATATCTTTCTCTCATCAAATAACACCTTACCTTACTTCTTTTGTCTTCCAACAGGCGGTGGTAAATTTCAGTGCGTCATGGTGTAACCCATGTAGAGCAGCAGCACCAGGATATCATGAACTTGCTGATAAATACACTTCAATGATATTTCTAACCGTGGACGTGGATGAGTTAGCTGTAAGTTTTGTACTATTGTCTTTTATTTGTATCAACTCAGTTTATAGCAGCCATAGTTACGATACCTATCCCGATAAAGTTTTGCACTTGTTCTGCTAACATGCTAGAAGAAACCATCTCCTCTAAACTCATACACATTGGTAAATGTTAAAACTACTTGATGCAGGAGTTGAGTACTTCGTGGGACATAAAAGCTACTCCAACATTCATCTTCTTTAGAGATGGCCGTCAAGTGGACAAACTAGTAGGCGTCAAAAAGCAAGAGCTCCAACAGAAGTTGATGAATCTCGCAGAGTCTACAAGGTCCCCAGGATGATAATACTGTTGCTTCGCTGCAGTGTCCGAAAATGCTATTCTAAAACTCTGGTTTTGTCACGTTAATTTTGCCATTTACTGCTGGTGTAACAATATTCTTACGTGTTTCTATGTATATTAAGCCAAGTAAGGAAGTAAAATTTGCAGCTTGGAAAAGAATTTCATATGGTGCTACACCTTCTGTGTTAGATGTTAATCCAAACACGAGGAAGTAAATGGAGATGAACAGTTACTGTATTAAGTACTTATTATCAATGTATAGTTTATTCTCCACTCTCTAGTACTTGAAGAAATCTGAAATATGTAATAGAATCTCAATAGCAATGTACTATAAAATTTCGACAGTATGATCCCCCTACAAAAACATGCTCAAATACAGCTTCTTCTACAGTGGTACAAAATGTTGTATCAGGAGAAGACAAAGGATTTGATGTCTCAACAAAGATTGACCCAAGCCAGTAGTTATGAAGTGGCCAATCGAATTCGGATTCTCAATGGCCAATGACTAAGATACAGGATGATGAAATAATATGGGACTGACTTCAACAAAGCATGTTCAATGGACTTAGACCAAACTATATGAGATAATGTTTTCTGATATAACTCATTTGTGTAGAAGTCCCAGTATAGACACTTCTTACTCAATACTTCCTCGTGTAGCGGAAAGGTAGATGACAAACATAGAGTTGTAAGCCCTTGGTAGGGTTCTTGTACAAACAAGTATTTCCAACATAGTTATATATATACATCATAGAACATTCCCTATAGCCTATAAGTGACTCAAGAAGTAAATAGCAGGGAATTAGAAAAAGCTCCTATGCCTCGGAAACCATGGTAGGGTTAAGAGTGAGAGATCACACGTGATGGTTAATTATTCTGCTGGCCGCACATAACTGAAACCCTTGAAGGGGTTATCACCAGATTTTGGACTAGCAGCAGGTGAATCTAGCAAAGGCATGCTGGTCCATTGCTCTTCAAAATTGGCAATACACAGCTTCCCTGAAACTTGTGGACAGAAACTTGGTTGAATTTCTCGAGCATCTAACTTCTTCCAATAGATAGACTTGAACCATTTGTGACTTTTTATCTCATCACTACCTATTGATCCACAGCCAAGGCGCTTGCTTGCATCCTTGTGTAGCAGCTGAAGAAATACAAACACATAAGATTGATAAGAATCCTCTAGTTTCCAATTTCCAAGTTCTTAATATCGGTGACTATATGAGAAATGGAATTTAGCCTGGTAGATGGTATTTACACATTAATTGATACATAACACTATCTACTAAGCAGTAGGGCCTTCCAAATTATCTTAGCTTTGTATCCCCAAGTAGCATATACAGAAGTGAGTCATAGCGCAGCTCAGACGAGGTTTGGTTTTTACTGGTAATATGAAATATGATCCTACTTCTTAGTAGAATTAATTACTCCATATATGGCATAAAAGTAGCAT
This sequence comes from Solanum verrucosum, assembly GCF_900185275.1. Lineage (NCBI taxonomy): Eukaryota > Viridiplantae > Streptophyta > Magnoliopsida > Solanales > Solanaceae > Solanum > Solanum verrucosum. The sequence goes on from NW_026020049.1 coordinate 2,693,335, forward strand.
ATAATAACATAAATAAGTGATATGTGATCTAAAGCATTTAAATGGACATGAAGTGCCTGCTATATTAAGATTTATCAGTTAGTCGGTAACCACTATCATATCATAGAAAGAAATGTAGCTTACCCCTTTCAACAATGAATGTGCATCACTAGACAAAAATGCTGGCAGCTTAATCTTGTCCTTTATGATCTTTTGTTGAACTTTCTGTCGGTTCCCAACAAATGGAGGCTGAAAAAATCCACATGAGGAAAAGATTAGGGTAATGAAATACAGTTTATGTAAAGTAAGCATATGAAGGATGTCATGTTAAGTGAGAAATATAAATTCTCAAGGAACTCATAGAAGAAGAAGTTATGGCAGACGATTGCATGTGTACAATAGCATAGACAACAAAGTTACATGATATGTGTTGACCAAGTGTAAAGAGAGCCAATGATTTCCCTAACTTTTAACATACTGATAACTAAAGCTTTATATTTTTTTACTACTGCTGCAGCCGACTGAAGGAATTCAAAGTTCAATGCAACTTATTAAATAAAATAACAAACCTTTCCTGTCAGCATCTCATACAATAGAACTCCCACGCTCCACCAGTCTGCAGCCTTATCATGACCTTTTCCAAGAACAATTTCAGGTGCCATATATTCGATAGTTCCACACAAAGAGTTGGATCTCGTGCTCTCATCAAATTGCTTAGCAAGGCCAAAATCAGTCAGCACTACCTGCAGCAACCATAATACAAATTCAAAAGGTCAATGGAGGACCACCGCAAATGATTCCAAATCCTTGTGAAACCAAACAACAAAGTTCCTTTCAGTTATCCACTAATAGAACTAAAAACTAGTCCATGGTCTTTCCATGAGAATCAAAAGATATTAACTAAAAGCAATCGGAAAGAAGGGTTGTGGAGAAGGGATATCTTACATGCCCATCAGCATCCAAAAGAATATTTTCTGGTTTGAGATCCCTGTGCATTACGCCATTAGAATGTAGGTGAGAAACAGCAGAAACAACCTCAGCAGTGTAGATGCGGGCCAAATCCTCCCTGAAAAGAAGTAAGTTAGCTAGTTGCTTGAACCACAATAGTCCTAGATTTTTCAGAAGGGTTATTTTTGTTGAAGTGTGTGACTATCTCATCTAAAAGCTTGAGCATTTAGAGAGAGCACTCTTTCATTATTTAATTATATTCTCAACAATTTTATCATGCTACCTGAATAAGCCCTGCCTATGGAGTTGAAAGAAAAGGTGTCCCCCATTAACAAAGTCAAGCACAAGGTATAGTCTGTATTTGGTCTGCATTAAGAGGAAATAGATAAAAAGAAATCAATAACACTTAGAAGTGTCATATAATGTAAACTAATCGGATACATATTAAGGAAACAAATGGTGTAGTTCACAGCTGAGAACCAAGTTTGAGGTAATTCCTTGTAGTGGGCCGGAGTTGCATAAAATGTATGCAAGTCCAAACAGCTTTTGTAAAGAGAGCAATTTATATAAAATCGTAGCAAAGCATCACCTGGAAAGAGTATCTGAGCTGCACAACAAATGGATGATCTATTTTTGTCAATACATCCCTCTCTGTTTTCATATACTCAGTGTGATCTTTCTCCAAAATCCTATCTTTCCGCATAACCTTCATCGCAAGAATTTCAGAAGTCCCGATCTTCCTCACCTGATATACTTTTCCAAATGCACCTTGTCCAACAACCTTTAAGACTTCGAAATCATTAAGTCCCACAGACCTTGGGGTATTAGCATCAGCATGAACATCACTTTTATCAGTAACAGCAGAATCGGAAGTAGCTTCTTCAAGATGATCATTGGTCTCTCCACTACCCTCCACAAGCTCTAACAAGTGTTCACTCTCACGGAGCGTGAGTTTGCTAAGCTTCAACGATTGACTGACATAGTTTGTCGGACCAACAAAGGAATGAGAACGGCTATAAATTACAGCTGGTTCTTCATATACAAATCCATTTGTTTCTGACATTGCAACATTCTCAGAGCTCAAAACTTGAGCTGGAGCAGGACCAAATATGTCTGAGAAATCCATATCAACATCATCAAGTGATACGACTTTGGGGTGTTGCAATGGGAGCAGCACGTGTTTGTGTAAAGGCTTCCCAGTTGGTTGTGAAATTTTAGCAGAAACCATTTTACCAAAAGTTACACAAGGAGGGAGGGAATATAGTAGATCAACCCCAACTTCTGCACGGCTATGGGAGAACTGCCCTTGAAGGTCGCCTCACGATAGCCTTGAAAAGAAGGAAATTCTCAAATGTAACAAGTGTTCCGAAAAATTGGTGGAAGAGGCTGACCAAAATCCAGAAAAGTGAGCTGTTCTCGTTTCCCGCTTTACAGGAAAGAGTGGCTGCAGCAGTGCTTCTCGAATTCATGAAGAACGTGCAAACCATGCGGTGTTTATTAAACCAAATACCCCTGGAAGGTTTAGAAAAGAACTGTCAGTGGATCTAGCGAGCGAGAACAACATTGATTAGTAACCTAACATTAAAAAAATGCTCACAGGATGTTAAGCAAACAAAGATGAAACCAGATGAGAAGGGAATCAAAGGGAAGTAGAGACAATCAGTCGCAGGCGTCTGGACAAAATAGCAGAACTTAGTTAAATGCAAATTTCATTTCTTTAAAAAGCAAATAGTGTAAAATCTGTATGAAGTGTAGAAAACACATTAATCATCTCTTATAACCTTATGTAAAGGCAGCTAAATCCTTCAACCGCAGATAAATTCCAACACCCATTGTCAAAACTATCTTAATAGTGAATTAAACCTACCTATGCTGATCGCCTCAATATCATCAACCAAAAAAATTTAAATGATACTCCCTTCATGGGACAATTTTTGTGGTACAATTGAAATTGAGATTCAACCAACAAAATTTCTTGATATGTCTTTTAGATATTTTAAGTTGTTAACTACTGATTTGATTAATTTTTTTTTGAAACTCCAGAATAACCCGCAGCCGCTACAACCTCTGCCCTTCGGGTGAGCACTCTATGGTGAGCACTTTGTGTGCATTGGATAAACCCCTCATTATGTAATAGCCTACAAATCACACAGGGGATGTAAACCGCACTAGGAAAGCCCTATGCGACAAGCTCAACTCAAAAGGCATTGAGGGGGATCGATCCCGGGTCATCCGTGTGGATAACCACCCTTCAAACTAACTGAGTCATCCCGAACGACACTGTGATTTGATTTATACTACTTTTTACATAATTTCAAATATATAAATTTTATTTCAAAAAAGTTAAAGCTTCTATGTCCGAATTCACCGTTTAGAAGTTTAAATGTCGAAATTCCAACTATGCCACATAATTGGGACAAAAGCGTACCAATTGATTAGCTAATCTGATCTCAGTACATACTTTACAACACAACAAAAACCCTTAAACCTATAAAAATCTCACCCTACAACTCCTGAATCACGACTTCAAAATGTATATAAGTTCAAATTTAACTTAAGATAACAACATATAAATATCATAATAGATGATCAATTCCACAAAATAAAAAACAATCAACTTTAACAAGTCAATCAGTATAAACACAAGAAGATCAAATACAGAAAAACACTCCTGCATAATCTATAAAACAGTTAAAAAAAAGAAGAAGCTCCAACTCCATGAAAGAGAAAAAGAGATGTAAATTTACCTGAATGAAATAGCAGAAAGTAGAGAAACAAAAGAAGAGGGATTTATATATGATGATAATCCGTCGCGTGGCCGCTTATAACCAACTTTGGAACTGAAACTTGTTACTTTCACGGTAACAATTCATATGATTCGTTTTTTTTTTTTTTTTTTCGAATATTCTAAAATAATGACATATTTATTTTATTCTTAATAAAATAATTTATATTGTACAAATATTTATTTTAAATATCAATTTTTTTTTTTATATAAAATGAAATCGATAACTTAGTTAAGATGTGTTTTTACGTCGTGGACTACGTGGCGCGTTTTGAGTGGTTGTTGGAATTCGGATCCGAGTCAAAAACAGGTTGCTTCCCCCCCTTTTTTTATGTTTGGAAAACGTTGGCGGCATGCCAACTCAATAGTGCATTACTTCTTCACGGAAAGATTACAGTTGTATTTACTTTTATACCCCTCGGCTCGATAATCGAGGAAACCTCTTTTGGATGATCTGGAATTAATAATAGATTATTCTCTGTTTGAAATTGTGGCATATTCCAATCCCCAAAAGCATAACCTTTTCTAATGTACAGTTGTACACCGACCCAAAAAAAGAATAACCTTTTATTTGGATTTTCCTATTTTGCATTTGAGGAATTAGGATTAATTTCTCACTCATAAAATATATTTTTTCAATTTTTTGTGTGTGAAAATAAAAATTTCAATAAAAAAGAAATGAAAATTTCATTAGAATTCTAAATGGTTTTAAAAAGTCAATTATTCCATTTTAAAAAATAAAAAAATAAAGTTAATCTGCTTCTCTTTTTAGATTTTACTTAAGGGTGGCAGTTACCCAAGTTAAGTCAAAATTGAGCGGGTCAAAATGAGTCAAGATAACAAATGGATCATGAACTAATTCAATTCAAGTTTGTTTGGGTCAAAACGGATCAAGTAATGAATCATAACTCAACCAGTTCAATTTTTACTGAATTTTAATTGTTTTATTTGTTCTTTTTTTTTAAAAGTTAGTACTCTATAAAATTATTATTTTTCTTTATTATAGTTATGTATGATATATCAAATTAAGGGCAAAAAAGTCTTCTTAAATTATTTTGACAAGATTTTTCATTAGTAAATTTGAACTACATAATTAATTAAATTTTTAATGGGCTGAAATGGATTGGACTAAATGGATTGAACTAATAAATGAAAGAATTTTTTTAAAAATAACTACCAAGTGGTCGTTATTATGGCTCCTTAGTTACAGTTTCTCAATTTACAATTCGTAGCTACAATTTGAGTTTGCTACCTAATGTATTAATTGTATTTTTAGGTGAATATGCCTAACAAATAATTTATGTGACCAAATGATGCGACGTGATCTTTTCAAATATTGTAATTGGGCTTAAATCACTCTCTAAGATATCTAAATCTTTGAGTGATCTTTTTAAATATGGCAATTGACCTAAAATTACTTTCTAAAATATCATAATCTTCTAATAATCTTTTCAAATATCGTAAATGTGCAAAAATCACTCCCTAAAAACATCAAAATCTTCTAGATACATAGTTTATTTTGAAAATTCAAAAACAAAAAATTGAAGATGACATTTTGTATAGAAAATTTGATAAATCGAACAGAATTCCTCTGGTGTTCTTCATCCACACATGATTTTGTTGGTATTCCAAGAAACATATATTTTTTTTTATTTGAGCTATGCAGATCCACTACAAGAAAAGTGTGAATTCCATGGGGATTTTCCTGTGGATTAGTATGGAAATTTGCAGGAAAAAATACGGATTTGTATGAGCAAGTTATGCCCTTTGGAAGTTGGGTTGTTAGATTAAGGAAATGTCCAATCCGGAAATATAAGGGGTATTTTAGTCTTTTCGCTGCCCTATTATTTTAATCCAATTTTAGGAGTTTAATATGGGTCAGTTCAGAACTTAGTCAGTTTTAGAACTTGGGATTTCACGTTAGGGCTAAGGAGAAAGGAGAAGAGAAAAGAAGAAGGAGAAAAAGGGCAAATTCATCAAGATCGATCAAGGAACTTGGTGTTTCGCCAAAGATTTACTTCTATCAGGTATGTGAGGCTCTCATAACGTTGGGATCGTTCTCCCACATGCCAAGCATATTTATTTCAGTTTGGATTCGTCCTAAAAGCATTTGAATATTGATGATCTTGATACCTATTCTTGAATTCATATATTGTTCTTGAATATGACTGAGTTGGGAAGTTTCTGAGTTTGTTACATTGCATTATAGGGCCGTTTCGAGTTAGGTTCTTAGGTACATTTGTTGGGTATCTGTATCTAAAAGTGATTTAAGAAAAAGAACCGAATTTGGGTGAATTGGGATTGGAAAACGAAGAAGAAATTTCGTCGGACGAAATTAGAGGTGGCCGCGCGTCTAGTGCCTTGATTTGAGCATCTCAGCTTCGCGTCGCGGAGCTGACACGAGGTGTTCTGCCTCAAAAGACATTTTCAAAACCAAAATTAAATTATGCCTCCGCGTCGCGAACACACCTTCAAATATTGATTTTCGGTCTTTTCTCATGTTTAACTATCTAGAATCAATCCTAAACATCATGAGATCTTTCCAGTCACAAATCTTAATCCTTGAATCCATAATTCAATTCAAGGATCAGTTAAGAGTCAAGTCAAGAGCAGTTAAGGTCAAAGTCAAGAGTCAAGTTAAGATGAGTCCTTAAAGTTTTCAAAAGTCTTTCACAAATGCTTTAACTTTGTTTTAAGACTTAAGTTTTGAGTTCAGTAAAGAGTAAAGTTGAAGTTCTTTCCTTCAAAGGAGTATATGGGGACTATGTATTCCCAAAGAGATTTAAAATGTTTTCACATTTAAATAAGAGCAGAAACTGAGATTTCCAAAGAGCCTTCGGGCTAGTTTTCAGAAAAAGTAATCGTTTTCTAATGAAGCATGAGGGGAAACTTTGATTTCCAAGATAGCCTTTGAGCTAAGTTTTTGAGCACTAATCTCAAATCACAGAAGAAGTATGTTTTTAAAACATAAGAGCCAGTATATTTTGGGAGTAGTATTGAGCACCGAATTGGGGACGAGATTGAGTTTAGATAACTCTCGTCACCATAGAACCATGTAGCCACCATGGGTAGAAAAGGGTCATACTTTTTAGATGAATCCTTTTCGCAATAGACTAGTGGATCCATTAGGCAGTTCAGGTTCTATACCTTTGGCCGGGTATAGGATGCGCTGGCAGCGTGAGGTAGATCGTTGTATCATCACTATAGCTCTTATGTTATGGTTGTCGGTTAGAGAAACTCCCATAGAAGTTATTGTATTTTTATATACATCAGATTATTGTATTTTACATACATTTCAGAGTTATGTTGTATCCTTGTTCATACACAGAGTTGACATCATGTTTTTAAACAACGTTTCTTTATATTGCACTTGTTTAAACTGCTTTATATTTAAATGAGTTCAGTTAAGTATTCATGAGTTGAGAAGAGCCAAGGTAAGTGTTTCTTTCAGGTTCCTTTTCAAGCCTATGTTTGTTAGCATTCCAACTCGCATACTCGTACCTTCAATGTACTGATGTCAGTTGACCTGCATCTTATTATGATGCAGACACAGGTAACTAGGATCGGCATTCCAGCGCACCGTTGATCCAGTGAGCAGTTCAGAGTCAGTCAGTGAGCCTCTTTGCATTCCAGAGGACTCCTTTTTATTGCTTTCTAGTTAGTTCATTGGGATGTTGTGGGGGTTGTCCCAACATCCATTTCAGTTGTTTTAGAGGCTTCATAGACAGTCAGATGTTAGTCCTTTGAGTCTTTTCATTATCTTTTCTTATTGTTAAGACTTGGGTTGCCACTTTTGGCCAAGTTGAATGTTTAATCTTTAAAACATTCTTAGTTATTTCTTTATTAAGTTCAATTAAGTTCATTGATCATTATAGATATGAATGTTGTCTTCCGCTGAGTTAAGTAAGCCAGACCAATGGTTCGCTTGAGGCCAACAATGGTCTTCAAGTGCCAGTTCCGCCCAGGGTGTAGGCTCGGGGAATGACAAAAAAAATATCTAAAGTCAAGTTCAAAGCATTTCTATTGGCTACGTTCTCGCATGAGTTCATATAAAGGTAAAATTTAAACACTCATATTTCTCATAATATAATGAAGTAGGTGTCCTATGACCAATCAAATTAAAGTTCTATGAGTCTTCTTTCCAACGCCATAGAATTTTCCTTATTCTGAGTTTGGAGTAAAAGTTATGGTTGTTTTACTAAAACATACCCGAGCTGGAAAATTGGGCGAACTCACCTGCTCAATCAGTGATCCGCTAAATGGGTTGGTGAATCACCGAATTAGCTCCTCGAATTGTTCTGAAAACCCTAAGCTTTTGTCGATTTAGGTGATCTAAAGTCCCAATGGGAGATCCGCCTAGTATTTTTGGCGAGGAGACCTCCAGATCATCGATTTGGCCGGCATGATTCATTAAAAGGTCATTTTCTTTTATTTTTATGATTTTCTTATGTTCCTAGAAGGGTATTATTGACCTTTTATCCAAAATCAACTTTCCTAAGTCCATCTTACAACCCAATAACATCATTATATGTATAACAAATCTCAAAACCCCCAATTTTCATCCTTCCAAAGATCAAGAACTCCAAGAAAGGGATTTCTCCAATTTTTCAAGATCGAAAGACTCCAAGTTCAAGATTCTCTTTAAGAATCCTAATGTTTTCAATCCAAGGTTCTTCCCCACCCTTCATCTCCAAGAAAAGTGTAGGAAAGACGAAAGCTAGGGTTTCATGCCTTCTAATTAAGTTCTTTTTCAAACTTTAAGGTTATCATTGTGTTGGACTGGATCGTCTTCGTGCCCTACATCTACTTTCAAATCAGTAAAAGAGTAATCTAGGGTTCTATCCTTAGATTTAAGTATTCTTGAGTTGAGTTGAGTTGATATTGAATTCTGAGTTCTTGAGTTACTGATTATTAAATTCTATTTCCTGATTATTTAGTTGCTATATCTTGCATTGAGATTCTTGAGTTGATTGTTCATGTCTATTTTTCAACAAAAACCTTATTTTTTGTGTATCATTGAGTTCTTATTGAGAATCTTTTAAACAAAACATAATTGTTTAAACTGAGTTTTTAGAAAGTGAAGAGGAGTTTGAGAAAGAGCTTAACCAAGATTTAAGCAAGAGTACAAGAGAACTAAGTAATTCTCAAATGTTTCATTTTTACATGAAGAAAGAGAATATTATTTGTAGAAAAGTTAAAAGAGTTTTCGAGCAATGACCTCTTATAAAGGCTCCCTTTTGAGTAATGATCTCAACCCAAAGAATGTAATTTTGCATTGAGAAAAGAGAAACCTTATTTTCTAAATAAGCAGTGAGTTTCCGAGATATTTGAGAGTAGTTACCTCTTTTAAGAGGATAGTATGAGCAATTATCTCAAACCAAAGAAAGAGTATGAATTATACATTTGAACAAGAGTATATATATATATTATTGGGAGTAGTATTGAGCACCGATATGGAGGAGAGTTCAGACAACTCATAGTCCCCATAAACAATGTCTTGCCAACATGGGTATAGGATCATACTTTTTAGATGAATCCTTATTTCTTAGTAGATCCACTTAGTTGAGAGGTTCTATATCCTAGCACGATAGAGGACACTTTTGGCAGCGTGGACAAGACATTGTATCATCACGTAGCTCATAGTGATGGCTGTCGATTAGATAATCTCTCAATATAGTTAAATTGTATTTTTATATATCACTTATTATGTTGAGTTCAGTAATGAGAAAGTATTTTGTAAATCTTTTAATGATTTAACTCATTTATTTCCTTACATTCAATTTGAGTATATTATTATCTATTCCAATACCATTATTCAGTTATTTCACCTCGGCTATATTACATACTCGTACATTTAAATGTACTAATGTCATTCGACCTGCAGATAGTGTTCAAGATCATCAACACGCACTCCGTTGAGATCACTCTACACTCCAGATAGTTTTGGCGAGCCTCATTGCATTCCAGAGGACTTCACATTTACTTTTAATCTAGTTGTTTTGAGACGTCGTGGGTTTTGTCCCGACATATCCTAAACATCAGAGGTTCCATAGGTAGATAGAGTTGAAGAGTCTTTTAGTAGTTACTTTTCCTTGAGATGTTTTTGCAAACTATTATACTTATGTTATTGAGTATTTTATAGATAGTTTGAGTTGAGTATTTACTTTGAGTTTAAATGTTCAAAATTATATTTTAAGACCTTTATCGCTTGTGTAAGTATTCTACAAAGTAATTAGTCAGATCCAAGGGTTTGCTTGGGGACCAACAATGGTTCTCAAGTGCCGGCTAGTCTAGGGTGTAGGCTCAGGAAGTGACAAACTTGGTATCAGAGCACAGAGATCAAGTGTCATAGGGTGTCTATAAAGTCGTGTCAGTAGGATCTTATTTAGGGTTGTGAGGGGCCCACTCCTTCTATAAGGGACTACAAGCATTAAAGAAAAATTTACATCTAAATCGTGCGATAGAATTTTACCATAACTAACTTATTCAGACTCGTGCATTTTTCAAATCCATTCGACTATCCCTTGTTGACACCGAATTTTGGCCCTCCACGTTATAGATTAACACGAGCTTCTTTAATTTCAAAGGATTTGAAATAATTGACTTTATAAAATTTTAAAACGTCTTTCAAGTTATTTTAAAGTAATTTTGGTCGTTTTATAATTTTTAAATAATAAATATATTTTATTTAATTATGTACATAATTAGTATATTTTATAAATATTCGAAAATCGCATCAAAAAGATTTTGTGTTAATTAAATATTTGGTTAATTAATTTAGTTAAGTAATAGTTCATATTTTTGAGTTAATTAGTTTATAATTAAGTTAATTATTTTATTTCGTTAGAATTAAAAAAAAAAGCTCGTTAGTTAATTATATTAATTTGTCTTATTTAATTGTTAATTGAATTTACAAATTAATTCAAAATGGCTAAATTAAAATTCTTATAGCCATCTCTCCAATTGCAAATCTAACTCATCTTTTGATTTCTAACTTTAACCAATTCTAAGACCCAACATCAGCTCTTTTGCCACAAATTTTCAGCCAACTTTGGCCCATTTTCCTCTATGCCCAGCCCACTACTACGTACATCGACCTCCCATGTACGCGTTTCTTTCTCAACAGTCCAGAACGAAACCCAACAAAATTCCAGACTCTCCAAGCAATTGCGCGTGACACTCTCCTCTTTCCCTTATCTTCCCTTCCCTTATCTTCCCGTACGATGAAGTTCGAGAACAAGGCCATGTGTCTCATTTCATGGCTCATTCATCATTTGCCCTAAATCAGACGTCCGCATTCGAATCTCCTTAAGAATCCATTTGAATCATATTGGAATGGTACGATTCCTGCTCACCTGAGCCTTATCCACTCAGAGTTTTGAATTTTTCGGGGTTCCCACATCGATTTGGATCATCTTTCCTTATATAAGCTCCTCCCTTTCACTGTTCAAGGAGGACGTTTTGAGACCTGATAGTACCTCTAAAAAGCTTGGAAATTCTCAGCTCAATAGTTCAAAATTTTGTGGTCGTTCGAGGTGAAAGTGGTGGAATCGTCTCCGTCGAGCTCGTCGTCCGATTTGTTGCTTATAACCAAGTAATCTTCCTTTCCTTTCTTTATTCAGTTATGTTATTTCTTCTTCTTCTTTTTTAGTTTAATTTTTAGTGATGTTTCGCTTCGGCAGAAGTTATAAAGTTTTGTTTGTCTTGCTATGTTATAACGACTTGCTCATTTTCATTTCTAATTTTGTTTCTTATTTCTTTAATTCTCTCATCATGTTTAAATTTTTTTTATCTTCCCTGAGATAGTTTTTCTTTATCTATTAATATGCATATGAGTTCAACAACCTTTTATTTTATCTGAGCTATTTCATATAGGTTAGGTTGATTTTGGGTGATCTTTTAGTTTCAATTTTGTTGTTCCATGGGGTAGAGTAAGTTTCTTTTCATGTGTGTGCTTCTAGTTGTTGTTCCTGATTAAGTTGGAATAGCTATGTAAAATAGGGTCGCAATTTTTTTCGTAGTCTAATCTTCATGCCCATTTGACTCGCTGTCTGTTATCTTTCTATTTTAGTTGAGTTTTCTTGAACCTGGAATATATGTACTTAGTTTGTTTAGTGTATTATCAACATATGCCTTTTAAATTCATGGCATACACTTGTTGATTTTTCTTCTTTCTTTCTGTCATCTTCAGACACACATAACTCAAGATACAATTCATGTATTTTTCTATATCAAGAATGTGATCTAAAAATGTTCTATCAAATCTGAAGTTTCTATCTTTTGTGTTATGAACTGTTGGTTTTTGTTGTTGCTGAAATGTCGCTCTTGCTCTTTGTTTCCTTGTTTGCCTTTCTGATGAACTCGTGAAAAATGGCTTAAGATTTTGATCAAGTTAAGTTTAAACGTGTTTATCCTTAAGCTAGGTATGAATTTGTTTCGAATTCCCTTTTGGTTGGGTCAAAGGTTGCATTTAATAGGAGGTTACTTGATAGCAAATGGGTTTAGAAGCCTCTGTTTAGTTGTTGTTATATTAATATATGGCTACCTATCGTTGTAAGTTGCCTCCATCTCGGACTGTTATTGGCTTACACTAGTTGTGAATTGCTTATTGTTATTGTAGATCATATGTAGATTTATTTCTCACTTTATCCTTTGTTCAATTAGCTTTAGCTTTTTACTTGTTTCTCATTTTTATTTCAGTATTATTATGGTCTCTGTTATTGAATGAGATTGAGATAATGACATGTTCATTGACATTTAACTTTAGATTCCGTAAGAATGTGTATTTGTCCTTAAACTAGATTTGTCCTAGTTTGTGTCTTCTTATCTGTTCTCCCTTTTTATCTTTACTATTGCTACTTTCATATATTTAGTCTCAAGCATAAATTGTCTAATATCTTTGTAATCACTGTTAGCAATACTTCTATTTCGTAACTTCAAGAGTTATAATTTGTATCTTGTTTAAGTTGATTGTTTAGCAATTTAAGGAGTCCAGTTAATTGATTTATTTCATTAGACATCTAATCCCTATTCCTCTTATTTTTCTTTTCATGAACTCTCTTGTTCGAGTCCAATTGGACTCCCCGTCTCTTGAATATTCATTTCTTCGAGTCAACCTCCGAATCATGAAGGGGAAGCTAATATTAATGGGTTAAAATCCAAACCAGTGGCAGCAGCTAAGTAGCGGCGTAATAGCAATCCCAAATGGCCAGAAATTGAATTTTGGATTTAAGAATCCAATTTGATTATTGCAGCAGTAGCAGCAGTCCCAAAGGGACTAAAATTGGGAATTTTTGGACTTAAATAAGTCCAATTTAAACAATCAGCAGCAGCGATAATAGCCCAAAGGGTTGGAAATTTGAAAATTGGATTTAAAAAAGTCTAATTTGAGCGCAACAGTGGCAGCAGGAGTCAGAAAGGGGCCAAAATTCCCTTTCCGTCTAGTTCTTTATTTTATTTAGTTCTTTACTCTATTTGTGAATATATGTTGATTATCGTTAACAATTCTTAACATCATTTTATTTTGTTAATTTAGATGAATCCTTGGAGAAGTTTTTTACTATTTTGTTATTCATTTTTCTTTAAGTATTTAATTTTTCAAATTCTTTTAAGTTAGACAATCTAAGCTTTAAGACTAACTTGAGAATTATTCATATTCTTTCATAGTTAGTATTTATCTTTCAAATTCACGCTTAAGTTATTGTGTTGATTTTTCGACTCAAAAACTTAACTCGGATAAAATGGTTAAAATTATTATTTTGACACTTTAACATGTGACTTATTTCATACTTGGAATAGAATGAGTGTATAAGTATCAAAAAACTTTTGTTGTTTTAAAACAAGATTTTTCACAAGTAATCTTAAGTTTTCTTTAAAAAAAAATTAGTCAAACTTTTCAATCCGTCGGTCAACCGCGTGTTAGCGGATTCTCTAAGATGCATAAACCCTTCCTTAGAGAATTATTTGAATCTTTACCCGAGACTCTGGTTTTAACATTTTCAAATTGTAGCATTTTCCCAAACATAATAAAATTGCCAAAGTTGCAAAAAGGTTTCGAAACCTTTAGTTTTCAAAATCAGGTCGTAACACCCCTAATACTTAAGGTGGTTGAAAAGCAAAGCCTAGATCCTTATCGATGAATTACTCTCAGTAAAAGTCATCAAAAAGTCATGAGACTGCAGAATGGCTTGAGAGAAACCCATGAGTGAGCTTTAGTATTTGTGTTCGAAAGAATGCATTCTTATTCATATGAATCATGTGTTCGAGCTAAAAGTGAGATGTGTCCCAAACTCTCTTTTGTAAGCCTTGTTTCAAGTGATACCCTTTAAGAGAGAAGTATGTTCTGGAGCTTAAATTGTAACGACCGGTTTTCGTTGTTATAGAAAAGCCAACGGGGGAAAATTTTGTGCCGGAAAACTTTTTGGTAGTAACTTGGAATTTCTCAACCTAGTCCAGAGTTGGACGAAATCGAAGTCAGTACGATCTAGGAAATATGGTAATAATTGGTTGATCTAATTATGATTTTGATCACATGAGTAGATAGCTAAGACATTAAGGAACCCGTACGACTTTACAAAATTGAATACGGACGGGTAGAACTCTCGAAATTGTTCTTAGTGTGAACAGATAGTGTTTGAGTGTCATGGGATGAAGGTGTGTTATGAAAGGGTTTGAGACTCCAATTACGAAGTTTTGTCTACGTGCAAGCCGCTAGGGCAGGATTTATTCCGCCAGGGCGAGGACGTTGTGGCGAGATGGGTGCCGCCATAGCGGGCCAATCGTGACTTATGTCGGGAATAAATCCCAAAAATGTTTTATTCTGTACTTTTCAACTTTGAGAGCTAGGAGACGACCCATACGAGTTCTTGATCGTTTTCACCATTTTTTAGGCTAAAGGTAAGGTTTTGACTCCCCGAATCCGTTTTTCGATCTGTAGAATGTAATCTAGCGGGTAATTATCGAAGGGGGAGGGTTTTGATCTAGAAATCATGGTGGAAAAAGTCCTAATTTGGATATTGGGATCATGGGTTTGATCTAGGGTTGTTGGTAATTCAGGTAATTAGTTATTGTTTATTGATTTTTGTGTTATATTAATTGTTTGTAGACCAAGAACAAGCGAAACGAATCCGGAAAGGAATGAATCAAGTTTCTTAAGGGATTCAAACTTGTTTCGAGGTAGGTGATGGTTGTAATTTCATGATTCTCTGATATATGTTTGTTCTTATTTCATTATAATACGCGTATGTATGTGAATATTGCACTATTGATCACACTACTTGTATATGAGGATAGATGAATGATGAATGTCATGAATCATAACTTGATTGTATGATTTGAGAATATACTTGTGGTTGTGATTGTGGCTTGTTGAATGGATCGAGTATTGCGTTCCGACACACTAACTGGGATCGATTGTCACGTTTCGACATAAATATATGGATCGGTTGTAATGTTCCTACATAAACATTGGACCAGGTACCACGTATCGATATGCTAACAGTTTAGGTTTGGGTTCCATGAGAGGACCATTGACTTGACATAAATGTATATCTTGAGCAATGTGAAATTGTATGTTATTCGTAAATGATGTGGATATTGTTTATGTTCGGTGTATGCATGTATTATTGTGTTGTAATGGCTTATGTATGGTACACTTAGTGGGATAATCGCATGATCCTACCAACTGTGGTTGTGTACTAATACTGTAATTGCTCTTTCTTTGTTGAGTACAAGGGATCTTCAGGTGGATATTGATAGACCTCGCATAGAAGATCAGTGATCGTTCGAATTCAAGAGTAAGCCAGTTCTTTCGAGCTGCCATGAGGTCTATTTTCGGTCTACATCCACATTTCGGACTTAGACTAGTACTTTAGTTAGTCTTATGTTTAGTTTGGGGTTGTACCCTTCTTGTTTAGACTTATGGTTGAACTTTAGATGTTTTGGTACATTGACTTTCAGGTTCTAGGCATTATTTCCGCAATGTTAGTTTTGGTTGTTAGACTTTTGTTGGAGTTTATGGGAACTCCCTATCTTTTCCTTAGCATCTAAACCTGCTTCGCATCTTTAAATGCCTTAGTTGTTTGGTTAGCTAATTAGTATTAATGGTTCTCCCACCGGAGGGTTAGTGTGGGTGTTAATCACGATGATCTGGGTCGTGACAAAGTTGGTATTAGAGTCTAGGTTTATTGATCTCGATATGCCAAAATGAGTCTAGTAGAGTCTTGCGGAACGGTACAGAGACGTCTATACTTTACTTTGAGAGGCTATAGGACTTTAGGAAATCTTTGTGATTTTCTTTGTCTCCTTTCGTGCTATAACTTGATTCCAATTGGTATTTGGCGATTCAAATTGGTATTTAACCTCTTTCACTCTTCTGTCTGTAGATGGTTAACACTAGGTTCAACAGTGTCAGGCCCGTAGCTCCCATCAATGCTCCAGCTGAGGAATCTGCAGCAAGAGGTCCCGATCGAGGTAGGGGTAGATGAAGAGCTAATGTTAGAAGCTGAGGAAGGGTGGCGCCTACAAGGGATGGAGCACCGGTCGAAGATGCTCCTAGAAATGTGGCCCCTTCTGCGCATCATGAAGAGATAGATGAGAATGTTGAAGTTGAGGAGGACGAGAATGTTAGACAAGAGGAAGAGGTACAGGCTGAGACTAAAGGTATTCCTCCCTTAGACCTAATGTTAGTTCAACAAATTATGTCATTTTTGAACGGATTGGTTGGTCCTGGAGTGATTCCATATGTTCAAGCAACTCAAGCTCCCACCAATCCCCTTATTGCTATCATTGTCCCAAAGGTGGGTGGAAATGTAGGTAATGATGCATTTTTCTGTCCTTTGTTGGGTCATGTTATGACTGGTAATGAGCCTGAGATGTTGACTAAGTTCTTGAAAATGAAATCGACTGTGTTCCATGGTTCCGAGAGTGAGGATGCATATGAGTTCATCCTAGATTGCTATAAGAGGCTTCATAAGTTGGGAATTGTCCATCAGCATGGAGTTGAGTTTGTGACTTTTCAGCTTTAAGGTGGGGCTAAGTAGTGGTGGAGAGCTTATGTTGAATGCAGATCTTCAGTTTTACCCCCACTTACTTGGACCCAGTTTCATGCTCTGTTTTTGGATAAATATGTGCCTCGGACCTTGAGGGATCGTAAGAAGGATAAGTTCATGGCTTTGGAGCAAGGTGGTATATATGTGGCTGTTTATGAGGCCAAGTTCCATGCCCTGTCTAGATACGCTACGCAATTTGTGACTACCAAAGAAGAGAGGATCTGTTTATTTATTAAGGGACTAAATTCTGAGTTGTAGGTATTATCTGTTCATATGAACTCTGCATGAAAAGGCTTCAATGAGGTAACAGACTTTGTGAAGAAAGTGGAGGGGGTGAGGCGAGAAGCTAAAAAAGCCAAGAATTCAGGCAACTTTCAAGGTTCCTACTACAGAGGTTCGGGAAGGCCGACTCTTGCAGCCCGGCCAATTCAGTCCTTTATGCCCGCTTCTACAGGTAATTACTCTGAAACTTCACCTCAGAATTTGATTCAGGATAGCCAGGGAGCCGCACTTTCGGCGGGCAGCAAGCCATCTTTTGGTCGTACGTGTTCCAATTATGGAGAATCTAGGCATATGAGAAGAGATTGTCCCCACCCGCACATGTTGGATTCCGCACAGTAGCAATCTAGAGTAGTAGTACCACGAGAAATGGTAATAATGGTCGAGAATGTCCACAAGGTGGGCGAGGAGGAAATCAGCGAGGTCGCGGAGGTAGGGGAAATGGTAACGCATGCAGAGGTACAGTGCAACCAGGCAGGAAAGTCGCCCGTCACGACGATAGGGCTCATTGTTATGCCTTTCCGGGCAAGACCGAGGCAGAAACGTCTGACGCAGTGATCATAAGTACTATTCTTGTCTGAATGGCTAATGTGTTATTTGATCCGGGTTCTACTTATTCTCATGTTCCTCAGAATTTGCTATGATTTGTGATATACTTAATGCCCTCATCCATGTTTCTGCCCAGTTGGAAAGTCTATCATAGTCACACATGTCTATCGTGCTTGTCCTATTTTGTTTATGGGTTTTCAGACTTGGGCTAATTTAGTAATTTTGGATATGACTGACTTTGATATAATCTTAGGCATGACTTGGTTTTCCCTCTATTATGATGTGCTTAATTGTAATACTATGTTTGTAACTCTAGAAATTTCGGGAAGGGAAAAGTTAGAGTGGGAAGGGGTGTACAAGCCTAAGCAAGCTAAGTTCATATCCTTCATTCGGGCTAGGAAACTGGTAGGGCAAGGTTGTTTGTCTTATTTGGCTCATATTCGGGATGTTGAGGTTGAGTCTTCATCTATTGAGTCTATTCCTGTGGTGTCAGAATTTAGAAAAGTGTTTCTTAATGATTTGCTTGGTATGCCTCCGTATAGAGATATAGATTTCTGCATTGATTTAGAACCTAGTACTCGTCCTATTTCCATTCCTCCCTATCAGTTGGCCCTGGTAGAATTAAGAGAACTTAAGACTCAAATCCAAGAGCTTCTTGATAAAGGATTTATTCGTCCTAGTACTTCCCTGTGGGCTGCTCCAGCTTTGTTTGTTACGAAAAATGATGGTAGGATGAGGATGTGTATAGATTACCGGCAATTGAATAGGGTCACCATTCAAAACAAGTACCTATTGCCTCGAATTGATGATCTCTTTGACCAATTGCAAGGTGCATCAGTTTTTTCTAAGATTGATCTAAGGTCTGGTTACCATCACTTAAATATTAGGCCTAAGGATATGCCCAAGACAGCGTTTAGAACCCGTTATGGACACTACGAGTTTCTAGTTATGTCTTTTGGTTTGACTAATGCGCCTGCAGCTTTTATGAGTTTGATGAATGGGGTGTTCAAACCCTTTATCTATTCGTTCGTTATAGTCTTCATTGATGACATTTTGGTCTATTCGAAAACTGAGGAAGAGCATGCCGACTATCTTCGTATTGTTCTGGGTGCTCTTAGGAAACAAAGGTTGTATGCTAAATTTTCTAAGTGTTAATTTTGGTTAACTTCGGTTGCATTTTTGGGTCATGTAGTTTTAAAAGAAGGGGTAATGGTAGATCCTCAAAAGATTGAGGCAGTTAAGACTTGGGTTTGACCTAGCTTTGTGACGGAAATTAGAAGTTTTGTAGGGCTCGCTAGCTATTATCGTTGATTTGTGAAGAACTTTGCTTTTATTGCCACTCACTTGACAAATATGACAAAAAAGGAGATACAATTTGAATGGAATGAAAAATGTGAGGAGAGCTTTCAAACTCAAGATTATTTTGACCACCACATCTATTCTAGCACTACCCGTTGAAGGTAAGGATTTTATAATTTATTGTGATGTTTTACATTCGGGTTTGGGTGTTGTGTTGATGCAAGATTAGAATGTTATAGCTTATGTATCGAGACAGTTAAAGGTACATGAGAGGAATTATCTAACACGTGATTTGGAGTTGGTAGCAGTAATGTTTGCTCTTAAGATCTGGCGGCATTACCTTTATGGTGTTAAGTGTGAAGTTTGCAACATGTGTTGACTTAGAAGGATCTGAATTTGAGATAGAAGAGGTAGATGGAGCTACTTAAGGATTATGATGTCACCATCCATTACCATCCGGGTAAGGCTAATGTAGTGGCAGATGCTTTGAGTCGAAAAGCAGTGAGTATAGATAGTTTAGCTTGCTTGAGTGTAACTAAGCGACCTTTGGCTAAGGAAATTCAGACCTTGGAGTCTAAATTCATGCAGTTGGACATCTCAGAAAAAGGTGGGGTGCTAGCTAGCATTGAGGTTAGGTCCACGTTCATTGAGGAGATCAAGGACAAATAATTTGAGGATGAAAAATTGAATGAACTTAAGAAGAAGATTGCGATTGATAAGGCACAAGAGACCACTCTTGATGCGGAAGGTGTGCTCAGTTTTAAAGGAAGGATTTGTGTTCCTCGAGTTGATGACTTGATTCAGAATTTGTTGATGAAGTCTCATGATTCGTGCTATTCCATTCATCCGGGTGTGACCAAGATGTACCGAGATTTGAAGCGAATTTATTAGTGGCCGGGCATGAAGAAGGATATAGCGGAGCTTGTGGCTACGTGTCAAAATTGTGAACAAGTAAAGTATGAACATTAAAGGCCTGCAGGTTTGCTTCAAAGAATGTCAATTCCGAAATGGAAGTGGGAAAGGATAGCCATGGATTTCGTAGTTGGTCTTCTGAAGACTTTGGGGAAATTTGATTCTATTTGGGTAGTGATTGACAAATTGACTAAATCAGCCCATTTTATTACGGTAAGAATAGATTATAATGCAGAACAATTGTCTAAGGTTTATGTGAATGATATAGTGAGGTTCCATGGGGTACCCAATTCACGTCTAAGTTTTGGAGGAAGTTACATGATGAATTGGGTACACAACTCATTTTTAGTACCGCTTTCCATCCATAGACGGACGGACAGTCATAGAGGACTATTCAAGTGTTAGAAGACATGTTGAGGGCATGTGTGATTGATTTTGGAGGGTATTGGGATAAGTTCTTACATTTGTGTGAGTTCTCCTATAATAATAGTTATCACTCCAACATTGATATGGCACCATTTGAGGCACTTTATGGGAGGGGATGTAGATCACCCATAGGATGGTTTGAGGTTGGATATGTGAAACATTTTGGGGTTGATTTAATGAAGGATGCTCAAGATAAAGTGAGCAGCATCAAAGCTAAGCTTTTAGCGACCCAGAGTAGATAGAAAAAGTATGCATACCATAAGGTAAGAGACATGAAATTTCAGACTAGTTAGAATGTTTTTCTTAAGGTATCACCCATGAAAGGGGTGATGAGATTTGGCAAGAAGGGAAAGCTAAGTCCGCGATACATTGGTCCATTTGAGGTTCTTGAATGTATAGGGCCAGTGGTCTATAGATTGGCTTTACCTCCTAACCTGTCGGGAATTCATCCGGTATTTCATGTGTCCATGTTGAAGAGGTATCATGGTGACGGGGATTTCATCATAAAATGGGACTCAGTTGTGTTAGACAATGACCTTCAGTATAAGGAGGAACCGTCTGCTATTCTTGATCGTGATGTTCGAAATCTAAGGACCAAGGAGATTAAGTCCGTGAAAGTTCAATGGAAGCATCATCCAGTTAAGGAAGCTACTTGGGAAATCGAGAAGGACATGCGAGAAAAGTATCCCCAATTGTTCGTCGATTCAGGTATTACTCTACTCTAACTTTAGCCCATTTTTCTAAGTTTGTCACTCGGGGACGAGTGATGGGTAAACTGGTATCTATTGTAATGACCGGTTTCCGTCGTTATAGAAAATCCAATAGAGGAAAATTTTAGGCTAGAAATTTTTTTTGTAGTTACTTGGAATTTCCCAACCTAGTCTAGATTTGGATGAAATCAGAGTCAGTAAGGTCTAGGGAAAACTGGTAAAAATTGGATGATCTAATTATGATTTTGATCACATGAGTAGATAGCTAAGTTGTTGAGAAACCCGTACGGCTTTACGGAATTGAATTCGAGATAGTAGAACTTTCAAAACTGATCTTAGCGTGAACGGGTAGTTTCTGAGTGTCATGGGATAAAAGTGTGTTGTGAAATAAGGGTTTGAGACTCTAATTACGATGTTTTGTCTCCGCGCAAGCCGCCAGGGCAGGATTTATTCCGCCAGGGCTAGGCCGTTGTAGCGGGATGGGTGCTACCATAGCGGGCCAGTCGCGACTTAAGTCGGAAATAAACCCCAAAAATATTTTATTATGTACTTTTCAACTTTGAGAGCTAGGGGACGACCCTAGGTGAGTCCTTGACCATTTTTCTCCATTCTTGAGGCTAAATGTAAGGTTTTAACTCCCCGAATTCAATTTTTGATCCGTCGAATGTAATCTAGCGGGTATTTATCGATGGGGAAGGGTTTTGATTTGAAAATTATGATGGAAAAAACCCTAATTTG
Source organism: Solanum verrucosum (assembly GCF_900185275.1). Lineage (NCBI taxonomy): Eukaryota > Viridiplantae > Streptophyta > Magnoliopsida > Solanales > Solanaceae > Solanum > Solanum verrucosum. The sequence goes on from NW_026020049.1 coordinate 2,715,009, forward strand.
GACATTGGGATCATGGGTTTGATTTAGGGTTGTTAGGGTTATTGGTAATTCGGGTAATTAGATATTGTTTATTGATTCCCGCATTATATTAATTGTTTGTAGATCAAGAACAAGCGGAACAAATCCGGAAAAGGAAGAATCAAGTTTCTTAAGGGATTCAAGCTTATTTCGAGGTAGGTGATGGTTGTGATTTCATGATTGTGTTTTTTTTTTGTGTTTCTTTATAATACGTGTATGTATGTTGCACTATTGATCACACCACTTGTAAATGAGGATAGATGAATGATGAATGTCATGAATCATGACTTGATTGTATGATTTGAGAATATATTTGTGATTGTGATTGTGGCTTGTTGAATGGATCGGGTGTTGCGTTCCGACATACTAACTGGGATCGGTTGCCATGTTCCGGTATAAAAATATGGATCGGTTGCCACGTTCTGACATAAACATTAGATCGGGTACAACGTACCGGTATGCTAATAATTTAGGTCAGGGTTCCATGATAGGACCATTGACTTGACATAATTGTATATCTTGAGAAATGTGAAATTGTACGTTGTTCGTAAATGATGTGGATATTGTAATGTTCGGTGTATGCATGTATTATTGTGTTGTAATGGCCTATGTATGTTACACTTCGTGGGATAGCCGTTTGATCCTACCAGTACACTGTGATTGTGTACTGATACTGCACTTACTCTTTCTTTGTTGAGTACAGGGCTTCTTCAGGAGGCTATTGACAGACCTCGCTTAGAAGATCAGTGACCGTTCGAATTCAAGGGTGAGCTAGTTCTTCCGGGCTTCCTTGAGTTCTGTTTTCGGTCTACGTCCACATTTCATACTTAGACTAGTACTTTAATTAGTCTTATGATTAGTTTGGGGTTGTACACTTCTTGTTTAGACTTATGGTTGAACTTTAGATATTTTGGTACACTGACTTTCAGGTTCTAGGCGTTATTTCCGCAATGTTAGTTTTGGTTGTTAGACTTTTGTTGGAGTTTATGGGAACTCCTTATCATTTTCTTAGCATTTAAACCTGCTTCGTATCTTTAAATGCCTTAGTTGTTTGGTTCTTTGGTTAGCTAATTGGTATTAATGGTTCTCCCACCGGAGGGTTAGTGTGGGTGCCAATCACGATGGTCTGGATCGTGACATAAATAGTTTTTTCACCCAAAAAATAGTATGAGTTACGATGTTATAAGTAGTAGTAGTAGTAGTAGTAGAGTAGTAGTTTGCCCATAGTTAGAAGTATGCATTTAGAGGTGTAGTAACCTAAGTAATGGGGATAGTTATTGATTAAAGCGTGTAGTTATAGTCATGTACCTAGTAAGTCATTTATGAGGAGCTTTCCTTTATGTGTAGGCTAAGGAGTTGTAATCTTGTGTGGATTTCATGATAGAAGGTAGTGTAATAATTATCAGTTAGGATGAGTTAGAGTATACTTTAACCAAATATGAGTTTATGTCGATATGTCATTGTAGTGAAGATCAAGTATAGATTTTGAATAGAAGAACAGAGTATTCATGAGGTTATAGATCTAAGATAAAGCTATTTATAGGGAGAGTCGTGATATATAGAGAGTTAAGAAGGAATTAGCAATGATTTATAGTGAATGGGTAAATAGTAATTAAGTTGTGAAAGGGAATGTGAAGGTAATCTGTAAATAGGTAGACTAGAGATAACAATTGACTACTTGTCATAAGGTCTTAGACGTTGAGTGTTTTTAAATTTTATCTAGTGGTCATAAGTTAGTATGGTATGTGAGTAATTACATTAATAATTGTGTTTAGTACTAGACACTAAGCTTGAATTTGAGATGAGTATCGTGATTAAAAAAATAAAGGTAACATTAGGGCGAGGATGTTAGTTTTGAGATCTAATCTAGAAGGTTTGACATAAAGTAGGTGAGAAGTTAAGGTGTTAATTTGCAATGAATGTGAGTGATATAAGAGTGGTATTGTGACCCTTAGATAAGAGCAATAAAATGTGGCTAAGTCATCAGATTAACAAGGACATTAAAAGATGTACCCGAGATCGTATGTAGTCAGCTGAGGCTCTAATTAATTTTATAATTTTTCATATGTGCCTAGATTATATATTGGAGCTATCAATATGGAATAGGGTGATGCAAGCATTATTTTTTTTCCTTAAGAGTTACATTAAGTAACTCTATAAGTCAATGCGGGTAACGGTTATAGAAATTCTTTTATAGAAGCCGAAAGAAGTTACGAGATGTACCTCTGATTGAAGACTTAGAAGGAATCTTAGTGCCTACACGTGAAAAGTCTAGTATCCATGAGATTAGCATATCCTGAGTATTAGACTAAACCGAATAAAGACTAGTTTAAAAATTAAGGAATAGATCCATAGCTTTAAAGTGTCAGCTTGAGACCTAAGGGGGAAATGATAAGATGAGGAACCAAGTCAAGTGTTGAATCAGATAGTGATGTGTTCAGAAAGAGTTTTAGTGATATATGAATCCATTCATAATTTATTGTATTCCTCAGAGTTCAGTCATTACAACATCGGGTTGAGCCTCTAATATCAGAATTATGTTCACGATCTATGCTCATGCACTTCAGTCAGATTCACATCTATGCTCAGTTCCCAGAATAAGAGGCAAAGACTTTAGCTCATTGATCTCAATCGTATTCCAAAAAATTATGGATATCACCTCGTGTGTGAACGTATTCAAATTAGCATTCTTGTCTCATAGTATTCTCCGTCTCAAAAATTCATGATTTCTCCTCAACTATTTACCCACATAAAAATATATCAAAATATTTGTTATAAAAAAAAATTAAAAAAAAGCTTCATATCATAAATCATAGTAAAAGATACTATTACAAGGTCAAATCTACGAAAATTGTCTAAAATTGTCACAATTTAAATTATTAAAATTGTGACTTGTGAGCACTATATAGAAAAATATTAGTATTGTTATTATTTTTACAATTTCATATAAAATGAATATTTATTAAGACTATGAGATATACATAATTTTGTGAGCCACCATCAATCTAAATATACAAAAAGTAAAATATGATGGTAAATAAAACATGGACGCTCTATGGATTACTCTAAATCTATCACTTTGCTTTTATTCATCACTATTTATTAGAGAAGTTCTGATATTGATAAAGTAAAAATCTATTTTATCTATTACAGAATCGTTTTACTTATCCATACTTGTGATCCTTTATCTTGTAGCAATCTTTCCTTAGGTTACAACACTATTATTAATCCCTGATCCTATTTTGTGACTATCATACTGATAGTTTATTTAATATACTAGTTGGTATAATACCGTGTTTCAAATAGTACTTCTTGTTGTACTCTACATAAACGTAATACTATAAAAAATTTCTTCTTGACCCAAAAGAGTATAAAATCTATTTGTCCAGATTCAAGTGATACATGTTGCTTTTCGAGATTCAAACTTTATAAATTTTGATCAGTATTATTGTAAACATTTAACATAATACAAATCGCAACTTTTAATACTTTTCATATATAGTTTCTGAATACCTATTTTTTTAACAATTGATCTAATTCAATCTAACTTCAAATAAAAGTTAAAATATAGTGTTCTTACAAAAAATAAATAAATAAAAATATCTGGAATGTCTATTTGGCTTACGTGTCAAATAACTATCGGGTGTACTATCATACAAATGCTACACCTGATGCACACCAGACATAGAATAATAAAGCCTAAGTTTCTCCGCCAAATTTTGTTTTCACAAATCTAAATCCTTACACTGAGTACAAGTGTTAGGATTTTCCTCTTCAAGGTTTCTACTTAAATACTTTTCCTCTCTCTGTTATATACTTAATTCGTTTCCTTTTTCTGATTGTGAATTGTTTTTTAAAGTGTAGAGAGAAGAAAAAATGGGGGATGCTTATGGGAATCGTCAACCACAACTTCCTCAATCTGCTGGATTGCTCAAACAACTTCACCCTAAATATGGTATGAACACGTTCTGTGTTTTTTGATAGCTTATATTTGGTTAGGAGGCAAAATAATTTTTTTAAATAATTTTTCATGTTACTTTGAAATTGGATTGTAATTATCGCTTAAATTACTAGAAATTATGAAATCCAGAAACCATTTTTGATAATTCATTGATTGAGAACTACATCTAGACATTTGGAATAGTTCCAATTGTAGATTGATAAATGATGAGATTTTGAAGAAAGAGAAATACATTGAAAGTTAGAGGAAAATATTTTTGTCAAATGTGTTAGACTTTTACGAACTTTGGAGACAGTAGAGAAGATAAGTTCAGTTGAACCGACATAATAAACCCATTTTTCCTTGTGTAAGTTATTGGTTAATTTAGAATTTTTATTAAGGAGATTTGGGAACTGTAAATATAGTGCCTAAAAATTTATACTTGAAATCTCAAGGTAAATTTTGAACCCCCTTAACCATAGAACCTAACTCTACTCTATTGTTTAGAGGAGTCAAAATCTATATATGTGCGTAAAAATAAATTAATTACCATATATATATTGTGTAATTTTTTGTCGAGGGGATTCAGGTGAACACCCTCCCACCCCCTAGATCCACCCATGATGAAATTTTCTTAAATCTGGATGACAATAGGGTGGGTGAAGACTTGTGTTGCTATATATTCAACTCATCCTTGCCCCGTTTGCTTATTTTTCTTTTTTTTTTTTAATTTTTCCTACCATGCCCTGCCCTACCTTGCCCTATTTAGCTCTGCTCCACCCCGTTTAGCTTTTTTACTTTTAAGTTTGCAATTGTGCACTTTTTTTCCCTACAACTCAAATCATCTTAATTATTATCATCCAATGGTTTATTGGCAATACAGTATTTTGAGATGTTATTTGTTCGTCTTACTTGATTTGAATTTGATACATTCTTTATTTCTTTATCAACTGTTCAAATTCAAAGTAATTCATTAGTGTCCAAACAAGAATTTGATACTACTATTGCTTGGAAGTTGTTTGAAATTTCGCAAATCTACGAAAAAAATCCAAAAAGATACCTCAATGTGAGAAATCTAAAAGATACCTCAATAAAAATTTAAAATATAAAAAATTTATGTCTCTAACCTCCAAATCAAATTCTTGTAATAATAGTACACAGCAAATCAGTCTTGGCTTAGCATCCGTTTATTCCCTAAGATACCTCAATGTTGCATGATCAGGGTGCACAATGACTTTGGTGTCAAGCAAATAGGATCTAAGTTTCTCAAACGCAAAGGCTATAACAAACAATTCTTGTTCAATCAATATGTAGTTTCTTTGAGCAACATTTAGAGCTTTGCTTGCATAATATACGGGATGAAGAATGTTCTCATGTATTTTCCCTAACACTACGGAAAGCATCACCCCACTTGCATCACAATTGACTTCGAACAATTGTCCCCAATTCGATAAAATGATGATAGGTACATAAATCATCTCTTTTTCAATCTCTCAAACACCTTTAGACAGGCCTCATCGACAACAAACTTCATCTCCTTCTCAAGCGACTTGCATAATGGATAATGATCTTAGAGAAATCATTGATAAATCTATGATAAAAGCCAGTATGTCTCAGAAATATTATAACACCTTTTACGAAGATAGGGGTAATTTTCAATCACCTCAATTTTAGCTTGATCAGCTTCAATGCCTTTGTTGGAGATCCTATGGCCAAGAATTATTCCTTCTTTCACTATGAAGTGACAATTTTCCCAGCTTAGCACAAGATTGCATTCTTCACATCTTTTTTACTACATCACCTAAATAAGACAAGAAATCATCAAACGAGTCTCCTACAACAAAAAAATCATCCATGAAAATTTCAATTGTGTTTTCCATTGTCATGCAACATTGAAAAGTCGTCAATGCACTACACAACCCGAATGACATCCTCTTGAAAACAATCGTCCCATATGGGCAAGTGAAAGTAGTCTTCTATTGATCTTTAGAGACTATAAAAATCGGATTGTAGCCTGAATACCCATTCAAAAATCAGTACCATTCATTACCAGCAAGACGATCTAACATCTGATCCATGAACGACATTTGTAAGTGATCTTTCTATGTCCATGTATTAAACTTGCAATAGTCCATGCATACTCTCCAACTAGTGACCGGGCCCATAGCAATGAACTCATTCTTTGCGTTTGGAACCACAATGATTCTTTCTTATTAGGCACACATTGATCCATGAGTGACATTAGGAAGTGATATTTCTTTGTCCATGTATTCAACTTGCGATAGTCCATGCATACTCTCCAACCAGTGATCGGACTCATAAAAATGAACTATTTCTTTGTGTTTGGAACCATAATGATTCTTTCTTCTCAGGCACACTTTGAACATAGCTTACCCATTTAGTGTCAACAATCAAATAAATCACTACATTATCTAACCACTTGATAATTTCCTTCTTGAAAACTTCCTACATAGGTGGATTTAGTCTCCTCTGGTGCTCAATGTTCTATTTACAATCAGACATGAGTTGAATTTTATGAGAAAATATCAACAATAGTCCATTTAATCACCCTCTTAAAGCATCTCAACACAAATGTCAAAGCCTTTACATGCACTTCAATTAAATCTGCAGCAATGATTGGTAAAATATTGTTTTGGCCCAGAAACACATACCTCAAGTGAGATGAGGGATCTTTGAGTTCCAACTTTGTAGGTTCATCAATGGATGATTTTGCTGGCGGGATCTCTCTATTCTTAAGATCCAGATCTAGTTTTTTTGGTGTATAACTAAACTTGCCCAACCCATGAAGTGCATTTACCATCTGGTCATACTTCTCAATGTGTTCTCCAACGAAATTTAAAATCACCACCACTTGTAATTCAACTCCTAGTCTTTCTTCAATTGGCACTTCAAATTGCTTTTCAATAGTCAAGTTTACGACATATGCCATTTTGAGATCACTTTGATGCTTCATCGACTGACAGATATTAAAAATTACCTCTTTATTATTCAACTTGAACTTCATATGTTTTTCTCTATATCAACCAGAGCATGCTCGGTTGCAAGGAATGCTCTTCCTAAGATGATGGGCACTTCAAAATCAACCTCACAATCTAAAATCACAAAGTAAGCAGGGAATATAAAAGCTTCAACCTTAACCAGAACATCATGAAGGACTCCAATTAGTTTTTCTATGGTGCAGTCCGTAGAAGAAGCCGCATTGCAATCGATTTGGGTGATCCTAATCCCAACTTTTTGAACATTGATAAAGGCATTAAGTTTAAGATAACACCAAAATCACATAGAACTTTAGCAAAAATTAATGCGCCAATTGTACATATAATTGTGAAAGCTCAAGGACCCTCCTTCTTCAGCACGAACGATATGGTGGTTATGGCACTATAATGTTGCAACTTATCATCTCCTTCAAAACTAGCAGCCCACTTCTTCGTCACTAGATCCTTCATGAACTTTGCATAGCCTGCCATTTGTTCTAGAACTTTAATTGAATGGACGTTAATTGAGAGTTGCTTCAGCATCGAGATGAAATTGTGATATTGATCTTCCTCGATTTTCTTGACTAATTTTTTAGGTAAAGGGGGAGGAGGTATAGGCATGAGAATTATCTTTTGAGTCGCTTTCTTTTATTCCTCGAATTGATCCTTTGACTCCCTCACATGTTAAACTTCAATAACTTTGGGTTACTTTAGACTTTTCACCTATCTTGGCATATATGGATCTATGATTTGTTTTTCACCTCATGTAGTGACTGTTAAGCAATACCATCATTCTTTAGATTTTGGACTATATTGCTTGAAAGTATACCTTTCAGTCGTGGATTTAGTGATGTAGAAATCTAACCCAACTGCTGCTTGATCGGCTTGATGGATGTAGCATGTGATTCTACTTTGTGAGTCACTCTTGATAAATCATTGCGTAGATCCTTAAATCTGTTATCAGATGAGTCAAACCTTTTTATCATTGTGGCCATCATGTATTCAAGCCTTGCAAACCCTTATTCTCTATCTCTATTCCCTAGTGGAACATATGCACCACTCTTGACGATTCTATTATTATCTTTCATTGTCAAACCACCTTTTCTATCTTAGCCCCAATTTCGATCCTTGCACCAATTCTGATTGTAGTTTTTATCTCAATTGTAGTTCTCATCCCGATTGTAGTGAATGTATTGGCCTTATCGATTGAAATTGTTCCCTTGATTGTAGTTTTGACCTTGATTCCCTTAACCTTGGCGCCAAGAATCTTGATTGGAAGTTTGGGCCTGGTCCGAAAACCCCCTATATGATCATTCACATAGTAAATATCTTCTTCATATCTATAATCATCATGTGGTGATGTTTTTTTTGGTAGTTGACTGCAATGACCTTTTCTATATCGTGCCCTAAATATTTCAACACCAAGCCAACCTCCGTTCTTAATTGTGCCACATCTTGATGTAGTTGCTTGGTTTGAGTGTTGGTTAGCCTTTACCGCAAAATACTCCTTAAAGTTTCAGTACCTCTAGTAGGCCATGCTTTATTTATTTTGGCAACCTCTTCAAATTTCTCTGTAGCTTACTCAAATGAGTTTCTCATGAATGATTTTCTTGTGATAGTGTCTGCCACTGCTTTTTCATTGTCATCCAATGTCTCTAAAATTGACTTATCGTCTATTATGTGGTTGGATCCACTTCTAAGGTAGCCTGTAAATCGTTCCCATGCAGTACTTATCGACTCTCCAAGTGCCTACTCGAAGTTGTTGATTTTATCCTTCAGCCTCAACTTCTTTGATAACTAGAAGTATTTATCAATAAATTCCTGGTGCATCTCAGTCCAAGTTGTTATTGAGTTATATGAAAGCTTAGATAACCACACATTTACATCTCCAGTTAGTGATAGTGGGAACACACACAACCTGATGTCATCCATATCCAAGTCTGGCCTACCCACACTACTCTGACAAACTCTAAAAACATTACTAAGATGGACATATGAGTCTTTAGATGGAAGACCAACAAACAATCCTCTAGTTGTAAGCATTTGCATTAAGATGCTAGTGACAACGAACTTAATTAGATCCGACTAGCAGTGGAGGTAACATAATGACACCTGATGTCCCAATAGCATTATGATCAACCATGTAGTTGTTCCGTACACCACCTTATGGTCTCCATCTGCATGGAGGTTGATTTCTCGTTATCGATTGGTTGTTTTGGTTATTTCCTGGTACCTCTTCTCCTAATGAAGATTTTGATGTTCAATCTCATTTTCCATTTTGGCTCGTTCTGTGTTCTCTACTAGACTTTGATGCTCACCGATGTCATCCATAAGTCGAAGAGCTCTTTGAATTTCAAGATTGAACAGAATCAGAGGAATGTCTTGACATTCGCGTATTTGACATATACTATAACTTAACCTGTATGAACATAAACATAATAAAAATGTAAATCAAGAAAAAAATTGACTAATAGTCCAATTACACAATTAGTCTAATCTAAAAGTCTTATTCTCCGATAACGATGTCAAAATTTGATACCACAAATTACACCGCCAAATGAAGTACAAAGCGGTCGTTGTTCAAATAAAGAACCGTATGAAGGTTAGGATCGATCCCACGAGGAATGAAGTCTAGACTTAGCTTAATGATTTGTTAATTATACTTTTAATCGGGTTATTTCCTTAAAATGGGGTTTTGAGTAACAAAATATTAATTGAATGATTGTAAGTAACAAGTAGCAAAGTAAGTAGGATCTAATGTTTTCAAGAATCAATAGAAGACGAAACTAGGGTATTTGTGTTCCCCACAAGTCGTTAACTAGGTAAACCTTATAGCAGTAACTTTGTCTAGTGTTTAGCATGCAAGATCGGTAAGTTAGATATTACCTATATGGTTGGTCCCCTAAATAAGTGAATTTCACCACGCAACTTGATCTGTCTACGGGTGTATGTTTTACTAACCCTTACCCTTGATCCTAAATTAGTTATCCCTTGGTACGTTCAAGCTATTAGATGAGGGTTGGTAGCCTCAAATCTCTGGTGTATAATCTCTTTTTCCATTCATTACCCCCTTGTTCTGGTGAGTTCTAACGCATACCTCCATTAAAAAGCAATCAAAGTGAAGAGAAAAACAATACATGCATGAACACTATTCAAAAATTACTATTTATTAGGTCTACTTTGTTAATTCATCATGGTTCCCACAATTCTAGTTGTGGAATTAGCTGCTCATGCTTGGCTGATCACAATTCATATTAATTTGATAAGATAAATCATGAACCTACAATTAGAATAGTTGAATTCTAAAATCTTGAATTGAAGTTGCAATGTAACAATAAACCAAAGGATTCAAGAATTAAATGTAAAAGTGGTTCACAAGTTAATTCTCAACCACAAAAATCTGAACCCTAAAAAATAAATATAGAAAAAGTATTTATAAACATCTAATCCACAATAAAATAAACTAGGGAAACTAAGAAAAAAATAATATTCGCCAGCAATTCCTATGACCCACGATCTACGAACTGTAGGTCTTTCTATGGGTTGTGGAGTCCATCCATGGAAGCAGTTTTCAAATCACATATTCAGGATCCTTTCTACGGACACAACCTACGGTTTGTAGTCTGTTCTGCTCACTCGTAGTCCAAGTACTGAAACTCAATTCTCTGATGTCTTTTACGGGCCTGGACCTACGGTTTGAAGAAAGTCCTACATCTCGTGGTCCTCTCTCGTAGCTCCACACTAGTCTTTAAAATATGTTGATCCTTTCTACGAGTTCCTATTATGGTTCGTAGAAGTTTCTACGGCTCTCGTAGGTTGACTCGTGGAATTCCAAAAATAGCTACTAACACTGTATCTTCTATCTCTGCTGCCAAAACCTATGTTCCTGCAAAATAAAGATAAAATATCATCAAATCTACTAACAAATTCTCAAAAGAGATGCATAACTTCAAGTTTAAAGCATTATAAGTACCGTAAATTCATTGTACATCACCTGACGACGGTACAGTTGGAGATAGACGGATTGAAAACATCAAAGAGTCTAGTGGTTGTCTTATCATGTCTTCTGGTAATAAATCTCCTTTTATGTAGTTTCTCTGTGCATGTATTGGAACACAAAAACATCAGGAGACTAGAGGTTTGTTGAGCGTTATCTTGAAAATGGTAAGATTTGGGTCTTAAAAAGTTAGGTTAATCAATTACTTCATGGTTTTATTAGAGTAGGTTTCTTATGGATACACAAAACTCGATTTGAGGCTGGAGTAAGTTTTAGAATTAGCAAATACATGTCTTGATAAGCATACGTGGTTTGACCATATTTCTTTGCAGTACCAGAAATTCCACAATCTGGGATGGCATCAGCTCATGAAGTGCATCATCATTTCTTAGGAACGAACAATGATCGTGAAGTAGTGGACACACAATCAATTGGATTAGCAGATGATCGTGGTGTATCTCGAGTAGAGGACACACAGTCAATCGAATTAGCATATGATCGTTATCTCCAGAGTTTGGTAAACGCTGAAGCTGACAATGCTCGTGATAACTACAAGGGAATTGGATTAGGTAGAGGCACAAGTGATTGTGGTGTACCTGCCCATCCTGTTCGTGATCTCCTTCATTCAGCTCTTGGGCCAGAGCTGGCACCGAATGGAAGAAATAGGGTATTTATGAAGAGGCCTCGTGAAACACTACCTCTCCCTCATGGTGCTTCTAGCACCCTCTACATAGAGGGACTTCCTTTAGACATCTCCAGAAGAGAAGTAGCTCGTATCCTTTGAGATGTCATTATTATAATTTCTGAATATATTTGTTGCTTGTTCCCTAACTGCACTTAAAAGATATTTTTCGTCCTTTTGCGGGCTACAAAGAAGTTAGGCTTGTTAGAAGGGACTCAAAACATGTAAGTTGATATTTATTCCTTTTTCTATTACTAGTATACTCATATTTATGTACCAGGTGGTGTTTTGATAATAACTTCACTTTGCAGCATGCTGGAGATCCTCTTATCCTTGGGTTTGTGGATTTGCAAATCCAGCGTGTGCAGCTACTGCGTTGAGTGCATTGCAAGGTGATCCATTGTCCAACTTCGATCTGTTAGTGACTTATAAAGAAATTGATATCGATCGCCAGCTAATTGTTCAATCATTTAATTAGCTAGAGGATACTCTCTAGCTGCTGCTATCATCTATATTAATATGAGGTCTCTGTTGTTGAATTTTGGCAGGTTACAAAATGGATGAACATGACATCAATTCTGCCTACTTGAGGTTGCAATTCTCGAAGTTTCCAGGTCCGAGGTTTGGTGGCTCGGGAAGTCGTGGCAAGCGATAAATAACATCCACCCGCTTCTTATTTACATATTGCTCTATCTGATCAATTTACTTATGTATTAAGTACTGTTACTGGAAAATGCTAGTATTATACAATTGACTCTTTCTTACTCTAGCTATGGTTACAGTAATATGCATGCTATTGGTTTTTGAAGCGGAGTTTTCCGCTTCAACAGGGCACAGGCCTTTAATTAAAGTCAGTTGGGGCTAAAATGGGTAAGAGTCTAACAAGCCTGTTTCGACGGCTTATTTCAAGTGTTTTTACGTCAAAATAGTTAACCTCCAAACACTAACAATCACGAAAAAGATTTTAAAGCTCTTCTCTCTCAGATTTTTGAACACAACTCTTATAGCTTCCTCAACTTCTTCTCTTCATTTAAATAACCTTAATTTATATTTCTAACAAATATAACTGTTGTATAATATGAGTATATTTAATGTATATACACTAATATACATTAAATATACGCCAGCAATACCTACAAGCATTTACGGTTAGGGGAGTGAAATACTTTCTAAGCCACTTGGCTAAAAATGCTAAGATCATATAAGTCGATTAATATCGTTTCTAATTTGTTTTACGCTTTTCATATAGTAATACAATGGATTTATTTAACTCTTCTAGATAAGAGTAAAACCGTATCATACAAAGAAAAGAAAGAAGAGGAAAATTTTAATTTGCTATACTCTTTTTATTGATTTTCTAATTATTTCATCATTTCATCTAGGAGTGTTCGTGGTTCGATTTGGATCGGTTAGTTAAAATTAAAACCAAATCAATCTAATCGGTTTTTTAAATTTCTAAAACCAAACCAAACCAAACGAAAAAAATAACCGTAGGTTTGGTTATTGACGGCTTGGTTCGGTTTGGTTCGGTTTTTCTGGTTTTTTCAGTTTGAAAGTAATAAGTTTTTGAGGACATACGCTTCTTGATAGACTCAAACATCTAGTACATGAACAATCCACTGAAAAATTATTGTTGGTTCAATTAAGCAATTAAACAATACTAAAGTTATCATTACACGAACAAAGTGATTCAATTAAGAGAAAATGTTATCTTATGAAAGGTATGGTAAGTAAAGACTTAAATAATGAATTTTGATGGACTTGGACTTATGATTGTAATAGATGGACTAAATTTACATGTTGGGCTTGAGAAAAATGATAAAGTTACCGACTTAAGTTACTTAAAATTGAACAAAATATTTATATTTTATTTATGAATAATATATAAATAATTATAAAATTTATATATTTAATTTATCGATTCTGTTTGGTTATTTTTGCAGTTATTTTTTAGTAAAATCAAAACCAAACCAAATAGTATCGGTTTTTCAAAATGTAAAATCAAACCTAACCAAATCAAACCAAATTGGTTTTTTTAATCGGTTTGATTCAGATTGCGATTCGATTTGATTTTTTAACCATAACCATGAACAACCATCCTTTGGGGAATATTTTAATTAGTTGTTGAATCTCATATCAATATATCCAGCACGTACGATCCCCCTAACTTGTATACTATTATCTTTCCCTTGTATATACATAAATCATTGAGACACATTTTTGTTTTTCGAGAGTCAATTTAACTAATTTTTAAGCTAACTTTGATTAACGAAAATAAAACTCATGTTTTTATGAAAGAAATTAGCTTAGAGTCCAACCTAACAACTGCTTGACTTCTCCGTAATGCACTGACATCTAATATTATTAGATCTAATTTATAAAGTGGTCCAACATTTCTCCAAATTCTGTAGATAGTGAAAAGTTTAGTGTACTGAATTTTTATTTTTATTTTCCTTTTCACGTACCTGTGCATCAAATTTCTTATTTTATTCTTCAAAGGAATCAAGTATGAACATTTTCTCGGCAAAAAATTTATTGACACCCACTATTTACATCAAACTATACTAATTACCACGCTAAATCACAAATTAAGGTAAATCTATATATTAATTAAGTATGATTTAATGACAAGTTAGGCGGGTTGTAGGCTTATCTCTTCTTTTTTTTTCATCGTTAATGGGAGCCGGTTTCTTTGTGTTCAAATAAAAAATATTGTAATCAAGAATGAAATAATTTTCAAAGAATATAGGAAGAATTATCTTTTATTTCTTCCATTTAGCTCCATTGTTTTTGTCATGAATTACCTTCAAATGTTATTAATAATATATGCATTGTTATACCTAGGGTTGTTCATGGTTATGATTAAAAAATCAAATCGAACCGCAATCCAAACCAAACCGATCAAAAAAACTGATTTTTGGTTTAGTTTGATTTGGTTTTAAATTTTGAATACACCGATACTATTTGGTTTGGTTTTGGCTTTACTTAAAAACAACCGCAAAAATAATCAAACCGAACCGATAAATTAGATATCTAAATTTTATAATTATTTATATATAATTCATAAATAAAATATAAATATTTTGTTAAATTTTAATTGACTTAAGTCTTTAACTTTACTATTTTCTCAAGCTCAACACTTTAGCCCAACTATAACAGTTCTAAGTTTCAAGTCCATCAAAACTCATTTTAGTCTTTACTTACCCCACTTCACATAAAATAGTCACATTTTCTCTTAATTAAATCACTTTGTTCGTAATGATAACTCTAGTATTACTTAATTGCTTAATTGAACCGACAATAGTTTTTCTGTGAATTATTCATGTACAAAGTGTTTGTGTCTATCGAGATACATACGTCCTCAAAAAAATAATTACTTTGAGACCGAATAAATCCGAAAAACTGAACCAAACCGACAATAACCAAATCGATGGTTATTTTTTCGTTTGGTTTGGTTTTAGAAATTTAAAAAACCAACTAGATTAGTTTGGTTTGGTTCGGTTTTGGTTTTAATCAATAACCGATCCAAACCGAACCACGAACACCCTAGTTATATATCGTGCAAATAAAATAAAATTAACTTTTTTATTATATATAATGCAGATCATGGGTTCAAAAATTGGTCTAACTAAGAGTGTGTTTGGTATGAAGGAAAATGTTTTTCATGGAATATGTTTTCTTGGAAAACAAGTAGATTTTTGACTTATTTTCTCATTTTTGGTTGGTGAGTAGAAAATATTTTCCGGAAAAGATTTTTAGTGTTTGATTTATGAATGAAAAATGTTTTTGAGAAATATCTTTTATTTTTACTAGAGTAGAAAATAATTTTTGAAATTGAAAATATTTTTTAAAAACAAAATTAAATTTTTTTTGGGGTGGGGGCTGGTAGGGGGTATGGGGGGGTGATCGAAGGTAGGGGTGAAAAAATAAAAATTTGAAGTTAAAAATATTTTTTAAAAACAAATTTAAATTTTTTTTTGGGGAGTGGGGGGGTCGAGGGTAGGGGTGAAAAAATGAAATTTTGAAATTGAAAATATTTTTTAAAAACAAACTTAATTTTTTTTTTTTTTTTGGGGGGGGGGGGGGGGGGTTGAGGGTAGGGGTGAAAAAATGAATTTTTGAAGTTGAAAATATTTTTTAAAAACAAACTTAAATTTTTTCTTTTTGGGGATGGGGTGGGTGGGGGAGGGGGGGGGGGTCGGCAGAGAGTTTTTGAAAATGTTTTCCTTAAGTTTTGAAGGGAAATCATCCTTAAATTTGAGAAAAATGAGTTGATTTGAAAAACATTTAACCCAACCAAACAAGAGAAAATTGAAAAACATTTCATACCAAACACACCCTAAGCTTCATAAATTAAAATCTTGGGTTAGTCGATATTCTAGTATTTTCGGATGTAACATTTTTTCGGATCTAGCACACACATATATATAGAGTAGACGAGCAAACGAGGATAAATTAGGCTTTTAAACACTACACCAAATAATTGTGTCAAAAACATAATTTTTCGCTATATTATATATTTAGCAGCAATAATTAATATATATATATATATATATATATATATAAAACCAACACTCATATAAATATCGCTAAAAACTTTAGCAACTTTGAACGTAATAACTTTGAATGTAATGACATTAATTTAATTGTCAAAATATATATATATATATATATATATATATATATATATATATTACCATTACATGTTTTTTTTTGTCATAGTTAAACATGATAAACAAAAATATAACATCTTATTATATATAACGCTCAACATAAGCAGATTCAGGAGGAGGATTTACTCCCAAATTTAAAATCTATACGTATAATAATATCATTTAGAGTGTGATTAATTAATACTATATTAATTAACATAACTTAATGTCTTCGATCTGTTATTTTTGTAAATCCCAAATTATATCAGCTCTCACATAGTAAATACCTAAGTCCATTTGAATGAAATTCTCTATATTCCCTCTATTTTATCCCTTCAATACATAACATACTTCTTTTCTATGGATTGTTTTATTCGGAGAGCTTTGTAAGATTCACATAAATAAAATAATTATTTTTATTATATCATTTTTTAATATATTAATATAATAAATTTGATATACTGAAAAATAATTATAGTCAATAATAATGATAAATTAATAACAAATTATTTTTTGATTTTTCAATCAAACAAATAAAAAAAAAAAATTAGTATAATGACCAGGTGAACAAACCAAGTATTAATTTTATTTTATTACAATTACCCTTTCCCCTCTATTTAAATTCCGTTAAAAGAATTTTGGAAGACTTCCCTTAAGACTCAATTAAAGCATTAATATTACAACTTAATAATGTAGTATAACAATTAAGGGAAAAAAATGCCATAAAAAACTTTTCCTACTTTTGTTTAAAAGACATTTTTCTGAATATTTTTAGTTAAATACAATGATTTTTAAAAGAAAATTGAGATCTTAAATGAAAAAAATTAATGTATAATTAATTATTTTTCCTACTATTTTATTATTATTAAAAATGTATTATGAGAAAGTGTAACTCAAAATAAATTATTGATATAAAATCAATGTTATTGGACTAGTGCACAACACAAGCTATCCGTAACTAGTAAAATAAAAAAAATGTCTTTATTTATTGTCATTTGGATCTCATGTTTTCTCTTGTTACAATTATTTTGAATTAATGACAAACGTTGAGAATTTGTCCTAGATCATTTTTTTTTCTAAATCAAATACGGTCAAATAAAAATGTAATACCAAAAATTTGTGTCAGAGTAATTTTTTAGGGAAAATTTCAAAATAACAACATTTTAGCATTTAATAGGATCACTTAGCTACACTTTCAATATTTATTAAAAATAGCTATATTTTAGTTTGATATCGGGCTGAATTATGTATTTTTTTTCTTTGGTTTAACGTAACAAAATACAACTAAGAAATAATAAATTAGAGAAAATCAGGGGAGAAAATCTTTCAAATTAGGTAAATAGTGTTGAAAATCCTCATTTACGTTACAGAGATTAGGAGAGCCAAATAGGCTCTTCTCTACCTTCTTCGTCAAACTCCATTAGCGACTTTCAATTCTCCATTGACAATCTCCCTTCATCGTAGAAGTCAAGTGGATTGATCAAAGTTTTTGCTGGAAAAAAGGAGATTGCTATCAGTGAAGAAGATTTTCAATACAAAATTTGATCAATAGGAGATAACCGACCGGAAAAACTCGTTGAAATACATAATTGGCAGGCAAATCCAATTTGATCTTCGAGCTAGTTTTGATCAGGTATTCAATCAAAAGTTTGTACGTCTGTATTGAATACAAACAGTCTACTACATTCTGAAATGATAACAATTTCAAAAAATATACTAAATTCTAAAAAAACACAATATGTTGAGGAAGGATGCAATATTATGAAAGAAATGTAAGTAGACTGTGAAAGAAATAGAATACAAGTATATGCTTATAAAATACAAATCCATTTGGCATACCTATTGGAATGACTACAAATTAAAAAAGAAATACAATGTTCTTAGTAAAAATACAAATGTTGAGTAAAGAAAAATAATTGACAAACAAAAATTAAAATGAATACAATTTAGGTATGAATACGAATTTTGTTTATGCAAGACAAATACAAATTATGTTTATGCAAGATGAATACAAATTTTGTTTATGCAATATGAATACAAAATTAATATGAATACAATTTTGGATTTTTAATGTACATCTTTTGAAAGTTTTTTATGATTTGTAAAAAAATAAAAAATAATAATTGTGAAACTTTATGAGAGAGAAGCTGGGAGTTTGATTTTAACAAGGAAACATGGAGAGAATGGAAAGTGGGAGAATGTGGGTCTAATTTTTGTTGTAATTAAAGCCCAAAATGTGGGTATCAGTTAGACCTAGAAAAATTAGGAACTAGATTAGGATATATTTTATTTGCTATATAAATAAATATTGTTTTTTAATGAATATTTTAAAGTGTAGCTATTTTTAATAAATAAGTTAGAAATTTTGACTAATTCCATAATTTTTTCTATTTTTTATGTATTTATAATAGATATTGAATTTCTTTATTTTCTCATACGCTTACTTATTTATATTTTAAATCTTCTTAACGAAAATCCTAGCTTTATCGAGTCCTTCACATATACCGTTTATATATCATTAAATTAGTCATTATTTTTTTTTAGATAGATAGTATTTTCTTCCAAAAACACTAGCACATACTAACTTCTATTGGGTTTTTTTTTTAAAATGTAACTCTTCTCAAACTTTTTTACTCAAATACTATGATGAATTAATTAAAAGAATATGTAATATTGACTCCAAAATATTTTAGCCCTTTTGGATTAGTAACATAGAAAAAAAAGACTTACATTTTCAATAGATAAATAATTGGGTTCATTCTTAGACATTGAAATTTAAAATTCAGAATTTTGAAGTCTAAATTGTAATATTCCAAAAATTTTAAGCTAAGATCTGAATCATTTTGTAGCGCCTCGTAACTCTATTCTTAAAATTTGAATAGTTCGTTGTAAGTGTACTTGAAACATGTTATTTTCTATTTTCTCATGTGTTATAAAATTCTTTACCAAATAAAATAAGTTATACTAATAACCTTAAAAAATAGTACAATGTCGAAATGGGCCAAGATTTTTAAACTTTATCAAATTTAGTCACTAATCTATTGCTATTTTTGTTTCCTCTATCTTTGCTATCTTTGTTTCCTCTCTCTTTTATTAATTGATTAATTAATTGAAGTTAGTTTCTTCGATGAAGATGATTATTGTAATAGTGGTAATGAAAGAAATTAACTAATTTATTCGTTTTGCTTGTTCGGAGTGAAATGATTAATAGTCCCAGTCAAGGGAAGAAGGTCGGTAACAAAAGGGAATCTTTCTTTTTCAGTTAAGTCTGCGCATGAATGATTCACTTGCCGCCGCTGACGTGACCATCTCCAAAAGATATGCCTCAATCTGTGGCAGATCAACTATAGGGGAAATGTGTTGGGAGACGACCTCCCGCCGCGGTAGTATGAGCTTTCCCTTTCCTTGATGTTACACAGGATGCGCAATGGGGGGTAGTACGAGGTGACTGATAGCATTACATTAGAAGAATAGAAAGAGATGTTAAAAACAACGACCATGGAGACTTGGGGATCTAGAGCAGGTCTTTCTTGTATATCCCTCGTGTCGAGAGCTACTTCCTCGAATATCAACGCAGGGAGCCGCGAGGAGAGGAGCTTTTCAGCCCTTTTGCTGGATTGTTGGTCCGCAGCCCCGCCCTATAGAATGAATAAGGAGAGGCTTATCGATGACCTCACCCCCCTTGTCACTTAAAGGGAAAGCCAGAGAAGGGGGCCTACTGGAAACCCTCGCCTTCGGCTCCATACTGAAAACGCCGGCCATGAAGGGACATCACGACTATCCTTTCTGGTAATACCGGGCTTTATATGATCCTGATCAGTGATCAATATATATATATATATATATAATTGAGTACACATAAATCATTGTTTTTTGAAAAATTATTTATTAAATCATTGTTTAATCTCCGTTATTGGAGTTACCATAAAGTACTAAGTAGACAGCCATTTTTTAAGCTTGAAGAGTCAAAATTTGAAAATCAATTTCTTGCACCACATTTTATATAATACTCCATTGTATAAACATCTCTCGTATATAAAAATAATTTTTTGAAGAGTTGGGATACAAATGTAATGCAAGAAATTCTATATTCACTAAATAATCGAAAAAAGATGGTTTTTGGCCCATGCAGGTCTCGAACCTGCGACCTTCGCGTTATTAGCACGACGCTCTAACCAACTGAGCTAATGGGCCAAGTTGTGAGTAAACTTCCATTAATTATTTATTAGTCTCTACTTATTGAAATTATCTTAGTCAAAAGAAGCAGCAACTTTGACAAGCAGACCGAAGAGCGCCAAAGGAGCAGAAAAGAAGGGGCTGTGATCACTTTCCAAAGTGTAAACATGTTGTGGCTTCCATCTTCTTATCATTGCATCTTGCTGTTCCACCTTCAATACTCGATCATGCGTCGTTCGTATGTATATTCTATGCACTCTCTCCGTTCCCTCTCCTTCTTTGAATCGAGCGCTTTGTAATGCTTGAATTGGCCCTGGACGCAACAACATTGATGCTAACGTTGAATCCTAAGTAAGAAAAAATGAAATATCATTACATTACATGTATGAAGAAAAAAAATCATCATGGATGACAAAAAGACTAATTAAATATCGGGATTAGTAATCTGAAGATTAAACATCAAAATGTCACATTAGCCCTTCTCTAAATTCTTCTCTCAAAAAAGTCAGTTAAGAAAGCCAAAGTTAATTAACTTTTGATATAAAAGTATATCTCACTTTAAACTCAAACAAATATCTTATATTATATCGTGTTTATCTCATTTTTAATCTAATGAAACAAACATTTAATAATCTTAACATTATAATTTATTTCGAAAAAAAATAAGTTGTTTCATCAATCAAACGATCATTTCATGTAGTGTTGGTTAATTATAGTGAAAATTGTTGAGAATATAATTAAATAATATAATAAAAGTGTGCTCTCTAACCGCTTAAATGAATTTAATTACCTCAAGTGGACTCATTTGGTAAATGATTTCCCGTTGGAAACTTTTCTTAACAACAACACTTGTTGGAGGCTTTTCGGGTCCTAATCCAAATCCCATGTCATATACATCTCCAAATTCTGATAAATCGGGGACTCCCTGTGAGTTACAATCAAATATTATAAATTTATTATTATTGTAGCTGAATAATTATTAAACCATTGTTAGCCTGAATAATTGTAACGTAGCTAGCTGTCCAATTTAGCATAGATTAGGATATATCGGTGTTGCTTAAATAAAGAAGTATTCCCCAATCTATGGATTTAATAATTGAGCTAACATAATTGCTTGATGGAAATGTTGTGGTTACATAAATGATAATTAAATTATGTTGAATAATGCAACATAATTTAATGTGACGTCAGAGTAGCAACTTATAGGACCAAACATTGTATTAATAAATTATAAAATAAATTATTTTACTCTTAAACACGTTTTAAAAAGTCACAATTAATAAAAGAATTGGTTGACTTAAAAAGGGGATAGATCCAAGGTTGGACAAAACTATTGGTTTTAGAAATTCTTAGCTTATATTTGTTATTTAAATTTTTTGCACATTCCTAAACTACTGTTTATATGTCTCTTAAAGTAAAATATTTATTAAATAGAGCGCAGTTGTAAGAAGTAATTCTTTTTAAAAAAAGAAAACTATGTCATGTAAATTATAGAGTATCAACATTTTCGATCGATTTAAGAAAAGAAGGTAGTTGTTTACTTACATCTTTAACATCTTGTTGAGACATGAAACCAGTTCTTAGCATGGTTGCTGCAATATACACTGCAACCTTTATTTTCTTTGGGAATTTGTGGATAGCATCTGTTACACTCATTCCTCCAGCGCTATGTCCTACCAATATTACCTATATTTATCCATCCGATAAACCAATTAATAGCGGATTGATGAGATATATTCATATCATAATATATGAACAGTTTTTATAATCATATATAAATGTTATGATATGCTTAAAATCAACTTTGAAAACTAATTTAATCCCATATTAATGCAAAGGAAGGTCTAAAACCACAAAAAATTATAATTTAAAAACCCTTTATTGATATTCAATTAAACTATGTCACATAATTGAATTGAATAGAACATAAGTATATCAAAAATATGCTTGTTGCTTTACAAGAACAAAATTACTATGAGAAGTAAAGCTAGAATATTTAGTTTATGAATTTTAGACCACAATTTATTTTTTTACTTTATGAGTTCTGAATAAATTAATTATTTATACATATTAAGTAAATATTTTAACACAAATATTTATAGGACAAGTATAAGATCGTACTTGTTCATTACGAGGCAAAGATGACAAAAAATCTAGTAGAGGTTTGTTATAGTCATGGAAGGATAGGATAGTGTTAGGGTCAGATGGGTCGATGCCAGCACCTTTAAGGTCAAGAGAGGTGACTTTATAGCCACAACTCTCTATAAGACACCTAATTTTGTACCAGCACCACCCTCCTCCCCCTATTCCATGTATTAGAACGAAGTGACCTCGTTCTGATCGTTTACACTTCTCCTCCACACCTTCCATCTTCATATCTACACACTCTTCTCCCATCTGCTTCCTCTAATTATAAGATGTTTTTGTAAATAGTATATCTTTTTTCTTCACTTTGTTTCTATTTTAGAGTCGATGAAAATTTCAATTTATAGTTGAGAATTGAGATGGTCTCTCATGTCATATTGTAATACAATATTCCACAACATATTGCTTCGTGTCCTAGTCAACCTATTTTTATTTATTTCTCTTCAAGTAGAATGTTAGATATATATTTTTTTAATCAGATTTTATATTATTCTATGTTTCATTTAGGAACTAGTGGGATATAAAATTTTAAAAGCCTTCATTTCTGCAAGAGGTCATAGTAAAGAATATTGGTTGACTTACAAAAAAAAAGGGATGGATTCAAAGGTTGGACAAACTTTATTGGATTTAGCACTAATTCTTATTGTTTGACATTTGAAGTCTAATTAAAATATATTCAAATGAAGTTATGAGCGCATATATAGAATATCACTACTTTATATTCGTCCTTTCATTTAATTATAAGGTTCTAAAAGTTAGATGATTTAATTTGGACTTCAAAAGTTAGAATAGTGTATAGATAGATCATATACACTATTATACAAGTTTGATACATGTATATTGTTAAAGTAAATAATGTATCAAAAGAGTTAACTTGTAAGTAACGGTCATATTTATTTATTTTATTTTATACTACTTGATAAAAATAGACTTACAAGTTAATTAGAATAATAAATATTGTTCATAGAACCCGATATAATATTTTTAAAATAGAATAATGCACCGGCCTGGACGTTGACATTGAATTGTTTATTATGGTAAATCTTGTTTAAGGAGATTATTACATCTGTAATCATAGGAGTACTAAATTTCATAATGAATCTTTATTCTTATATACTAAATTTCATAATTGACAGCTATAGGACGATAATTCTGTGGTTTTACTTTTCTTTAAGGGACTTTTTATGAGTACTAAGAAAGTAAGATTTGCATTTGTCTAATCCAAAATTCAAAACAGATTTGCATTGTTATTATAAAAAAGTGGAAATTGGTTTCGCCCGAAGCATCATCGGACCAATGATCACCCATGACTTCTGTGGCACACTAGAACTACAAAGGCCTTTGATGGTCTTCACTCCGTCAAACCTGTACGAGTAGTGAAGAAATATAGATTTAGTTGGTTGTTGACCAATGGAGTCAATCAAGGGGCTGATTTGCTTTCTAAAAGAAATGGTTTGAGGGACGATGATGACACAAGTCTTCTTTTTAATCTTTTAAGAGCTAGAAAATGTGTTTCTCTGCATAATAATTATCCTCTCTTTAATCAAATAACAGACAAAAATATCCTTTATGAAAAAAACTTTGTTCAAATTTACATTTCCCTCCCTTTCTCAATTTTCATTCACTTCATTTTTCCTTCTTAAAACTCTCAACAAGTTTTTTTTTGTAAGATAGTTCTTTTTCTATTGAGAAAAGACATAAATTTCTCTTTGAACTTGTTTCGAAAAGTCAGTTATACGCTTAAACTATCATAGTGATCTATTATACACCTATATTATTCTAAAGTGAATTTTCTTACCCCCTAATACTGATATGGCAAAAAAATAAAACAAAATAAAAAATAGGCGCATCAGTTTGAAAATAAAGTAAAAAAGAAGAAGCTAGAATCCTCTTTTCTACCCCCACCCTCACACCTCTTCTTCTTCACACCCCACCCTTTGTCTTCTTCTTCATTCTTTATTTTTATCACACTTTATTTTTTTATCACAATCTAAAAGCACAATTTTTTTTATTCGCAATCAAGTTAATTTCCATAGATTTGTTAGTGAATAATTGTATTTTATCTAGAAAAGTTTTGATTGATTGTTTCTATCTTTTTCATTTTTTTGACTTTGTTAAAGAAATTTTGGTTGTTAATCAATTTTTGAGTTTGGTGGTGATGGGTGGCAAAATTTAAAATAGGTAATTGAAGGTAATGAAGAAGAAAAAATCGATATTGATAATGGTGGTGGTGATATTTGGTGTTGGGTGACAAAGAAGAAGAAGAATTGAAGGCGATATAGTGGTGGTGAAGAACAAAATCAATAGTGAAGGTGGGGCCGGATATGATTTTCCGATGAAATGAGAATTGAAAATTGGTGGGATTTAGTGATGAAGAAAATATAATTATTAAAAAATTAAAATAATTAATTAGGGATTAATTAGAGTAAATATAGTTAATAAAAGAAAAGTTAATTAATAAAGAAAACAAAATAAAAAATTATAATTTATGACATGGCGCTGACGTAGTGCTGATGTGGCAGCGAGTGTAATACACCACATAATGTGAGAGTGGTGTTACACCTCTCAGGGTGGTAATAAATTCACTTTTGAATAGTAAAGGTATGTAATAGGTCACCATGATAGTTTAAGCGTGTAATTGACTTTTTGGGACAAGTTTAAGGAGAAATCTATGTTTTTTCCCTGAGTCAATTCCCTAAATGGTCACCCAAGTTTAGGGAATTGTCTTGAAATATCATTTATGTTTCATTTAGGTACAAAATATCACTCAACTATCACTATTTTCCTTCAAATATACTTGACACTTCAAAAGCCTCACTCTCTCCTAGTTGGCATGACATGTCATTAAAGTCTTTTTTTTAATAATAAACTAATTTGATTCATTAAACCCATTTAACTAAAATAATGATCATATTATTTAAAATATATATATATATATATATATATATATATATATATATATATATTAGTTTATTAAGAATAAATCTTCATACTTAAGAATCTTTTATTATAATTAAACTTTTTTATTTTTTTATGTTATGAAGAATAGGTTTTTAAAACGTATTATAATATCATCAATTTTAAATACTAATAAACATATGCATTCAAAAAAAAAAATCAATATACAAATCACTCATGAATGCTAACTTACATCAATTAATCATAAATAATATAATGAATCAATAATATTAAATGTCAATTAACTATTTTTAAAATTCATGCTTACAATATTTTTTTCTTGAAAAAAAATAGAAAGTGAATAATATTATTACTATTTTTTATCCAAAAAAAAAAAATACTAAATATCTCAAAAATCTCCTTCTATTCTAGTTGATATGTCATATTATTAAATCATCATTTTAAAAAATAATAGACCTATTTAATTTATCAAACTTATGTCTCTAAAAATCAAATTTATAAATTACATGAGAATTTATGTAGATTATAAAAAAAAATTAAAAAAACTAATTCCTTTATATTTTTTTACCAAACAAAATTCAATGAAAAAACTTTGTGTGCAATTATTACTTGGTAATTTTCAAAATCCCTAAGTAAATTATTTGAAAATTTTAAGCAATTTTTTTTTATAAAATTATTCAAATAAATTTGTAAGGTTGACAAAAAAGGTTGGTAAGAAAGAGAAAATTATTATTTAACTTTTTTTAATTTAATTTTTTATTCTTATTCTTTTATTGCTATATTATATTAAATTTTAACTTATCATACAATTAAACACCAATATATATTCTTATCTCAATCCCAAATTCATGAAATACAAGTAATAATTGAATTACCTATTTTAATTCAATAATATACATATTATATGAGATTAATATATTGATAAATAAAGATCAAAATTTTATTTTCTAATATAAATATTTTTCACTTTCTATTTTCTTTTCAAAAAATGATCTTGTAAGTATGGATTTCAAAGTACCCAATTAATTATTTTTAATAGTTAATTGACCTTTAATATTATTGATCTATTAAATAATATATGATTAATTGATGTAAGTTAACATTCATGAGTGATTTATATATCAATATTTTTTGAATATATGTGTTTATAAGTATTCAAAATCGATGGCATTATAGTAAGTTTTAAAAAACTATTCTTCATAGCATAAAAAAAATAATTATAAAAGATTCTTAAGCATGAAAATTTCTTCTTAATAAACTAATATATACTTTTTAGAAAATAATAAGATCATATTTTAGTTAAATGAGTTTGATAAATTAAATAAGTCTATTCTTAAAAAAAAAGCTTTATTGACATGGTATGCCAACTAGGAGAGAGTGAAACTTTTGAAGTGTTGAGTATATTTGAGAGAAAATAATGATAGGTGAGTGATATTTTGGTCATAAATGATATTTCAAGGCAATTCCCTAAACATGGGTGACCATTTAGGGAATCGACTCCTTTTCCTTTTTCTATTTGAAGTAAATAAAAGTGGCATAGGAGATCATTTCTATTGTTGGTCACAGACAGTAAAGTATGATAGAACTAAGGTTGGGGACTTGGGATGATTGAATATATATTACACATAAGAAAACAGTTCACATGCAATAAGTGTACTTAAAAAACAAAGCCTAGGTGGCCTCGTGAGCTTACTGCAAAAAGGGAAAACATCATATCATATATGATTAATGTAGTTAAACATGCATATTGGACTTTATAAATATATATATATAAATATATATAGTAGCTTTTACATTAAAACTTAGGAATTAGCAAAATACAAATTTTATAGTTAAATAACCAAATATGTTATTAATCTTATTTAACGATGGATCAGATCGATTATATAAAGAAAAGTATTAGCTACGAGCGATTTAGTCAAGAATTAACAATAAAGTTTGTAGCTCACTTCATTTTTATTTTAAAAATATTGCTACTACAATTCCTAATGGTTGTGTAAAGCGTTTATATCTAGAAGACTAGATGTTCCTTAAGTCAATTTTTGGTTTAAAGTTAGACATAAATCTGGTAAAATATACTAGCACAGGGTGGCATAAAGGGTGGAGCCAAACAACATTGATTGAGAAAGAAAGTAATTAGAAATGATTTAAGCTAAACATGGACCATGCAATTCATTTTTCTCAATTTTGGCAATTAAATATCAAGAGAAACAAGTTCTGCCAAAAGAAAATATTCTTTTTTCAAAGTCATGACACATCAGTTCGGGTTGGTGCAATAGCAACCGTAAAAGTTGTAACATTTTCAATTGCCATTTTTCATTGTCAAAAATTGGCAAACTTGATTCAATAAGAAATAAACAAAATTGCAAACTTATCACAATAACAACGACAAAGTTTTTATACTTTTTAAATCGTTGTATACAAGTATGAACTTTAATATTCCAATGAAATTGAAATTACTATTCACACTTTATTGGAGTGGAAAACCACACATGCTTTATTCTCCAACCACAAATACAGACTAAAAAATAAAACAGTTATTTCTTTAAGATTGTTATCTAATATGTATTAACAAATAATATAGCATTAACTTTGCAGAAAAACATAAATAACAAAGTCTAAAGCGTGTAATAAAAACAAAAATTAATGAATGTAAAGAGAACAGGACCTGTAACAGCAATATGAAACAGAAAGAAAAAAATCGGGCCACTAAATGCACAATGTATTCTTAAGGAAATTATTTCCCTCCAATATCCTAGGTTTAAAGGAATAGATTCTATCCTGGGAGGATAGAGCGATTTTACTCACTAGTATATCGGTATTGGTGTCAGTGAGCCACTCAACGAGAGCAAAATACATTATTAATTGTGCAGAAAAAAAAAGTTCAAAAATTTCGTAGTCGAAAGTTGGAGAAATCACGAATATTTATAGCCAATAGAAGTATTTGTTTTTTGAATATTTGCAACCTTTCAGAACAATCACTAAGACATATATGTTCTTGAAAGCTTGCAACCTTTCAGAATAGACATGAAAACGGTGGAAAATTTTAAATTAAACGGGAAAAAAGTGAACCTGGTCGCGTGGATCCGATTCTGGGTTGGATCATTTTGGGTTGGCCATTTAATGACAAAAAATAATATCTCAATCATTTTTCAAAGCCAAAGTCAAGCGATGACAGCAATGTGAGGGAGTCCCTCTTTCCAACCCATTTAACAACTAGTAGCTAGAAGTGTTTCCTTATTTAAACACTTGAACTTTTCTTTCCACCATCAATGATGGAAAAATGCTTTTTACTGAAGCATAAGAAAACTTTTCATATTTTCTTTTTTCATCTTCCCTTCATTTCTCATTTATTCTTACTATATATCTAACAAAAATAAGTTTAAATTAAGTATAGTGTTTAGGTAAATTAAATGAGGTACCACGAGTAGAATGTAATTGTTTGACAAACTTCACAAATGTGTTTTGATTACCAAATCAAAGTTTAGATAAGTTTGCTAGTATGAAGTCAAATTTCAAATAATTTTGTTTGAAATTTGAGAATACATTTAGATAAATTTCAAACAGAGATGTCATATTTTCCCCTTTTACTATTAAAAAAAAAAGGTTAAATATTGTTTCCAGTTATATTATTGGTCTATATATTTCCTAAATGTTATTCTATTGGATCACCTAGGGGTGTTCGTAGTTCGGTTTGGATCGGTTATTAGTTAAAATCAAAATCAAACCAACCTGGTCGGTTTTTTAAATATCTAAAACCAACCAAACTAAATGAAAAAAATAACTGTCGATTTGGTTATTGATGGTTTGGTTCAATTTTTTCTAGTTTTTTTCAATTTGAATATAATAGAATTTTGAGGACATATGTATCTTGATAGCCACAAACACCTAGTACATGAACAATCTACTGAAAAACTATTGTTGGTTCAATTTAGCAATTAAACAATACTGAAGTTATCATTACACGAACAAAGTGATTCAAT